>NC_142807.1:34314036-34657875 GCF_049724085.1 Artemia sp. Qi Xiang Cuo
ACGGTGATAGCCCCTTCAAATTTAGGACACTTAAACTCTTCTAGATTGAAAAGTGGAATCCTAGGGTCACACTTTTGAATTAAAACTTTATCTGTAGGTACATTGCCCTTTACGTAGAGCGCTTCAACTCCGAAAAAGCTGCAAATTTCACTGACTTCCTCCTGGACATTTCTCAGTTCCTGACCAGTATTATTAAGTGGTGTAATCACTCTGTCGTAGAATCCCAGTCTGTTTATATAACGTAATGTAGTACTCCACAAGCTTTTATCATACTCAAACAGATTATAGTTCACTAACCAATGATAACAGTCAATTTCTTCGAGATCCATAGACAATAATAAAAAAGTACATTCGAATATAACACCGCAAGATGATTTTTTCAAACTGATAAATTCGGTGTCATACAGTCCTATCATCTTGAAGGATATTAATGTAGTTGTTAAGCAGAGAAATACTTCATCAAACTTTTATACCTTCGCTCAAGGTTGAACGGAGTTATGACTAGTGAGATGAGTCTTAAAACCATCTGAATTCAGTGTGGGGAGGAGTTATAAAACCCTTTGAAGGCATTGCGGGGGGGGGGGGGGTTATTTAACTATAGGTAACGGTTAAATTCTTTGTCATAATGTACAATAACCATGGAAGTTATTAATTTATTTTTTAATTAAAAAAATACTTAATCCTCCTAGAATTATTTAAACTAAATAGTTATCGCTGCCTCGCACAGAAAGTTCGGAAAAAACACAATAGCCTTATTTATAGTGAAGCGTTTCTTAGCCGTATGTTTACCCAACTATTCAACACGTACCATTTTTCAACACCATACACAAAACTCAATTACTCATATAATTATTTATACTAAATTCTTAACACCGCCTCCAACAGAAATTTCAGAAAGACGCAATAGCCTTATTTATAGTCGAATGTTTACCCGAATATTTAACCAGTACCATTTTTCCACACCAGCCACAAAACTCAATTCCTCCTAGAATTATTTAAACTAAATAGCTACCCCAGCCTCGCACAGAAAGTTCAGAAAGACACAATAGCCTTATTTATAGTGGATCGTTTCTTAGACGTATGATTACCCAAATATTCAACACTTACCATTTTTCAACACCATACACAAAACTCAATTCCTCCTAGAATTATTTAAACTAAATACTTACCCCCGCCTCCAAGAGAAAGTTCAGATAGACTCAAGAGCCTTATTTATATTCGAATGTTTAACCGAATATTTAACAAGTACCATTTTTCCACACCAGCCACAAAACTCAATTCCTCCTAGAATTATTTAAACTAAATAGTTATCCCTGCCTCGCACAGAAAGTTCAGAAAGACACAATAGCCTTATTTATAGTGTAGCGTTTCTTAGCCGTATGTTTACCCAAATATTCAACACGTACCATTTTTCAACACCCTCCACAAAACTCAATTCCTCCTAGACTTATTTAAACTAAATACTTACCCCCGCCTCCAACAGAAAGTTCAGAAAGACGCAATAGCCTTATATGATAAACAAAAAATTAGCAAAAATAACATCAAATAATCTACCAATCATGAAACTGCCACAAATCAGCATCGATAAATAAATGAAACCCTAAATGAACCGAAATTACAATTATGGCTGTTTTAGGCTACAACTCTTCCACTTTCCCATTATCTGCTTTAACTTCACTTCTTGAGTGTGTCCGAAAGTAACCATAACTCTAAAAAAAGAATTTTAATAATTATAGATACATGAAAATGATTGGGCTTTATACGCTGATTCCAAATACATAAATTTCCTTAGGTTTAATGTCGAGGAGGTATTCTTTAACTGAAACCCTGTACAACTAAACCCCCATGCAATTGAACCCTCGTGCTACTGAACCCTCATGCAACTCGACCCCGTTTAACTAAATCTCCGTGTAACTGTACCCCCTCCCCCTCCCCCCCTTTAACTGAAATCTCATGCAACTCAACCCTCCATGCAACCCATCTCCCTCAAAACACTTTTCAGTCATTTCTCGTTAAATTGACAATACGCTCCAAAACATCACTTGCGTATTATACAGTACACTATCATCCCATCTCCTCCAAATCGCAAATCTCCTCCCCCCCGTTCAACTGAATCCCTCCATGTAAGTGAACCCCTGTATAGCCGAAACCCTGTACAACTGAACCCCCATGCAACTGAACCCTCGTGCTACTGAACCCTCATGCAATTCGACCCCATTTAACTAAACCTCCGTGTAACTGTACCCGCCCCCCGTTAACTGAACTCTCATGCAACTCAACCCTCCATGCAACCCATCACCCTCAAAACACTTTTCAGTCATTTCTCGTTAAATTGACAATACGCTCCAAAACATCACTTGTGTATTATACGGTACACTATCATCCCATCTCCTCCAAATCGCAAATCCCATTACCCTCTTTTTTTTGCAAAGGCTAATCAAACATTTTCGATTGTAAAAGCATTAAAAAAAATTTCCATTCACTAATTACCCCTTTTTTGCAAATGCTCGCATATCCCATTACCCCTTTTTTTTGCAAAAGGTTAATCAAACATCTCCGATTGTAAAAGCATTAAGAAATTTTCCAATGACTAATTACCCTTTTTTTTATTCAAATCCTAATCACCAATCAAGTTATACTCTGTGGTTTGGGTTTACCACTAAAAAAAGACACTGAACTTTTGAAATTACGCAAATCCTCTTGATAAAGTGTGATGGCTAGTAGATTGAACTTTTGAAATTGCGCCATTCCCTGGCAAAGAGTGTAATGACCTGCAAAATTAACAGAAAAAAACCTGTTTGTACGGGGGCGCAAGCAAAATGGTACCTTGGTATATACTAACTAGCACATCAATTTAACTCAGCATTTGAGGCAGAAGAAATGAAAATGAAAAGAAGGCCATTGGGGAAAAGTTAAAGAAAATCGGTCGGGAATTGTTCAAAAGTTGCGTTTCCTGAAAAAATATAAGTAGGTTAGAGCATGGAAGAGGAATCCTGAAGACTATTCGGGATCTAAAAACTGAACAAGATCTAACCTACCACCAAACTAAGGAAGAAGATAATTTAACGAGAGGGAGAGCCTTGGGGCATGAAGAAGTGGTAAATTTTTGTTGATTTTTGGGCACTTCTAATTCAAACTATATTTTGTTTTTGTTTTTTTTTTTACAATTTTTGTATAATTTCATAATTTTTTATTTTATTTATTTTGTTTTATTTGTAAATTTATATTCACATTTTTATTTTATGTTTTACTTATTCTAAATTACTGATTTTATTTTTTACTAATTTTTTTTTTACTGAAAAATTTTCTGTATACGTGCCTGGTGCCTGATATGACCATGACATAGAATTTATTTTGATTTTGGATGGCAACATTTGCTAATGTCTTTTACACGCTGCGTTGAAACAGTGATAAATTGATAAAAACGAAGGTGAATGTCATTTAGGAATATCAATTTCCCCATTCAGCCATTGGATCTTGTTGTTTTTTTTTTTTTTTTAACAAAAAATTTTTTATATACGTATTTTTATTTGTAAAGTTCATAATTTTTTATTTTATTTATTTTGTTATTTTGTTTTATTTGTAAATTTATATTCACATTTTATTTTATGTTTTATTTATTTAAAATTACTGATTTTATTTTTTATTAATTTTTTAACTGAAAAATTTTCTGTATACGTGCCTGGTACTTGATATGAACATGACGTAGAATTTATTTTGATTTTTGATTGCAACATTTGCTAATGTCTTCTACACGCTGCGTTGAAACAGAGATAAATTGATAAAACGAAGGTAAATGTCATTTAGGAATATCAATTTCACCATTCAGCCATTGGATCTTGTTGTTTAAAAAAAAATTATATTCGTATTTTTATTTGTAAATTTCATAATTTTTTGTTTTATTTATTTAGTTTATTTTGTTTTATTTGTAAATTTATATTCACATTTTTATTTTATGTTTTATTTATTTTAAATTACTGATTTTATTTTTTATTATTTTTTTTACTGAAAAATTTTCTGTAGACGTGTTTGGTGCCAGATATGGAAATGACGTAGAATTTATTTTGATTTTGGATGGCAACATTTGCTAATGTCTTCTACACGCTGCGTTGAACAGAGATTCTACTCAAAAAGGAGCGCCTTAGCTCCGCCTTCGAGTTCAACTGGAATAGACGCGTGCAAGCGCCTCGATTGACCAAAACAACACCACTTGACGTTAGCTTTCGCTTTGATTCAGATCAAGTTAAATAATGAGTGGTATTGAGATAGAGATTGGATTGTTAGACAATTTAGTTGATTAAGATTATGATCGTGAGAGGCGTGGAAGGCAACATAAAGCTCACTGGCGTCGCAGATACTCTCAAGTGATAGTGATCAAACAAATGGCTGTCAGAGCCCAGAGTTTCAAACTCATGCTCGATATGGCTCTTGAAGCCCTGAAATCAGTTCTAGGAACGAAAAATCTTACTCTCGGAGCCCCATAAAACTCCAGGACACAAAGCGGAAGGCTTCTCCGGAAAAGCACAAAGGTAAAAGATTAAAAGAAAACACGTCAAATGACGCTATATTCAAAAAGATT
Source organism: Artemia sp. Qi Xiang Cuo (assembly GCF_049724085.1). Lineage (NCBI taxonomy): Eukaryota > Metazoa > Arthropoda > Branchiopoda > Anostraca > Artemiidae > Artemia > Artemia sp. Qi Xiang Cuo. The sequence continues at coordinate 34,318,616 of NC_142807.1, forward strand.
TCTGAAGAAGGTTCTGGTACCAAAGAGGGTCCGAAGAAACATAAGAAACTTGCAAAAGTTGAAAATAGAGCTTTCTCTGAGCCTTTGGAAATAGGGAAACTAAAAGATTTATTTGAGCGCCACCCTAGGCCTGCAAATACAGATAAAATTGTTGTTCCAAAGGTGAATAGTGAAATTAGGGCTACTTTCTCATCACAGGCTAAACAGAGGGATGCTAAGGCACTTCAAATGCAGCAGACAATTGCTCACTCAACATTTTGTGTTTTAGAGGCCGCAAATTCGATTCTTGAGCTTGAAAATGAGCATATAAAAGAAAAGGTTGTCAAAAACCTAACAGATGCAGTTCATATGCTTGGCCTCTCTAATTATTATCTAAGTCTAAAAAGACGTCATGCGATGAAATTCAAAGTGAGCCCAGATCCCACTGTAGTATCAGCTTTATGCGCTCCCGAAGTCAAAGTCACGGAGTTTCGTTTTGGCAAAGATGTTGCCAAAACAACGTCTAAAGCCAAATCCGTGGCAGATTTTTAAAAAATCCTTTGGAAGACCAAAAAACGTGCAAGGGGGGCCTACCGTTATCGCCGATGGCAGAACGAGACCCCCCCCCCGTCCAAATTATCACAGAAGGCAGGGCCAGGACCGTCAAGAGAGGTCCAAATTCCATAAATTCCAGAAAAGGTATCGCAAATAGCTGGTATGTACTATTTAACATACCCCACCCTTGATTTTTATGATTTTGTTATGAATTTCAATAGGCAGTCACACTATTTGGCTGATAACTTTAAAGCATGGAGAATAAGTAAGTACGTCTAAAAATGGCAGTCAATAACCCGTGATTTGAATATTTTGAATTTTGTAGCCTCAGGCTATAATATTTGAGAAAACACCATTAAAAGCTTTGAAAACAAAAGTTTTACGTTTGAAGAAATACAGGCTATAAGAAAAGAAGTTGATATTTTATTGCATAAAGGTGTTATTGTTAAAGTACCCGACTTCAGAATAAAGGAAGTACGTTGTATTTATCCCGTTTTTACGGTCCCAAAGAAAGATAGGTCTACTCGGTTTATTCTGAATCTTCAAAAATTAAGTGAGAGCATTAAATATTACCATTTTAAAATGAAAAGTGTTCAGTCTGCGGTTCTTTTCATGAAAAAAAATTGTTATAGCCTCTATTGACCTAGTCAATTTTATTATTAATTAAAAATTTTTTTTCGCGAAATAAGATTTCAAAGAAAAGTAAAGAACTCCATTAAACAAAAAAATAAGCAAAAATAAAATCAAGTAATCTACCAAGCGTGGAACTACCACAAATCAGAATCGATAAACAAATGAAATCCAAAATGAACAGAGATTACAATAAATAACCGAGTCAAACTCAAAACTAGCAGAAACTAACATAAGTTGGGCTCAAAACCCCCTATGCCTTCCCAAGAACAGAGCATAATTTGCACTTTACTGAAAAAAATATACATGTTTTTACTTTTATAACTTTAATAAATCAAATGACATTAACATTTTGATTACTAAATATCAGTAAATGTATATTAAACTGACAATGCACATTCATGTGTATTTTTTTTCAGTAAAGTGCAAATTATGTTCTGGCCTTGGGAAGGCATAGGGGTTTTGAGCCCAGCTTATGCTAATTTCTGCTCGTTTTGAGGTTGACTCGGTTATTTATTGTAATTTCTGTTTAATTTCGGCCTGCTATTTCTATGCTGGAGGAAAATTTTCAGCAATTTTTAACAACATACACCCTTTTAAATATCTGGACACAAATAGAAGTGTTTAATTTAGTTTCATACCTCCTCTAGTTGCCCTGAAATGGAAAACTTGATACCATTCACAAAAAATCTGTTTACTTTCTTTGATAGCTTGGATACACCTACGCTAAATAAAAGTTCAAATAGGGATAAAATCCTTTTAATAGACAGTGATGATAGAAATTCACAAAAATACCAGATATTTCGGTCACATATACAGTGACAAGTGACTACTGATGACGGTCACTGTATATGTGACCGAAATATCTGGTATTTTTGTGAATTTCTATCATCACTGTCTATTAAAAGGATTTTATCCCTATTTGAACTTTTATTTATCGTCATGGAAAGGCAGTGTGGTCTCCGAAATTATCTACACCTACGCTATTTTGATTTGGTTAAATTTTAAGAGCAGAAGTAGCCCCGAAAGTTTGAATATAATACCCTCAGTCGTTCTTGGGATACTGCAGAGACGTCTTATTGGGAATTAGCATTAAGACAGTTCATATTGATTTAATCTTAGGGCAACATTTATTTTTTAAAAATAACGGAAAATGGGAGGGTGGGCGTGGGAGGGGGATTAGTTTCCCTCCAATCACTTTCGACTATTAAAAAGGACATCAGCCCTTTCTATGTTTAATCGAATGAGCCCTTTTCGAAGTTCCTACGACAACTCCTTCGATACGAAGTACCCTGGTCTAAACAACAACAACAACAAAAAAATAATACATTATACCAAACATCGATCTGTACTATAAAAATGTCAAGCCTTCCAATAACTTTCGACTGTTAAAAAGGGCACGAGGCCTTTCAATTTCCAATCAAATGAGCCCTTTTTGAGTTTCTACGATAACACTTTTTATAAACACCTTATATGCCCGCAGGGCATAAATTACAATCCCTATCCTAAAGGCTGTGAGGGTAGTTGTCATCCTCTAAGACCTAATTGCTAGAACTTTCAACTACGTTAAACAAAATGGTTATCTCAAAATTTTGATTAGATGTGTCTGGGAAAATGGTGGGCGTGAGAGGGGCGTTAGCCGCTCTCCAATCACTTTCAACTGTTGAAAAAGGCATTAGCCCTTTCAGTTTCCCATCAAATGAGCCCTTTTGAAGTTTCTACGACAACACTTCTAATAAAAACCTTACAAGCCCACAGGGCATACCTTACAACCCTTGCCTTGAGAGCTAGGGGGGGGTGTCATCCTCAAAGACCCAATTTCCAGAACTTTCTGCAACGTTGAACAAAATGGCAATCTGAAAATTTTAATTGGATGTGTTTGGGGAAATGGTGGGCGTGAGGGGGGGGGGTTAGTTACCATCCAACCACTTTCAACTATTAAAAAGGGAAGTTTTTACGACAACTCGTATCTATAAAAACCTTATATGTCCCAAAAACATAACTTATAACCTTTGTACTGGGCGCTCTGGGGGCTAAATTTTCCTCAATTGCATAATTTCAAGACCTTTCAGCAAAGTCGAACAAAATAGCTAATTTTAGGCTGTGATTGAATATTTTCGGCGACATGGAGAGTGTGAGAGGGGGTTAATTACTCTCCACTCACTTTCGACTATTAAAAGGGCAATTTCAATTTCCAATCAAATAAACCCTTGTTGAAATTTCTACAACAACTTTCCATATAAACCTTGTATGTCCCCGGTGCATAATTTAAAACCCTTGCACTGAGGCTCTAATGGGGTTATTATTCTAAAAGACCTTATTTCAAGAACATTTGACTACGTTAAACAAAATGGATATCCCAAAATTTTGATTGGATGTATTTGGGAAAATGGTGGGCGTGAGAGAGGGGTTAGTTACCCTTCAATGAATTTCGACTATAAAAAGGGCACTTTCATTTCAATTTCCAATCGAATGAGCCCTTTTTGAAGTTTCTACGACAACGTGTTCTATAAAAACCTTATAAGACCCCAGGGCATAACTTACAACCCTTGCCCTGAGGGCTTTGATGGGGTTATCATCCTAAAAGACCTAATTTCCAGAACTTTCGACTACGGTGAACCAAATGGATATCTCAAAATTTTGATTGGATGTGTTTGGGGAAATGGTCGGCGAGAGAGGGGGGTTAGTTGCCCTCAAATTACTTTCGACTATTAAAAGGGCCCTAGACCTTTGAATTTGCAATCAAATGAGCCCTTTTTCAAGTTTCTACGACAAAAATTTCTACAAAACTTATATGTCCCCAGGCCATAACTTATAACCCTTGCCCTGAAAACTGGGGGGTGTCCTGCTCAAAGGCATAATTTCCTGAACTTTAAACTGCGTGAAACAAAATGGCTATCTCAAAATTTTGATTAGATGTGTTTGGGGAAATGGTGAGAGTGGAAGAGGTGTTAGTTGCCTTCCAATTACTTTCGAATATTAAAAAGGGCACTAGCAATTCCAATTTCTAATCGAATGCTTTTTGAAGTTTCTACGTCAACGCGTTCTATAAAGACCTTATATACCTCTATGCCATAACTTAGAACCCTTGTCCTGAGGGTTGTGAGGGGGTTGTCCTACTCGATAACCTAGTATCTAAAACTTAAAACTACGTTTATTACACCTAGTTTCTCAAAATGGTGATTGAATGTGTTTGGGGTAAAAGTTGGGCGTGAGAGGGGGGTACTTTTCCTTCCAGTCAATTAAGACTAGTAAAAAGGGCACACACCACTCCAGTTTCCATTTGAATGAGCCCTTTCAAAAGTTTCTACGACAACTTCTTCGATCCAAAGTGCCCTGCTCTAAAGGAAAAAAAATAATAAATAATCCATTGTGCCAACATCGTTCTTATATGCCCTCAGGGTTTAGCTTAAAACCCATGCCCCGAGGGTTGTGGGGGAGTGTCCTCCTCAAAAACATATTTTCTATCTGGAAATCAACTACGCTGAACAGAATGGCTATCTCAAAATTTTGATTGGATGTGTTTGGGGGAATGAAGGGCGTTGAGGGGGGTAGTTGCCCTCCAATCACTTTCGACTATTAAAAAGGGCCCTAGACCTTTGAATTTTCCAATCGAATGAGCCCTTTTTCAAGTTTGTACGACAAAAATTTCTATAAAAACTTATATGCCCCCAGGGCCCTTATAACCCATGCCATGAAGACTGTGGGGGGAGCGTCCTGCTCAAAGGTATAATTTCCTGAACTTTAAACTGCGTGAAACAAAATGGCTATCTCAAAATTTAGATTGGATGTGTTTGGGAAAATGGTGGGCGTGGAAGAGGTTTAAGTTGCCTTCCAATTAGTTTCGACTATTAAAAAGGGCACTAGCCATTTCAATTTCTAATCGAATGACCCCTTTTTGAAGTTTCTACGTCAACGCGTTCTATAAAACTTTATATGGCCACAGGGCATTACTTACAACCCTTGCCCTGAGGGCTGTGAGGGGGTTGTCATTCTCAAAGACCTAATTTACAGAACTTGAAACTACGTTGAATAAAATGGCTATCTCAAAATTTTGATTGGATATGTTTTGGGGAAAAGGTGGGCGTGAGAGCCTCCGATCACTTTCAACTATTAAAAGGGCACTAGCTCTTTGAACTTCCAATCGAATGAACCTTTTTTGAAGTTTCTACAACAACACCTTCTATAAAAACCTTATATGCCCCCAGGTTAGGAGACAAATGGCATGTAACTAACGACACTGAATTCAGGTTGATTCTACTTGGAATTCAATTTCAAGTCGAGACTTTTGGAATTCAATATGAAACTTTTAGGAAATATTTGGAGGGACTTTCAATTAAATGAAAAAACTATACGTATGCAGGTATTGAAAGGGCATATAAGCAATAAAGGGCACATAAGGGCATAGGCAGCGCTGCTCTATCATAGCTAGTCATATCATCGACATTTTAAAGAAGTGAATCTGACTGGAAATTAAAAGTTCTAGTGCCCTCTTCAAGTGTCAAACGTAATTGGAGGGCAATCATGCCCTCCTTTTTAGCTCATAATTTTCCGAACACTTTCACTCAAAACTTTAAGAAAACCATTTTGTTCAGCATAAATGAAAAGTCTTGTAATTAAATCTCTAGGGTTATTGGGTAGGTCAACCCTCACAGTTATATAATCTGCCCATTAAACTTATAACTAAATATTGTTTTAAAATTAAAGCAAAAGGCACTGTATTTATGCTGGTTACCATTAAGACATTTGATCAATATACCAAGAATAACTGACGGTATTATATTCAAGCTTTTAGGGCTACTTCTATTACTACTTCTGCTCTGAAAATGTAGCTATATGAAGCGAGTGCTAGTGTATCCAGGCTGTCAAACAGCATAGATAGAATTTTTCGGGAATGGTATTTAGTTTTGTTTATCAGGTCAACTAGCGGAGTTGTAACTAAATTAAACAGTACAATTTGTGTCAAGATTTTCAAAACGTTTGTATGCTGTTAAAAATTGCTAAAAAGTATCTCCATCATACAAACTATAAATTCTTAGAGACAAACCGGAAAGATTCAAACTACTATTTTCTTTTTCCCTAAAAAGATAAGCATATGTATGTTAAACTGACAACACACATTCATTTGTATGTAATCTGTATGCCTGTAGAGTATGCCCTCGTTAAATAAGTGACCATAGGGTCTGACCATCAGTTGTTTTTTTAAATTTAACTTATATCATGGTTTAACGACTAATGATAGCCCTTCTGGTGAAATACTGAGGTTGACAGAAGTCAAGCTTGATTGGTTAATTAGTTTCTTGTTATTGCATTTCATTCTTTTGTGTGAGTTCTAGTTAAATATTTTAAAATAGCATCAAGTAATCCTTTCCAACAAACAAATCCATTTTTGGATCGATTTGTGACGCAGGACGAAGACTTAGGTGCAGCTGTCTCATTGATTAATGTTCTTTTTGATGGAATTGGTTTAGGTGGTGAGGATAGGAATTCTGGGAGTGATCTCGCAAGATTATTTGAGCGAAGTCTTAAGGTGACTGATGGCAGTAGCTTTAGTAGATTTGAGGTACCAGCTCCTTTTTTCCAGTCGAGCCGCCGAGAACACAAGAGTTTTCGGATCACGTATACAGGCAAAAAATTTGGACCAGCTTTCAAATTTGGATAATGGCTATCGTACATCTAGATTGCGCGATACTTTCGAAGTTTCCCCAAGCTCGAGAACAGTGGTTCTACCCGAGTCAAGTGCATCAATGGTTAGTCATCAAGAAGTTAGCTTGAACTAAGGCTTAGACTTGATGTTTCAAAATAAAACCCAACATTCAACAGGGAGTCGGACCCCTTGGTGTGGTTGGATAAGGCTAGGTCTAAGTTGTTTTTGTCGAAATTATATCTTTACCTGAGCAGTTGCTGATCTTGGAGAGTAGGTTACGTTCACCCCTGAACATCTTGTTTAGGCGATTGTCCCCCCCCCCCAGAGAAAGAATCATGGGAAGCTTTCAAAGCAGCCCAAGCTTCATGCTGTGCCGGTAGAGAGGATGACTTGAGGATCTCAGCTGAACAAATCGTCTAGGACCCCTACAAATGAAGCCAAAGTAGTATTCACAGCTGGTTCAAAATTTTGTCTACTTCCGTTATGGTTTTACGGGCTCCGACTGGTGAAGACCACAGGTCATCAGTGTGTGCATCAAAGAATTCCTACAAGGACTTCTGTTGTCATATTTCAACAAATTTGATAAGGGTAATGCAGTGACGATTAGGGATTGTGTCGAGCTACAGAGGAAGATTAGGACACAACAGGTTCACAGGAGTTCCACTTGCAGTTGCTGCCAGGCCATCAGGTGAATAGCGTCCTGGCTACATAGTCTTCAAACCTTACGAACTGTAGTCAGTTAACTTCCTGTGGATGTTATCTCGAGGAAGTTAGGCCTCCAATTCAACGTGAGAGTTGCGCAATCTCAAAACTGATCTGATATTATTGTCAGCAACCAGTTCATTTTTTATGTTTTTGTCCAGAGGTTGAACGGATTTTCACCTACTCCTATCAAACAAGTAAAAGAGTCGGGTCATGTCAGATAGATACAGAACGGATGACCACGAACAAGTCTCCAAGTTTCCACAACCCAGGACAGTACCACTAAGTGGAGAATTGCGTCAATGCATGGTTTGTTCTATAACTCACAGTCCTTTGCAGTCTTTTGTAAGTGTAAAGTTTTGTGGTTGGAGGTACCAATCCTCTACAATATATGAGCATAGTGTAATCTTATCAGAGGAGCCTCCTTTATCAGTTTGTCGTCGAAGTTCATTATATCTAGAAAGCTGCATAGTACAGGAACTCACACTTCATCGAGCCCCTGCGTATCAAAGGAGAAGCAGTGCTGAAACTTTTCTTTTTTGACAGTAATTTTAAAGACTTGTTTTGTTGATGCCAAATTTGTGTTATCAACTTTTTATCGGACGTCTTTTCACCAAGGAGGTCAGTTTACTTTTCGGTCCAACTGCAAATGAATTTTGGTTGAAGAGCTTCTGCCCACCTGTTCCCAGACCTAGAAATCCTAAAATTCCTGTAGTGTCTGCTTGTTTTCCAAGGAATGTTAGAGTTGGTCTTGTTTTGGAGCCAACGTTTTGCCACACGAAAAAACGGGGAATTTTTTGGTAATTGGAGTGTGTAGTTAGAGGCGCTGAATGTGAAATGGGCCAAAGGCTCTTAATCAAGCAAGGTCTGGCGTTCTCAAACGGGAAAATCCCAGTCATATCTCAAAAAGTTAAAGGTTAGACAACGACAGGCTAGGCTTTGGTTGGCTAACTGGTCGAATTTTACAGTCCATGCTAGGAAATTACTATTACATTTACTGTCATGCAAATTAGATCCAGAGCTTGGGCTTGTCCAAGAGGTGTTGAACCAGTTGGGTTGTTCTGTAGAAGCCCCTTTCAGCAGATAGGTTCCGTACGCATAGGTTGGAGTGATATATCCAAGAATAAGCCTTTGGTCTCTTTCAAAATTGGCCATCCGAATCTTCCCATCCGTTCTGCTTAAGAGGATATTTTTGGGGAATTCTGTGACATCTTTGCACATAGCAATGACGACCTAGGCCATTACCGAGGTATTACACACAAAATCATCAGTGGTAATCATCCCCTCCATACGCCAGCACCCCCTACTGGGTACCTCCTCTCATGGCTCCTGATCTGAGAGAAAGGATCAAAGCAATGTTACAACAAAGGTGTGCTTCGGGAGTCCCAAGGCCCTTGGTCATCCCCAGTATCCCTAGTTAAAAAGAGATGATACCTTTAGGCTAGTGAATGATTACAGAAGGCTGAACTCGGCTACAAAATTTGACAGTTATGCTTTGCCAAGGATTAATGATATTCTTGACAATCTGAAGGGTTACAAAGTTTTCTCAAAGATGTATTTAGTTCAAGGTTTCCCGTATATCCACCTGGAGCCCAACGATCGCGAAAAGATCGCCATCACGACCCCATTTGGATTATATGAGCACATAAGATACGGTTTAGGTTGTCAAATGCACCTGCATCATGCAAAAGGATGATTGAATCTACCCATTGATATATCTTGAAGAATGTTTTTACCCTCCTTGATGATTGTGGGACCGTAACTGTTGATTATAATTCCCAATTTGAGATCCTTTGTCAAGTTTTCATGACGTACCGCGAAAACATGCTTGCACTTAGGCCACAGGAGTGTAAGTTTTGTGTGTCTTCACTTACCATTTTGGGTCATATTGTGTCCTCAGATGGGTTGTGTCCCGACCCTGATAAGGTTCAAGCAGTTCGTGGAATGCGTTATCGCGGAATATCTTGGAGGTAAGGTCTAGAATAGCTTTGTTGAGCCATTTTAGGAAATTCCTTTCAGATTTTGATAGAATAGTAGAGCCATTGTCTGATTTGACAAAAAAGGGTATTTCTGTTTGAGACACCCCAAACTGAAGCCTTTGACTTACTACAGTCATTGCTTACATCTGAACCACTTTAGGCATACCCTGACTTTGACAATGAAAAATCATATTGACGACTGATCTGTCTGGTTTCCCCTTGGGAAGGTCCCTATTTGTCATAGCCTGATGGAGTTTTTGTTGCCAGATATTGTTGGTCCACTTCCTAGGAGCAGAAATGGAAATTCAGTCATTCTTATGGTCTGTTGTCATTTTCCTGTTTGGAGTAGATCTTCCAGGTCAAAAGGCCAAAACAGTGACTAGGCCTCTGGTAGAAAAGTTTTACCTTTTCTGTGAAATATCTCCTTCCCTGCTCAAGAATAGGGAAGTAAATTTCAAATCCAAATTGGTTAATGAAATTAGCAAAATATTGGGTATCACACGCCTCACCACAACCTCTTACCAGCCTGTGTAATGGGCAAGTAGAAAGGATAAATAGACTTCTTAAGGATGTTATTATGTCACTTTATGTATCATCAAGTTGTGATGACTGAGACAATTTATTGGCTAAGTAGCACATACGGTAGAACCGCTCACAAAAATCTATATTTTTCCATGTACATGAGTCTTCCCTGCCGAATACTGCTAGAAGTAGAACATTGTATGACACTTTAGAACATTATAAAACCCAAATGTTGACTAAAATGACTGAAACCCATAGGAAAATTTCCAGCAGGATTTCCGCGTCAAATGATTATCAGACGTTATGCGATTGAGAAGACAACTAGGTTTAAGGTTAAGGTGAACCAAGATGATATTTCTTTTTGAAGGTACCAACGCCCGCCGGTCTGGGCAGTAAACTTTCAAAGATTCGTTTTGAAGGGCCTTATTGTATTATCTGGGAGTTGAATGAAACTTTGAATTTACATTATGACCATTTGACTCCATCAAATTTGAAATCCCCTTAGATTTTTGAGCCTGATAAAAATCCACCGGGTACTGGAAGAAATATCATCTCTACCAACCACTTCTGCATCTGTAGCAAAATCAAGGAGCTCTATCCTCAAGCTCATTTTATTATGTGAAAGATTTGGTTGACAGCCAATAGTCTGAGCTTCCTAGTAGTGGACTGTTGTGTGGCTAGTCTTGTCACTGTGTACCAGCTCCCCAGTCCCCTGCAAATGCACCAGTTCTCCAGTCCCAACAAGTCCACTAGCTCCCCAGCCCTTGGTAAAACCAGCATGGGTCCATTTTAGAAGTGTTCCCTTGAAAGAAAACTCACATAGATCTCTTTTTCATCCCGTGAAAGAAAACTTACATAGATCTCTTTTTCATCCCCTGAAAGAAAACTCACATAGATCTCTTTTTCAGGAGGATATTCCAGAGTCTATCCTAACTTCCACGCAAGCCACCAGAGGGGGGGAGCCCCCACTACTAGCAGAGACGACAGTACTACCACAAAGGGTGCAACTAGAGGCCTGGAACAATCAATCCTCAAACAAAATGGTTCCTTCATCTGCAAGCCCATCTACCTCTACAGGCTTGACAGTTGCAACTGAATCAGGGTTGTCAACTTGTACATTTTTAATGTGAAATGCACTCTTTTTACCTTACAGGGAATGTGGAAGAATGAAAATCACTCTTTTTTCTTGTCAGTTTTGATTTGATTTAAACGTCAGTAGTTAGCAACTTCATTAGAAGTGCACTTAACCCAAGGAAGAGGGTTGCCAACGTTGCAAACTTTTTGTGTCAAATGTACTCTTTTTTACCTCAAAGGCAATGTGCAAATTTTTGACTTGCACTCTTTTGAGCAAAAATTGTCCTTCTTGGCCTTGATTTGCACTCTTTTTACCACAGTTTATAGACAGTAAGCTTATCGCAGATAATTTCTGGTCTTCGGTCTCGGTGCGAACAAAAAGCTCCTCCCACTTGTTTCTGCCTTAGCGGATTAGTCTGTTATCTTCAATCACTGAGAAATGGTTACCAAGTGCATTATTCGTAATTGCGAAAGCAGAAAAAAAAACTTGGTGAGCCAGCCAAGTGGTTTACAAGCGTCCCATCTCACAGGTATGAATTAATTTATATACAAATTATGACTTAATCTATTATTTACGTGGACTCAACTGATCGGCCTATGTAGGATTTTATAAAAAAGGAGGCGGGGGGGGGGGGGGGGTTGATGAAATTTGTGAAAATAAGGAATTTTTTCTTCTTCTAATAACTGGTGGAGTAGGTGTGATGGGTTCAGGGGCGGATCCAGGATTTTTTTTAGGAGGGGGGGGGCGCACAATAGGGTTATCTGACAAACTTAAGTTAGGAGCAAGTTTAATTAATTCAAAATTGCCTTAATTAGGTAAATTACACTACTTTATACTACTTTACAGGGGTAACCCTTGCCCCCCCTCTGGATCGTTTATCTTTCTTTTTTTTCACGTCGTGATATTTATTTTCTCAGATTGTAGTTCCTATGATATTTGAAAAAATCTAGTTACCTGTTTTGGCGGAGAGCCTAGATAAAACTAGTTTTGTTTTCAATCAATGTTTTCATATGAAATGGGCAGACCTTTCCTTAACTTTAAACAATAAACACCTCTGTTTGAAAATCTTTGCACTTTCTGAATTTAGATAGCGATAAGGGTTCCTGATTGAGAACAATTTTAGGACTTGAGTTCTAATTATTGGTTGTTGTGGTAAAAGTTGCCACAATAGCCCTATCCAAGAAACTTATTTTTTACTTGATTATCGTCGTAAATTTATTCCTTGTCTTTCTTTCCATTCTTAAACCAATGTTATATTCACCTTTTGCATTATTACAGCCCACTATATATACATTCATATAAATCTATATGCAGTGTCACCGCCATACCAATTATTCTCCTTTCCTTTTTTATTCTTTAATAATAATTTCTGGTCGTTTTGAGTTTGAAATATTGTATGCTTCTATTTCTACTGATCTTAAGTTTAATATGGCCTTTACTATTCTTTAAAAAAAACTTTCTTTTTCGTAAAGTTTTCGTAGTATATATATATATATATATATATATGTAAATAAATATATATATATATATATATATATATATATATATATATATATGTAAATATATATATATATATATATATATATATATATATATATATATATATATATATATAAATAAATATATATATATATATATATATATATATATATATATATATATATATATATATATATATATATATATATATATATATATATATATATATATATCGGCGCATACAAACAACTCCTCTCATTTGATCTGCCATTAGCGGTCCAATTACCCTGGAACACGTATTTTGGCAGAAACTTTCTCAAAATGCCTTTGAAACCAACTTGAGACTTCGAAACCTATTTTTAATTCCTAAAAACATCTAATAATAACATTACACTACTAACTATCGATTTTCATGTATGTATTGGAATAAATTAATTTAAAATTAGTTTCTTCAAAATTAGTGTTCCAACGTTGAAGCCAAGTTTCGCGTCCAAGAGAAATCTGACTTGTCTACCCGCGAAAAGATCTGATAACGCCTATGTTTCTATCTGCAAAAACGTTCTCCGGAGCACTCGCACCCCTGTCCGGGTTTTTATAATGGGAGAGATAGAGAATGATCATACTGCTAATTATATAAACTGTGCTTTTTACATGTCAGCAGTTGGCGACACTGCACTGAATTGACTCAAACCCTTGAAATAACTGTAAAGCTTTAATCGGGCATGTTAAAAGCCACGTGGACATGACCTGCACTGATTGGCTTTAAATATACGCAACTACTGACTTTGCTCATTTGCAGTGCTATCAGCTGCTTGAACAAACCAACACTGCCCACTTCTACCCTGTTAAATCTACAGTTACCTACTACTCTGCTAGACAAACCAGCCCCTCCAACACCCCAAATTAGCAACAGTCAATATTGCTATCATCTTTTCAGTGGCAGCTCTCTATCTCTCTGATAATTGACTAGCACAGTACCGTAGTCTTCAACCAGAGTTCAACCTGTTAACACCTATTTGGTTTATGCCTTTCTGCATTAAACTCAGTTAATTCAGTGACAAAGTTGATTAACTGTGACCTAACTCCCGGATTTTGTCACCAGCCACCAGGTGAATTGAACTTTTTAACCCTTTATATTAATCCACAAAATGACTAAAGGACAACCAATTCAGTGACAAAGTTGATTAACTGTGACTTAACTTCCGGATTTTGTCACCAGCCATCAGGTGAATTGAACTTTTTAACCCTTTATATCCATCAACCAAACATACCCATTAATCAACCAAATGACTAAAGGACATCCAAAGGACTTTAAAAGAGTGTGTCCTGAGTGTAGATTAAGGGCAACAATCAATTGCCTGGTATGTAGTACTTGCAACTCTTCCATTTATGAGCAATGTGCGGGGATAGAACGTTCCCAGTGGAATAAGAACTGGATATGTTTGGATTGTTCCTCGAAGCAAAACACCACCAAAAATCAAGAATATACCACCCCTAATTCTTCGAAAGCTAATGATACCCCACGACGCCGATTGTCAGGAATAAATTCTTCAAAAACTAGTGATACCCCACGACGCAGATTGTCAGAAATAAATTCTTCCTTAAAAGAAATTTTAGATGATATCAGGTCGTCCCCCCTTGCCAAAGGGATGGTAAAGCTTTCATTGCAGCCCAAAGCGAGTGGCACACTACTCCCCTACCAGTTGCCAGACTAATTTTCTGTTAGAAACTAAAGATGCCAGTACCCAGACGGATTTTGAATCTAATTGTGAGCCTTCTAATGATGCCTCCTGTCAGACTGAAAATTTTCCTTGTGGCGATTGTGATTCCAGCCCCCTATGTGAGCCTTCCCTCCCCTCCTTCTTAGTGCTGGAAAAAAAACTCGAGTTCATTACAAACGAAATTTCTACTTTCATTGATCTTAGGGGGAATATAATTAAGAACACACTTAAGTCTGTGAATACAAATCAACAAATCGCTAATTTGAAACCAACTACAATTCAATTCAGAAGCAACGACTCCAAATATATTAACATTAATGACGCAAGTGTCAATTCAAAAATGAATTTAATCGATGACCTAGTTCCAGAGGTAAATGACAACTTAAATGAAAAGTCATTCAATATTACAGATCCAGAGGTCAGTGACAATTTAAGTGTGAACTCAGCTAAAACTCCAGATACAGAGGTCAGTGACAACTTGAGTATTATTAGTAAATTGGTTCCTGAAGTCAAATCAGGGAAGAGTTCTATTGCCTGCCGATTTCACTTGGCCAACAAGTGTATAAAAAAGAGTGATCGTACATTTGTTCACCCTTGTATGTCTTTTTAACTACTGGTCACTGTAACGACAATTATTGCTCCCTTTCCCATTCCAAAGCCTGCCATAAATTTCAAAGTGGTCTAGGTTTTGAAACTAAGTGCATGTTATTATATTTGAAAAACAGAGATTATTGTGCTATACCCAGGCGTAGTAAAACTTTTAATATGAAACTAGTTACAATTTCTCAATCAACCCACAAGCGGAGCCCCTTTCAATCAATTAGTAAAATTAACTCACCAGTGCATACTCTTCCTTTTTTATCCCAAATCCACCCTGCTCACTCAAAAAACTTCCACCTTTACCACCCAGAAAAAAAAACTCCATATTCCCAGCAAAATCCCTTCTCTCTTAACACTCCAGTTAACCCATCCAAAGTTGAACCCCCTGAAAATACCACCGTCTTATTTCCCTCCCAAATATTATCAGACAAGAGTGACCCAGGTTTAAAAGATGTGGCCCCTTTCTCTAAAACCCTCCTTGCTCAACCCAACCAGAAATTTAATCCTGCTTCTCAAATGAATCCCAGCCTTCATCCCGAAAAAGATGCCTCTCCCAGATCCACGTTCCTCCCACCCCCCACTGTCTCCCACAATTAACAAACAAAAAATTGCCCTCTTTAGTAACCGTTTTACTTCCCAAAGTTGTTTGTTACGAACGCCGAAAGCCTGAATTTCGACAAATTGATCAAGTTAGAGGCCCTCTGTCAAGTACACAAAATTGATGTAATTGCCATAACTGAGGTCCAAGCACAGAACCCTGATTTATTGAAAATTAATAACTATTCCCGATTCCTAAAACTTCGTCCTCATGATCACCGCCCAGGTAAAAGGGAGGCGGAATACTATTATTTGTAACTAATTATCTCTTTCCTAAATTAATTCATGCTCCCAACCTTTGAGATTACGATGAAATCATTTGGGTAAGTGTAAGACCCAAAGTTTTACCACGCCCCTTTAATTTGATTGTGTTTTGCTGCTTCTATTATTCCCCAGATCAAAACGCTGCACAAAGACAGCGATTCTACCAACAGCTGCATAGTAGTACCAACTTTTTCCTATGCAAATTCCCGAACGCCGGTATTTTCTTAGTAGGCGATGCTACTGATCTAAAGTTAAATTCCCTTTGTAGTTCCCTAAACTTAAAACAAATATTAAAAATACCAACAACAAAAGGAAATTCAACCATTGATCTGATTTGCACCAATATGCAGGCTTCCTATGCCCCTCCTGTCCCCTTGCCCCCGTTAGGAGGAAGTTACCATTTTTGTTTATTAACGAAGCCTCTCAATAGCTTTAATCATACTTTTTCTGTTACTGAGTTCTCTTATCGCCCAAATTCCAATGATGGCCTTTACACATTTGGATCTTGGATTACCAATGAAAACTGGCTGGCTCTCAAAGGAAAAAATGACATTAATTTTAAAGTCTCTGAATTCCAAAATCTGATTAAAACAAAATACATAAATTCCTTCCCTGTGAAAAAAGTAAAAACATGTTCTAATGACAAACCATACATTACTACCTAGTTGAAAAAACTAATTAGAACTAAATTGAATCCACTAAAGAGTGGTAAAACATCCGAAGCGAACTCACTGCGTAAACATATAAAAAAAGAAATACGTAAATCTGCTTCTTCATATTACAAATGCAGAGTCCAGGATTTATTTTCTACAAAGCCAAAACAATGGTATAATAGAATAAAGAAAATTTGTGGGAAAACACATAATAATATAGATTTTCATTTCCAAGAAGACCCTTAAGTTACAGCCAATGATCTGAACAGGTTTCTCTCTTCCATAGTTCAGAACCTCCCTCCCCTTTTTTTGACACTCCTTATGATTTGTGCTCTCTCAATTTTCCCGTTATTTCGCCCTCGGATGTGAGACAAAAATTAAGAACATTAAAAAGTGTAGTACATGTCCGCTGGACATCCCGATTGTACTAATTAAAGCCTTTGCCGACAATCTCTCAGAGCCTTAGTCCTTACTTTTTAAGGAAATTACCTCTACTGGTAAATTCCCAAATTGTTGGAAATTAGGTTTTATTACTCCCGTAAAAAATAAAGGTAACAATCAAGATTATGATGGTGTCCGTCCCATTACTCTTACTCCAGTTTTCTCGAAGTTATATGAAAGCTTTTTAGCTGAGTGTTTGAAAGTAAAGATAATCCCAAATGTTGGCCAAAGACAATTCGGAAACCTACGCTCTACATCTATTACCCACTATCTTGTTCACCTTATGGGCACAATATGTAACACACTCGAAAAACCCAATACCTGGCTCAATGTTATTGCTGTTGACTCGCAAAAGCTTTTGATTTAATCAACCACAATATACTATTAGAAAAGCTATCACTGACTTTCAAGTTGACCCTTATTTAATTAGAATAATTGCGTCTTTCCTCTCTAACAGAATGCAAGTCGTGAAATACCTGAATGCAAATTCTGATCCCCTCCCAATTTATAATGGTGTGCCCCAAGGAACCTCTTAGATCCAATTTTATTTCTTACAATGATAAACAACCTTGGTTGTTATTTTCTGGATAGATGGAAATTCGTTGATGATCTTAGACATGTTCCAAAATTCAAAAAGCAACCCAATGGACATCTTGGAATCAATATCAGCCAAAGCTCTTACTGATGATATGAAAGTCAACCCTTTTAAAGTCAACTGTTCTTACTATTAATTTCCTTAAAACTCCTCCTTCTTTCTCCTGTCCAATCTCCCCTGAAATGTCTGTTACCACTATGAAATCACTGGGTGTTACCATCTCAAGCGACTTAAAATGGGATTGTCATATTTAATGACATCTTAAAACGTGCAATTGCTGCATTTTCCCTCCTTAAACTCCTTAAAAAATTTAAATGCCCAAAATCGCAATGTTTGAGGATTTTCCTCTTATTTGTATGCCCAACCCTTGAGTACGCCTGTCCTATTTGTCAGCCTTTGAATTGTCGGACAGAATAGAGTTTGTCCAAAAAAGTTGCCTAAGAATTATCTTCAATGAGGGTAAAGTACCTTATATTTCCCTTCTTAGGAGAGCTAATCTTGTCACCCTTAAAGAAAGGAGAGCAAAAATTACCTTGCGTTTTGCTAACAATGCCCTTCATCACCCTCGAACAACTCCACTTTTCCCTAGTCAATATTCACCCCTTCGACCTCGCCTCCCGCGTTCTGTGTCAACAAAAAACCCCTTCTTGCCCCAATAAGAGTTTGCACTGAAAGATATAGAAGAACTTTTATCCTTGACATACTTGACATTTTCAACCACTGAATTTCCTCTGCCTCCCCCCCCCCTCTCACTCACTCTTTACCTCATAGTTATTAATTTTAATGCCCATTTTGCAAATTTGGAGGTTTTATATTTATGTTTGTTAGTCACCAACTAACTTAATTTTGTTTTAATTTTACTTTATCCCCTTGTTAATTTTACGAGTTTTCATTTTTTTTTGGTATTTTTGCTGACTTGACATTGGCCTTCTAATTTTATGGGTTTTTTTTGTTTTTGTTTTTAAAATTTTTAAGTATTTGACATTGACCCTTTTATAATTTCCTGTTGTTTTTGGATTGTTTGTTTTTGTTGTTCTTTTTTTTTGCTTTATTTGACGCTCAAGTCAAAATTTGGCCCTTTCGGGCTTGTGATAGCCGTTTTTCAGCAATAAATCTTATCTTACCTCCTCCCCTTCACAGCAATGTCCCCCAATACATGCAGCTCCTGTCAGATCTTCAGAATCTTCTAATTGATTCATCATTATCTTCCCAGTCAGTTGCCAGTTTGAAAGTCCTGAAAAGCCATCTGTGCCCCTTTGTTGTTCCCAAAGAAATCAGTATCCACCAGACTAATACAATTCCAGTTGGTAGTGGGTAGTTTAACAGTCAAGTCAAAAACCTCAGCCATCAATTGACACCCCTCCAGGAAACATATTAAGCTGTCAGCCATTTGCCATCCCCCCCTGTGCCAGTAGAGAAGTCAAGTTGCTAGTCAACATCACCTATCCAGCAATTGGTCAGACCCTTCCTGTTAAGCCAAGTAGTCAAGTCCACCTGTCAAATCCTTTACTGTGGACCCTAAGTTGGGCCAAGCCTTCTTGTTGAGCCAAGTGGTCAAGTCCAGTTATAAAATCAATATATTGTTTAGTGTTATTTTCATGTTTGTTATTGTCAGCTGGGTTGCAAATAGTTAAGACCAGCCATGACATTAAAATGATGTTTAGTGCTCTTTTTATGTTTAGTCTGCTCTGATGTATCCATCATTTAGATTTTTATTACCGCCTTAATTGACCTTGGTTTAATTTTTTTTGGGGGGGGGGGCAGGGGGGATTTAATTTTTGACAGTTCTTCTTCCATGAGATATTATTTTCCATATTTGGCTCCTTTAGTAGTTTAATTTCCTTTTTATCTTCTCCCTTGTGGTTATTTCCTGGTTGTTGGTTTCTTGGGTTAGAACAATTTAAATGTAAGTAGACTATGCTTAAAAGACATGACCCTGCCCACTGGGACAAATGCCATGTCTCTTGACAAGTCCAAGGCATCAAGCCTAAGAATAAAATTTTTGTAATTTTAAATGTTAGTTAATATAAAGTTTAATTTACTTTTTTAGTGTGACTCTGGTTTTGATCATTGGAGGCAGATAAGGCTGCAACAGCTGTTTGGCTGTCCCTGCTCTTTTTGGGCCAGGAGAAACTTGAATATGGTCACCTTTAGAAGTAGGTTAGTTGAGTGATAAATATAAGTTTGTGATACAGTACTCTTGAATCATATGCTGTTTATCTGAGCCTTTGAATTTAAGGTAGAATCATTGATTTAGTTGTAAAGGCTGTAACACTTCTACTACTGGTACTAAAGTTGAGGCTATAAATACTAATTCTGCTGCTACTTCTATAACTACTGTACTAATACTACTTCTACTAAACCTAGGATATTAAGGCAAAAATTCTGATGAATACTGAAACAGTGTTGAATGAAATTTAAACACACTATGCACATACAGGTTTTCAAGAGGACACATTAAACAACACCTCAGGAACAGTTTGACAGTGCAAAGCAGAAACCACATATCTGGCCAAACTTGTGATTTTCACTTTTTAACACAGTTCTACTCCCTGAAAAATTATGTTTTGAATGGTGTGAATCTCAACTGCCTCCAACTCATAAATTTGGAGATACAAACATAGTGGAAACAACATTTCTCAGGTTACCACAGAGGGCTGTCAATCAGAAACCACACATCTTGAAGCTTACTCCTCACAGCATATATTGTCTCCAGAAAAAAAGAATTGTTAGCAGTGAAGCAACAACACCACAATCACTGATCAGATAGTTATTTTTCATATGGAATTCCTAACATTAATTAACAAATTGTCTGATAAGTTATGCTTCTAGTTATCAACAAACTTGTGCAGATAGGGTAAGATCCCTAGTTCTCACTTAGTTCCTAATCCCTGACAAATGTTTAGATTAAATACATCTTTCACGGAAAATCATGAAAAAAGTTTCCCAATCTTAGAAAGGATATGTGCAGCTTTAGATAGGAAACTGGCTAATAGATAGAAACTAGGATAGTTGATGTTGACTTAGTATAATCTTTGAATTTTTTTTTTTTTACATTTAGATTTAACATTAAATGTAAGCATTTCAACATTAAATGTACATTTTCTATGTTTAAATTTAAGACAGTAAAGGTCATGTTTAGTGAAACTATCCCTTAACAGAAATGTAACTGCATAGTATGTTACAATTTTGTGTTTGGTAAAATTCTAGAATAGGGGCTCTCTAGAAAGAAACTGCTAGAACAAAGAGAGAAACAGTTTTAAATTGCTATTTTCCTGCTCATTTTCAAGGTTTTAGTTGTTTTATTGCCATCAATTCATGGCAAATTGGACAAAAAGCCAAGACAGTTAATAGTCTGAGTGAGAGGCACAGCTGGCATAAGCCTTTTTCAGAAATGCATAAAAATGAAGTCATTTTCCCTTGTTGATATAGTCTATAATCCATCCATCCATCTTGGGGCAGAACTAAGGTAGATAGTCATAGAACTTTAGGGATGATCGAGATTTCGGGGTTGACTCATGACAGACAATGTTGACTAGACTTGTATACAAAAGGGGGAACTGAACTCACAGGGAACTTGGACTCACAGGTAAACAAGTAACTTCAGCCTAGTGGGCTTGCCTGCTTAGAGTCTCAGGCAGGCAACAGTATTTTAGGATTGACACATGACCAAAAAGTCCCCTGCACTTGTAGCTACATACAAAAATTTTCTAAATAATTTGAGGGTTCTGGGGACGCTGGAGATTCATTGCTAAAAATGCAAACAAAACAATCAAAATAGGCTAAAAATTATAAAAATTAAAATGTTTCTCTTTTATTTTGTCATGCATCTTTCTGGAAAACCATTATTTTATAGCTTTACACTGTGATCTTTATTGTTTTATTGGATTGTAAGTAATTTCTTTTCTTCAACAGCCAATGACTTCTAGAGGAATGAAGCCTTTTTGAACTGAGATGGGGCAAAGATTCTAATGGAGATTGACAGCAGATCCAAGAAATTGAGCCACAGTTCATCAAGATCTGACTATATTCCCAGTGAAGATGACAAACCCAAGCCATCTCAGCTGAAAGAAAAGAACTTTGGAATATTTAACTGAAGTAAATTTAGATTTACCTGGAGCTAGTGTTTAAAATGGCAATGGTACCTGCAATGAAGCTTTTGATTCAGGCAGTAAGGAAACACACAACAGGTCCAAAAGAATTCAGAGACCACCAGTTTGGACTTTAAGGGTCCAGCGGCATCATTGCATTCTGAATTAAGGGGGGGGCTAAGCCATCTCTGTGGGCCCCCCAAATTGGCTGGCTAACAGTTGTTTAAGAGCAACATTCTTTCACAGTGGTTAGCACAGGCCTCTCCTAAAATCAACTAATAATAGTAAGAAGCAATTAAAAAATTTTTAATAAATACAGAGCACTGAATTTGGAAAGTAATTCACAGTTATATTGCAAAACTGGGAACCAACAAAGTCTCATTTTTCCAAAAATACCAACCATACCCACAAAATCCAACAATTTCACACAATTTTTTTTCACTAAACACCAAAATCAGATCAATGAGCCTTTTGTCACCCATTGCTGATCTTAAATAGGTTTTAATCAGGCTTAATTTAGAAAAGGATCCCATTACAAGCCATTGTGATAGACAGAGTAATGAAGATTTGTATGATTTTTAAAACTTCAGATTAGGCTATGCAATCAACCTTGCTTTCAATAAATTATGAAGTTCTAAGAGATCTTTTGGCCTATTGCCTAAACAGTCAATATATCTTCTCACAATATGTTTGCAATGCAAACACGGTTGTGTCAATGCAAACTTCTTTGTAATGTGCTGCCACACTAGCTAGTTAGCTTGTATTGAGAAAGTGCAGCAGATCAAAACCTAATGCAGAGATTGACTCTAACAGTGAAAGAGCATTTGTAAAGTGGCTTTCAAACTCACAACACAATCTGTCTATCACAAGAAAATAATCCTTTCTGAAAGCATCTTTAGTTGATTCTTTCACTTCAGCATGGTCACTTGTTCACAAAGTTGACAAGGTTATAAAATGACGTAAACTACTCACTGTGCAAACTTTGGTCTTTTTCATGAGGAACCAGAATTCTGAAAATTTTGCAAAAGGTCTTCAGTGAGGCCACACTCCCAAGAAAATTCTTTTGCTTTATGAAACATTACATCAAAAACTTTTCAGTTGATTGTCAATAATTTTATCTTACATAGCTGCAGTAAGACCAGTAGCTCTAGAAAAAACTAGGTCTACCACCTGCAGTTGCTCAAACAGAGATACTGTGGCAAAAACAATTCTGCTAGATGAAGTGTAAATATAAATTCCAATGTCTGAAGACTGGTTACAAGTCCATGGGTCTGAGCCCATGTCTGAAGAGTGTTTTGGTAACTGATGAAACAGTCAAGACACAGTTGTATCTATTTTGTACTTTGTTCACCAATATATATCAGTATACCAATCTTTCTCCAAAGTAGATAATTTCTCCAACTGAGGAACAGTTATGCCAGTGGCTTTTTGAGCAACAAACACTTGGTAGTGTATATTGCTATTTGCAAAAAAAGAATACAGCTCTTGAAGAATGGAAAAGAAAGATGCCATTCGTCTCAAGTTCTAAATACAATCACCCAATACCAGGTTGAGTCTATGAGCACTGTGGGGAATGTAAATTGCATTTGGTGCAACTGCTTTAATACCAGCTTGCATACCTGAATGTGGCTGCTTAGGACACTGACTTGATATTTTCATAGAATAAATAAAAAAACAACAAATTCTCCCCCCCCCCTCCCATGCAAAATTTCTTGAATTGACACCAATTGGTAGATATCTTATTTGTGTTTTTTTGCCTTTCCTATAAGTTGGTTCAAACCAAGTCCCCTCCCCCCATTGATAAGGCCTTTCAGTTGTGAAGTAAAAATATTAGTCTTTGATTGTTGGTACAATTTCTTTTTAACTGTCCTATTAACAAATCTTGTGCTTTTTCAATGATTTCCAATTTTGTTATAATTTTGAGTTTGTAATATTAGGTATTGTCCTTCAAGATTTTTATCGATTCTTTTAGTTGCCCCTTTATATAATATAATTTTTTTCATCTTTCCCGAAATCATAAAAAAATAACTGGTCTGAAATTCTCACTTTGATTGTCTCAAAATTCAAGAAGTTAAATTTCAAGACAATTAAAATTTAAGAATTCAAGAACACACACAAAGAAATAAAGAGTAGGGTACATAACATGTATGGGAATAATAAATAAATGTGTTTGGGAATGAAGCTCACAATAGCCTAGATTGTTGTGAAGTGCAGCTCTATTAGAAAAGGATTTGTTTTAAGTGAAAACACAATTTTTTCATACTTAAGATCAAATCAATATAATTCTGACTACTGATTTGGGCCCCTCCAAAATCAGAGGGGGGGTATAGCCCCAGCCAACCCCTCCCAAATGATACCCCTGTAAGGGTCTGGAGCCATATCCTTTACCTTACCTCTTACTTTTAACAAGTTAGGCTACCTTTGGAGTTCCCATTAAGGGCTCAATATTTGCCCCAGAAGCAGTTGTGAAAAGGGATAAAATGATGCATTTAGTTTTTTTCTTAGCTAAATTGGTCAATATATACCAAATCATATTATTGAGTTTCAAATAAAGTGAATACACCATTTGATGCCTTTTTTTTATGCTGATTATGAATATAATAAGCATTTCCATCAGAAATGAATTTCAGCCCCCCCCCCTATATAGGCTATACCTAACCCAACCTAACCTAACCCTGAATTGGCATATATAGGGGGGGCTGAAATTCATTTCCAATAGAAATGCTTATTATATTCGTAATCAGCATAAAAAAGGCATCAAATGTAGTATTCACTTTAGTCCTAACTCAATAATATAATTTGGTATATACTGACTGCTAAATTATATGATAATGCATACATTTACCCTAATGTCTAGCCTATGCCAAGTTTGTAGATTTCAGGGGAAGCAGCATTCTGTAAATTTGCAGGTGGCATTATAATTTAGCCAGGATAAAAGTGAAAACATCATTTGATGCTTTTTTTTATTCTCTTTCATAATTCATATAAAATACCTTTGGGGCCTCTTTAAGGGCTCAAGGTGCAATTAGCAACAGAAGCGATTATTGACTTATGAGAAAGCATAATAAAAGGCATCAAATGATGTTTCCACTTTCATCCTAGCTAAATTATAGTGTCAACTGCAAATTTACCCAGCATTCCTCTTAGGCTAACCCAGTTGTTGGCTATAGGCTACTGGGTTTCACTTTTCCTACTCTATACCGACAGAGGTAAGCAAAGGAATGAAGACAAACCGTTTAGTTTGTTAAAATGCAAACATTTATATCTTTTAACAGCACATCTCGCAAAAGTCAGCATTTCTTATGAAATATAGGCCTATAAGGTTACGTTTACTCGACGTAAAATGCCTCGTCTTGAGATTTGAAATTTGTCGCTACTGATTTAACGAAGCAACGATTTTAAAGAGATCAAAACATGTCTTGCAAACGAATTAGAATCGGTTCGCTTTTTCCTGGAGTATCTGTTAGTCCAACAGTCGTCGGTCTTGTTATTAAAAAGCAGGATCCTAGGAACCTCAGTAATTTCCCTGCTTTTTTAAATTTAGCTTAAGTTGCTATTGTCCCTAATAGTCTAGACTGAAATTGTAGGCTACAAAAAAAATCATTGGGTTAGGCCTAAACCTAACTAAACTAGTCTTATCACCTGGGGATTATAGTCCAGCTAGTCAGGGCCACCAAATTTAGCTTTTTGTCGGTCATAAACTTAATCAGGGCTACCAATTCACTAAAATTTAGGAGAGGCAAGATTTTTTTGGTATAGGCCTAAGCTAGTTTGATAGCCTAGGCTAGGTAAATTTCTAGGTGGCCTTATAATTTAGCTAGGATGAAAGTGAGGTAAATATTCATCAAATCATATTACTGACTTATGAATAAAGTGAATATGCCACTCAATGCCTTTTTTATGCTCTTTCCAATTACAATACTCATTTTTGTTGAAAATGAATTTTACCCCCATCCCTAGGCTATATACCAATTCAGGGTATATATTTGCTCATTAGTTGGGTGGGGGTAAAGTTTAAACTTACCTCCCATTTACATCAGAAAACAAATTTACCCCCCGCCCTAAGGGTGAGCACTGTTTGACTATTAAAGTCATTGGTTCTTTATACTCTAAGCAACAAATATTGTCATTTACAAATATTGTCAATATTTACAACAAATATTGTCATGAGAAAGCACTATAAAGTCAAACAACAAACAATATTGTGTTTCCTTTAAACATGGAGAATGATATAAAGTCTTCTGTATGACTTTTTAAACATCAAATTATTATAGAGAAGTATGAATAAAGTCATACAGAAGACTTTTTGGTTTTCTTATTTCATATATGATCCACTAAAATGTCACACAGAAAAAATTATATTGGCCTACCCTACTGATACATAGAGAAACAACAAAAAGTCATGCAGATGGCTTTTTATAGCCTAGGCCTACATGATTTCATATACAGAGCAGCCTAAATAAAGTCATACAGATGACTTTTTAATATATCATTCTACTTTAAAGAATAATGAATAAAGTCATAGAGATGACTTTTTATGTCTCCTGCTATTATAGAGCAAACATAAATAAAGTCATACAGATGACTTTTTAATATATCATTCTACTATAAAGCATTATGAATAAAGTCATACAGATAACTTTTTATGCATCCTGCTATTATAGAGCAAACATAAATAAAGTCATACAGATGGCTTTTTAAACCTTATACTATTATAGAGAAAACATGAATAAAGTCCTACATATGACTTTATGCCTTTCTTTTACAAAGCACACCTCAATGAAGGCATATAGATGAATTTTTCTACCTTCTTGCTAGTAGATAGAGAAAACAACGAATAGTCATACAGATAGCTGTTTATATCATAGACCTACAGGATTTTATATATAGAGCAGCCTAAATAAAGTCATACAGATTACTTTTTAATATATCGTTCTACTATAAAGCATAATGATTAAAGTCATAGAGATGACTTTTTATGTCTCCTGCTATTATAGAGCAAACATAAATAAAGTCATACAGATGACTTTTTAATATATCATTCTATTATAAAGCATTATGAATAAAGTCATACAGATGACTTTTTATGTATCCTGTTATTATAGAGCAACATAAATAAAGACATACAGATGGCTTTTTATACCTCATATTGTTATAGAGCAAACATGAATGAAGTCCTACATATGACTTTTTATGCTTTTCTTTTATAGAGCAAACTTCAATAAAGTCATACAGATGACTTTTTATACCTCCCGCTATTCCATAGAGAAAACAACAAAAAGTCATACAGATGGCTTTTTATAGCCTAGGCCTACAGGATTTCATATATAGAGCAGCCTGAATAAAGTCATATAGATGACTTTAATATACCATTCTACTATAAAGCATTATGAATAAAGTCACAAGGATGACTCTTTATGTCTTCTACTATTACAGAGCAAACTTCAATCAAGTCATACAGATGGCTTTTTATACCTCATACTATTATAGAGCAAAGCTGAATGAAGTCCTACATATGACTTTGTATGCCTTTCTTTTATAGAGCAAACTTCAATAAAGTCATACAGATGACTTTTTATACCTCCTGCTAGTACATAGAGAAAACAACAAAAAGTCATACAGATGGCTTTTTATAGTATAGGCCTACATGATTTCATTTATAGAGTAGCCTAAATTATGTCATACAGATGACTTTTTCATATGTCATTCTACTATAAAGTATTATGAATAAAGTCATACAGATGACTTTTCATGTCTCCTGCTATTATAGAGCAAACATAAATAAAGTCATACAGTTGACTTTATAATATATAATTCTATTATAAAGCATAATTAATAAAGTGATACAGATGACTTTTTATACCTCGCGCTATTATAGAGCAAACATAAATAAAGTCTTACAGATGACTTTTTATACCTCATATTAGTATAGGGCAAACATGAATAAATTCTTACAAATGACTTTTTGTTGTTTTCTCTATGTATCAGTGAGGTAATTTAATTTCTTCTGTATGACATTTTAGTGGATCATATATTAAATAAGAAAACCAAAATGTCTTTTGTATAACTTTATTTGTACTTCTTAACAATAATTTGATGATTAAAAAGTCATACAGAAGACTTTCTATCATTTCTCTAGAAATAGAAATATATAATTACAAACACAAAAGGTATAAAAAGTCATTTGTAAAGCATAGCATATATTAAATATGTAACCTAACGTAGGTACCTATTTCTCCCCCTAAACCCCCAAAAACAACAGTTTAAATATTGTCAACACATTGGAAACCACGCTAAGCATTAATTACTGCATAATAGTGTCTTAAATTGACCCATACCAAATGGATTTTCTGTTGTATCTCCAGTTTGACATATATAAAAGAGTGCATTTAACATAAAAATACCAAGTTATCTGTAGGACTTGTTCATGTTTGCTATATAATAGTACAAGGTATAAAATGTCATCTGCATTACTCTATTCATGTTTTCTCTATAATAGTGTAAGATATAAAAAGTCATCTGTATGGCTTTATTCATGTTTTCTCAATAATAGTGAGATATATAAAAAGTCATTTGTATGGCTTTATTTTTGCTGGCTCTATAATAGCATGAGGTATAAAAAGTCATTTGTATGACTTATATTTGCTCTATAAAAGAATGAGGCATAAAGTCATCTGTACGACTTTTTATCATTCTACATAATAGAAGAAAGCAATATACTTTCTTCTGTTTGACGTTATTCTGCATTCTATCTAAGAGTAAATGAAAATTTTCTATTGCTCAGATATAAAGAAAATATTATCTATATTGTCATATGTAGGTTAGGTAACCCCCCCCCCTAATGTGCAGATATATAGGCCTACCCTGAATTGGTATATAGAGGGGTGGGGGTAAAATTCATTTCTGACAAAAATGAGTATTATATTAGGAAAGAGCATAAAAAAGGCATCAAGTGGTATATTCACTTTATTTGTAAGTCACTAATATGATTTGGTAAATATTTACCAAAATTGAAAACATCATATGATGCTTTTTTTATGCTCTTTCATAATACAATAATTGTATCTGGTGCAAGTTGCAGCTTGAGCCCTTAAAGGGGCCCCAAAGGTATTTCATTTTTCTAACCATGCAAAGAAGTTATAGGCCAAACCTGCAAAACACTTGATTTTCAATTCAAACAGTTTTCCTACTGTTTCAAGTTTTTCAGATGCTGTTGACAAAAATAATGCTGAATTTTGTGATTTGAAACTTTGTCATCAAAATTTAGGGTAGACTATATTCCAATTCAGGGTAGGCTATACATTTGTACATTAGGGAAGAAAGGCTAAAGTTCATGGTAAATTTGCAGTGGACCATATAATTTAGCTAGGATGAAAGTGAAAACATTATCATTTGATGCTTTTTCATAATTCATATAAAATACCTTTGTGGCCTACCACAGCTAGTACTCATTTTTCCATCACGTGAAGAAAATGCCCTATACTTCCGAATTCGAAGTGATACATTGATCCTGAGGAAAGAAGAATACAACTGGAAAACAAGAGGGGACCCATATTGTAGATTTTGATCTTTAGTCCCTGAGACTTCACAACACCTCATCTTTAGTTGCAATAGTATTGAAAAGTTGGCAAATAAAACAAAAAATATCTTTTCAAGCTTGAAAATGAAACCTGACACTAGTGAACTGCTTTACATCAAGCTACCAGGAAATGAGGAAAGAATACTATTCTGGGAGATTATTTGTTTTCTAAAGTGGAATGATTTAGTTTAAAATGGTTGACATGACCCTGAAACCTGCTTCAGTTTGGTTATGAAGCTGAAAAGAGACTGTGTTTAGACTCCAAGTGCTGTTTTTCCAAAGAAGAAGAAGACATTTTCACTTTCATCCTAGCTAAATTATTATTATATAGTCTATTGCACCTACTTTCCCCCAATCCCCTCCATGGAATTGTCAATCCCCATAATAAATACTGATTTCTCAAAATGGACTAAAGATTTAACCCCCATTGCTTTTGTCCAGAAAAAATTTGCTGAACTTAATACGATTACTTATAAAAACCATTTCCGAATCTTTGTTGATTGGTCCAAAATGAATGAGAAGGTAGCAAGTGATGTTTTCCTTCCTCACCTGAAAATTGCATTGGGTGAGAGATTGTATAATAATGTACCTATAATATCAACAGACCTAGATGTCATAATCATGGTATTAGAATACCTTAAGAGAAAACAACATTTCATTGATAACTCAAATAATATTGAAGTTTATTCTGACTCTTTGTCAAGCCTTGAGTTGCTGTCTTCACCTCCTCAGTAAAAGTTGCAAATTGACACATTGTCTTAGTATCATAGATAATCTTGCTTCAAGTGGCATAACAACTTATCTTCAGTATCTTCCTAGCCACTCTGGTATAAGTGGTAATCATCAGGTTGATGAAATAGGAAAAAATCCTATAAATGTTGACCAGCCAAGTGGGAGCCCAATCCTCATTAGAGATATTTACCAATGGAGACTCAGATATTATGTTTAATAAGAATAATCCTATTCTTTCCCCCTTTCCCAATAAGTATTTTCTAAAATTTATCATAGAATTCGTTCTGGAACAAATGGAATAAACTTTCTTGCATTCTTATACCAGTCTCCTAATTCAAGTGGTTCAGTTCCCTTGTCCCCTCTTTGCAGGTATTGTAATAAGAATAATGAAACAATTGACCACTGCCTATTTGAATGTAATATGTTGACGTCTGCACAGCATACCTTGCTTTGTAAACTGTTAAAGTGCTTCAAACACCACAAAATCTCACTATCAGGCAAGAGCCTAGCCAACTATACCTGCACACAGAGCATAGAAATCGACATCTATCATCTTACATTTGAACTCCTTGAGTTGAAAGATCTACTGAAAGGTATCTGAGAATATCTAATAAGTGAGAGGCAACCAAGCCAGTAGCTCTGTAGCCCACAGAGTGAAGCAAAAGAAAAAGGGCTAAATAGTATAAACTGAAAAGCCCGCCTGCTGTGAAATAGAAGAAGAAGAAGAAAAATTATTGATAAAGCCAATTTATTTGAAAAAGCCAAGAATAGTGCAAAATAAAATAGTCAAAAAGAAAAGAAGAAAAATATTAAAAATAATTGTGCTAGAGAATTTGAACTTTTTGTGAAAAAAGGACTATCAAGTGAAGTTTTTTTTTAGTACTTTTGATTTAGATAAAGTGGGGAATTTATCTCAGCCATGATCCCAATGAAATTATCCCCTGAGGAGGAAGATACTGATAACCAAATGCTAGGCCACATCTCCCCATTACCAAGTGACCTTTCTGAGAACTCAGACTCCAACGAAACTATGATCTCTGTCCATTCTGAGGACTCAAACCACCATGATGATGGCTTCAAAACTGTCACCCCTAAAAGACCCAAGAAAAAATGGTACACCAGTTTCTCCTCATTAAAAACAGTTTCCACCCCCATCTATTTTGGAAGAAGAGCACTTCATCTACATTTTGCCTATTTCTCCCGAGACCACTTTCCAAATAAAAAACATCCAACCACTTCAACTTGAGCTCTTCAAAAGTCTGAAAATTAATTACAACCTCAACATCAATAGAGATGGTTCAATTTTAATATCTATTCAAGCAGGCTATGAAGATGCAAAAACAAATCTGTTGTCGCTCAACTCCCTTGGAGGCATCAAGGTCCATTCAAAGAAATGGACTTGCCCTCCCCTCACCCAAACAAAAATTGTTATATACAATACCCATAACAATATTCCTGAAACTGATCTAAAGGATGGCCTCATGAACTGCAAAGGCCAAAAAATATCTTTATCAACAATCTCTAGACTTGGAAAACCTAACAATGATGGTATATACATATCTAAATCCTACCTGCTCATCCTGAACTCCAACCTGGAGAATTTCAGTGGACCTATATTCTTATTTGGCCAGATAAAGCCTTACAAAGAGTATAAAGCTAAGCCAATACAGTGTGAAACATGTCTGATAATGGGTCACACAAAACAAACCTGAAAAGGTGTAATCTATGCCAAAATATCCATCCTCCAAACACAGCAAACTGTGAAAACAAGAAATTAACATGCATTAATTGCAAAGGTCCCCATTCTTCAGACAACAGATCTGTATTTCCAAAATACAAGTCAAGATTAATGGCTCTAAGGCTGTCTGAAAAAGAAAACCTCCCTTTCAGTTTGCAAAAATTAAACTCATGTTACAAACTGCAGATACACATGAATTTCCTGAATCAAACACACAACCTAATCAAAAAACTTTACAGCATAAAACTAACAAGGACCCAACCACAAAAACATTCCCTGGAATAAAAACCTTAGATTTTCCCCCCTTCCAACCAGAGACCAAGGCCCAGAATCTTCTAAAAGTAAACCTGAGAAACTGACCTCATCAAAATCAACAAAGGAAACATCAGAAGAAAATCCAAATCTACTTACAAACTTATGTCTCTACATATTCAACTTCAACTCATTTTCCAGAACATCCCTCACAGAAGATCAGAAATCGTCAATTCTAGAAGAGATGGCTAATACCTACTTCCCACAAAATCTCAAGGACACAGCTAACACAGATTTCAGCACTATACTCAAAAAAATAAATCTCTCTATCAATGGCTAACCCTCTGTTATCTCTATCCACCACAGTTTTGCAGTGGAATGTGAGATCCTTAAATGATTTTAAACTTACCGACCTTTTAAGTATATTTCTTCTCATAACGTAGACATAATATGCCTCCAAGAAACCCATTAAAACTCATCAGTTAAAGTTCCTGGTTATGATGTCCTAAGAAAAGATAGATCTTCCAATAGAATTGGTGGTGGAGTTGCCATTCTTGTAAGATCACACTTCAAATTCTGTGGTATAAGCCTCCCTGATTTCAGTCATGACATTGATGCAATTGATGTAAAGTTGTGGCTGGCAAACATGGAGGTTAAAGTTAATAATTTATATAACCCAAATGGTAATAACAATGGACAAGATTTTTTCAATTTCATATCTAATAATTTCTCAAATTCAAATCTAGTGGTTGTTGGGGACTTTAATGCCCATAGTCCTATCTGGGGTTCTTGAAATAATGCTGGCAAATACATAGAGGAATTCCTCATCAATTTTACCAATATAGTACTAGTGACTCCTAGACATCTAAATACCTACTTTGATAAAAGAAGTGAGAGCTATTCAACTATTGATCTTCAATTAGCCTCATCAAATTTAATGAATAACATTACTGTCAACAGAATTGACATCCTCCTAAGCAACCATTTAGCCATATACACAAAGATTTGTGACCCAGCCATCATTGATAACTTCATTCCTCACTATGTGTGGTAAAAAAAAGATTGCCCAAATTTCTCCCATGTTGTCTCAGACCATGACTACGCTTCACCGTTCACTGGCCAAAACCAGCTCTCTGAAAATCTCACATCACTACTTCTTGATGCTGCAAAACTTACCATACCCCAGTCCCAACACCCAAAAATATTGAAGAATAATAAACCCCCTAAGCCATGGTGGATAGCCTCTTGCCAAGAAGCTTGGCACAATAAAAGGAACGCCATCAGATCCTTTAAGAGAAATCCATCCTCTGGAAAATATATAGCAAAACTACACGCAGAGGCAAAACTTAAGAGAACAATCAAACTTGCAAAAGAAGAGGCATGCAAAAACTTCCTCTTATCAGTGTCCCATGAAACACAAGAGTCAAAGATCCATAGATTCCTAGACAAGATGTGTGGCAAATTCTCCACACAAAACCCCTTCCATTACAAGCTAACTCTAAATGGTCAGCAGCTGGAAACCAACAAAGAAAAAGCTTAATTTTTGGCAATTTTTTTTAGAAGAAATTCAAAATCACCTCTCATAATTCACCTCAGATCAGCCTAACACCCCATTTTGACTTGCCTGGGTCCCAGTATCTACTCCAAAATTTTACAATAATTGAGCTAGATAAAGCAATCAATTCAATTAAACCCAAAACATCTTGTAACCACAACCAGATCCATCCATCTTTGCTCCAACACCTTCCAATTGACTTTAAAAAAAAGTATCCAATCTCTCTTCAACAATTATTTGAAAAAAACTACGTTTTCTAAAGAGTTAAAGAGGCTGAGTTACAAGGTCGAACCTTAAAACGTACAGGGATTAGGAGGCACAGTTGGGGGCTGCCGCCCCCAAACCCCCGCTTTCGCAGCCTTTAAATATAAAAAAAAATTTCTTTAAACTGAAAGTAAGGAGCGACATTAAAAATTAAAAAGAACAGAAATTATTCCTTATATGAAAGAGGCTGTGCCCTCCTCAACGCCTCGCTCTTTACGATAAAGTTTTACTTTATCAAAACTCTTTTTTTAAACAATAAAAAATTTATCGTAAATAGCGAGGCGTTGAGGAGGGCACAGCCTCTTTCATATAAGGAATAATTTATGTTATTTTTAAGTTTTAATGTCGCTCCTTACTTTCAGTTTAAAGAAATTTTTTTTTATATTTAAAGGCTGCGAAAGCGGGGGTTTGGGGGCGGCAGCCCCCCAACTGTGCCTCCTAATCCCTGTACGTTTTAAGGTTCGACCTTGTAACTCAGCCTCTTTAACTCTTTAGAAAACGTAGTTTTTTTCAAATAATTTCTGCACGTTTTTGTACAGTTTATTACTTATTATTGCTTGACTAACTGTTAGCTGATCGTGTCAGGAGTTAAAGTTGGGGGCTGCCGCCCCCAAACCCCCGCTCTTGAACATTCTTATGTTAAGGCTTTTAATTCCTGAATACTCAAATCACGTCGTACAGGGTGCCTCCTAATCCCTGTACGTTTTAAGGTTCGAACTTGTGACTCAGCCTCAAAACGTAGTTTTTTTCAAATAATTTCTGCACGTTTTTGTACAGTTTATTACTTATTATTGCTTGACTAACTGTTAGCTGATCGTGTCAGGAGTTAAAGTTGGGGGCTTCCGCCCCCAAACCCCCCGCTCTTGAACATTCTTGTGTTAAGGCTTTTAATTCCTGAATACTCAAATCACGTCGTACAGGGTGCCTCCTAATCCCTGTACGTTTTAAGGTTCGAACTTGTGACTCAGCCTCTTTAACAGCCCCCCAACTGTGCCTCCTAATCCCTGTACGTTTTAAGGGTCGACCTTGTAACTCAGCCTCTTTAACTCTTTAGAAAACGTAATTTTTTTCAAATAATTTAAAAAAGAAACTGAGTTTCTTTTCAAAGTATATAAAAAAGTTGCTCTGATGGTGAATCGAACCCGAGTTTTCCGCCTGAAAGTCTGAAGTCTTAGCCGCTGGACTATACAAACACAATAGTAATTGTTGTTTAGCAAATAGAAGGTATTTTCGACGCAAGCAAATTCCCAAAAATCTTGATATGTGGTTTTTGGAAAACAGGGAAGGAGTGATCAGATTGAGCTGAAATTTCGACGATAAGCTCCCAGGCCCCAGGAAAGCTTATCCTCTAAATTTCAGCCCGATCAGACACCGTTAAAGGGGGGGTTGTGGAGGGAAAAATTAACATGGTCTAATATAGGAAAACGAGGTTTTTCGTAAATGTAAATTCGGGGGATAATTTTTTCGGTCTGAAAATATCAAAAGGCCCTAACAGGTCGAATTCTGCTTCGAATGAGTCCTCATTCAACCGGATCCGGTGCCAACTGTGGCCTGTAGGCGTGGCTAACAAAAAAAAAAGAGATGAATTTTAAGTGGCTATATTTGGTTTTTTGAAAACAGGGAAGGAGTGATCGGATTGAGCTGAAATTTCGAGGATAAGCTCCCGGGCCCTAGGAAAGCTTAACCTCTAAATTTCAGCCCAATCGGACAACGTTAAAGGGGGCTGTGGTGGGAGGGTCCAAACTTCCGGCCCAGTTTACCCCATGAAGATAAAGTCGGAGGAGGATGAAATTTTGCAAGTTTCTTAGTTTGAGCTTGGGCTACAAAATGCAATTACCGCCGTCTCTCTGCGACCTCTAGGACCTGAAATCGCTTAACATTGTGGTGGGTAGCCTCTTTATAGAGGCACAAGTGTGCCTCCTTGATGCTTAGAGTAATTCCTTCTTCCCATCCACCTAGATAACATCACTCATTGTCCCTATATTAAAGCAAAATAAACCCAAAGATGACCCCAACTCTTTCAGACCTATTATAATTACCCCAGTTCTGGGAAAATTATATGAGAAGATAATTCACTCCCGATTGCATTGATTTGTGGAGTCTAACCACCTCATCCCACATACTCAAACAGCCTTTAGGAAATATCATTCTACCACTGATGCATTTGTTTACTTAGCCAATGCCATATCTGAGCGTCTGAAAGATAACCAAGTCCTAGTTGCTGCCTTCTTGGACTTAGAAAATGCATATGATAATATCCAACATCCACTCCTACTGCAAAAATTATCAAAAATGGGTTTTCTGCTACCTGTAGTGAATTTCTTTAAAAGTTACCTATCCAAACGCTCTTTCGTTCTCCAAGTAAATTCCTACATCTTTTCTAAAAAGTCTGTCTCCAAAGGCCTTCCTCAAGGTACTGTCCTCAGCTGTCTCCTGTTCTTGTTATATTTATGGGATCTGAATTTACCATATACAAATATTCAGTTTGCAGATGGTATAGTCCTATGGTCTACCTCAAATAAATTTGAACTAGCTCAATCTAAGTTACAAAAGTTGCTTTATCCCTTTGAACGTTTCTCTAACAATTCATACCTACCCACCGCCCCATCAAAATCAGCTATAGTACAGTTCCATAATAAGAGAAACCCCCAATCTGCCCTATTAACCCTAAATGGTGTTGTCATCCAAGAGCAACAACACGTCAAATATCTAGGCCTCACTCTAGACCAAAAACTTTCAGGTTCCATATTGAAAATGTGAGTGTAAAATGCCTCAGAAAAATGCGCGTCTTACAAAGGCTACTTAATACACCTTAAAGTTGCCATGAAAAAACTCTAATAAATTTCTATAAGACTTATGTCAGATCTCAGATTGATTATGGACTAATTGTCTACGGCTCATGCTCAAAAACCCTATTATGCAGTCTGGAGACTGTCCAAAATACTATGATCCGTGGTATACTTGGCCTCAGGAATAACACCAAAACCAATTCTCTGTTGCTACAGGTAGAGAAAACCTACTTGCCCACTACTTTACAAAAATTGAAGGTAATAGCTCCCATAGATTACATGATTGGCTAAGAAAGCCTCGCGTTTTTCGGGGCCTTGCACGGGAATTGGCAACAACCCATATGACCTTCCCCATACCTTCATCTTCTTTATTCCAAATATACCCCCGGACACCATCCTGGACTAACCACTACCCAGAAGTGAACCTTTTGTTTGCGCCAGCTATTAAGGCAGATCTCTCCCTTGCCTATGTAAAATCATTATTCCATAAATTTGAGTCTCAGAGAAATCCACCTCCTCCCAATTTTTGTGGATGGCTTAATGTGGAGTCCAATTCCCATTTTTATGTATAGCAGCTGCAGAAAAGCTCCAAAATGATGTGAGTATCATGACAGCCAAAATAGCTGTCATCAACATTGCATTGGAAACCATTATAAAGATGCCAAACCCTCCAAGAAACACCCCTCTTATAATTTTTTCAGACTCAAAATCAGCCCTTGCCTCAATATCACCAGAGTATTCAGACTACCCAGACAATGATATCTCTACCACTCTTGTACTGTTGGGCCAACTACTTTAACAAGGTATATCCACAAAATTCCAAGATATCCCAAGTCAACCGTCTTTCACGCCATCTATGTTATATTCAGAGTTATTGTAGCTGAGTTTGCATCTTTTACCTTAATGGAATAAAGCTTCTGCATTACTTTGAGGTTATTTCAATATTGATTTGTAAATTCTAATTATAGATTTTTAGTTGAGTTGTTTTTGAGGGACCTTCTATAGTTCTTAGTATATGTCTTTCTCTCTGGTTATTACCACTAGCGCCATCTTTTTTTCATATTGATTGGCACGCCATCTATTGTGCTATCTTCGTATAGCACTATCTTTGTTGCCACCTGTGTATATGTTTCTTCTGAATAAGTGAAGTCCTGTGGACTGCGTGGATCGCTTGGGACCAAGCAGAAGAGAGGAGAGAACCTGCCGGAAGCGCCGTATTGGTACCTGCCGGTTAATTAGCCTTAAATTGCAGGGAACAGGTGAGCAGTCTCGACGCTTCCCTTGCTCCCGGTGATCTCTTGCTCCTGATGTTTCCCTTGCTCCTGGTTTTGTTAGGGGGTTTGAACGCGTTCGACTAATAGGTCAATGCGTTTTGTGATAGATCGTTCTATAAGCCCACCGATTGTAGACTGTTTTTAAAAATTAGGTGGCATTGGTGCGTCAAAAGACCAAAACCGCCCACCGCTTGGATCTGTCATAAAGCTGGTGCCCAGCCACGCTTCCCGCCCTGGTCATTACTGACACTAAGTAACCTGACTCTTAATGGCAAAAGCAGCAACAGCGACGTCTACCCAGAAGAAAACAGGAGTAAAACATAAGTTGCTATGTGTGTCTTGCCACAAACATGTGACCTCAAACTCCGTGGAATGTAGCAAATGTAAGGAATGAACTCACGCGTTTTGTGCAGGAATTAGACTCACAAAGATTTATATTCCGGATCCTAAATGGACTTGTGTTGCGTGTTCCCCAAAAGGTGAACCAGAAGGAGTAACTCCTGCTATGAAGAAGGACGTGCGGAAAACCAGGAGTGTAAAGAAAGCAGCGA
This sequence comes from Artemia sp. Qi Xiang Cuo, assembly GCF_049724085.1. Lineage (NCBI taxonomy): Eukaryota > Metazoa > Arthropoda > Branchiopoda > Anostraca > Artemiidae > Artemia > Artemia sp. Qi Xiang Cuo. The sequence goes on from NC_142807.1 coordinate 34,356,880, forward strand.
CGCAACCTACATGCCAATCAATTATATCCACCGCTAATGATGCAGTAATGGACAATTTGAATTCTGAAAACCCGTGTCAACCCACATCCGGTGTAACAACTCAAACTAAGGTAACTACTTTCTCAAATTGTTCAGTATTTGAAAATGGACGAGAAAAGCAGTCCGAAAAATTCGAAACTAGCACAGCAGTAACGAAGTGCTCTCTCTCCAAGGCGACGCTAGTACCATCTACTGAGGAAAATTTAATCACAGCGCTTGACCTTCACGGATTTGATAGACGGCAATACACGAAATTAACAAAAGCAAATCAGACGATAAATTTCTTTCCTGTCAGTGATTCAAATTTTGATTCGAGTTATTCCCGTTTCTGGGAGGGAGAAATACTACGGCCGTCGACCCCGTTCGTGGAAAGCGACAGAAGGGAAACTGAAAACGCTTACCTTGCCCACTCTAACACGTTTGAATGTCCAAGAGCCTCCCCTCTGGCAGCAAGTTCGATGTTGTGGGATGACGCAGGAACAACGCCCTACGAGGTTCTACAGGCCCGTTCTAGGAAACCGGCTTTAGCGGAAGAAAACCGTCTCTTATCGTCCGTAATTCACCACCCACCGAAGTTTGATACTCAACTTGCGGAACCGCCTTTCAAAAACGGTGTCCCGGTCATAGCAAGCTTCAACTGCTCTAGTCTTAATGTTGATACCTCCGTTCGTAACCCAGAAGACTCTCTGGAATTTGCAATGATTAATGCTCTTACAGGAAGAATTGAGCAGCAGAATCAGACCATTCTCAATCAAAGGACGCTGATTGCGCAGCTTTCTGCTTCCAACACGGTATACAAGCAACAAATACTTGAAATGACGGAAATGCTTCTAAAGAACAATCAATCGCAACTTGAAAACCGATCATTGGCCCAGCCTGAAAAGAAGAATGCGAGTACGGTGACTGATCCTCTTGAGACTATTATTGTCCGAAATTTCCTGTGATTAGTCAGTCCGACTCCAGGAGCACCAGCAGCAGAAGAACCCAGCAACTCAGGCCAGGTTCAACTCAGAAATCCTGACATTGAAGAAGGCACGAGGGGAGCAGAACAAGACAGATCAGTCATTGTACTCAGTCAACCTGTCAGAGCATTCCAAAATACGCAAACTGAGTGCATTTATTTTAAAAAAGGTCACTGCAGATGGGTCAACCAGTGTCGTTTCTATCATCTCGTTGAGACTCCTCCAGTTTGTGAACATCACTCCGCTCAAGATGGTTGCCAAAACGCCAAGTCAGCAAAATGCAAAAAACTGCATCCTGAAAAATGTAAGAGGTTTGCGGACGGGCGTTGCACCAAAGGACAACGATGCAACTTCTTTCACCCAATCAAACTAGCACTAAACCACCAGAAAACGAGATCGGACACGGAACAAACAAGTTCAAAAAACTATATGCACCCGAATCATCACCCACCGACAGTTAACAACTACAATCACTTCCGGACTCGCGTTTTCTACAGCAGTAGGTTCTCTGGCATAGCAAACACCAACCACCAACCAGAATCATCAAAACCATGGACCTGCTTAAGATCCTCAACCGTCAACCAGAAGAGAGGAGGACCAGGAGAGAGAAGAACAAGTGGTACGAAAAACACAAAACCCAATCACCACCATCCAAATCGTATTTACCAAGAGCAAAGGACTTCCAGAACAAATCACACTCATACTTACCGACCTACTGTATCTCCCACCACTCTGCTAGAAACGCTAGTGTAGAAACTAAAAAACACGACCTGCTACAACGATCCATACTCGACCTTTACCGCCTGAGCCCACCACCTCCAAGTCTAACTTCAACTCTACCACAAACAGCAAACGCTCCTTCATACCTACCAAGTGATAATGAACATCAGTCCTGGATGACGTATTACAAGAAGGTCCCTCCGCCGGCACAGACAAGTAACTGCCACGCGGCAAGGACCCAAACCTCTGATCCTGTAAAAAGGAAATCAAGATTAAAGCGGAATCCAGAATTTCCCTCTATATTGCTGTCGAACGTCCAGTCAATAAAAAAAAAAATCGAGGAACCGGACATCTTGATGCGAGGTAAACAGATCGATGTGGCCTGTCTTACCGAAACTTGGCTTACAAATAGCAGTTTACTCAGCCTCGATGGCAACAATGCATACATATTACCTCGGAAGTCAGCAGACGAAAAAAAAGAAGAAATCAGCCACGGTGGAGGAGTTGGTCTTATCTGCTGAAACGATACGCCCAGCCGAATACTCGATCCTCCAATACCCAAATCCCCAGAACTCGAAGTGCTATGGGTCTGGGTAAGACCGCGCTTCCTACCAAGAGGAGTGTCATCCCTAATCTTTGGAGTCGTCTACTACCCACCCAAAGCCCCATTCCGGAAGACTCTAGTCAACTACCTACAATACTCTGTCGACCACTTCCGGAGTAAATATCCCTTTGCCGGAATTGTGATATGCGGAAACTTCAATGATATTAAGCCTTCCTGGATAAAGTCCAGCCTATCACTGAAACAAGTGGTGAAGTCTCCAACCCGCGGCTGTAACCTACTTGACATGGTCTTCACTAACCTCGAACAGTACTACAACGAGCTAGTAATCACAGCAAGCATTGGCTTAAGTGATCACCTAACAGTGACCTGGAGACCGACGCATTCGTCACGGCGTAAGGTAATTAAACAAACAGTAACCTATCGACCGATCAGGGATGAACAAATCCCCGCCTTTAAGGGAAAGCTAACATTGCAGAACTGGACCTCTATTTACAGACTACCGTCCGCTGAAGACATGACAAATACCTTCTGCGACCAACTTCAGAAAATGTTCGAAGAGCATTTTCCAGAAAAGAAACGGGTAGTAGGAAATGAAATGAAACCCTGGATCACGCCAGATATAAAAGAGCTTATCCTAAGGCGGGATAACTTGTACAACTCTAACAGAGCAGAGTCCAACAAGTTGCGAAATATAGTGGTGAGAAAGATAAAGTATGTAAGGAAGCAGCACGGCCGCTTGACTGTACAGAAGCTTCTATCTTCCGATTCTAAAAAGTTTCATAGCACGGTTCAGAACATTCTTGGCCGAAAGTAGAAAAACGTTGAATTAAGAAACGAAAAAGGGGAGAAACTTACCGCTAACGCGATTAACGACCACTTTGCTACAATCTGTACAAAGTACCCTTGTCTTACATCACTTCCCGACCTTCCAAGCATTACTGAAATCCCTGTCATTGAAGCAGAAACCATCCAGACCGCTTTCTTAAAACTGGACGCATCCAAGGCCTCATTTCCTGGAGAACTGCCGATCAAACTGATCAAAGCATGCAGCAACGAGCTTGCGGTACCGTTTACTGCCGTAGTAAACCAATGGCTGAATGAGGGCACCTTCCCGACACGATTCAAAACTGCGGTGGCCATTCCTATACCGAAAAAATCATCCGTCGAATCTGCAAATGACTTAAGAACCATCTCAGAGACATCGATTTTCTCAAAAGTCCTAGAAGAAATTATCTTCAAATGGCTTTTCGAAGATATTAGTGAAAATCTTGATCCTCGGCAGTGCGGCTTTCATCCAGGTCAGAGATCTGTGTATTACCTGATTCACCTCATCAGAGACATCCTGGAGCATTTGGAGATTGACGGTGCTTATATTGACTGCATCATTGCGGACTGCGTGAAAGCGTTTGACTTGCTCGACCACTCAGTTGTTATCGACGAGGCAACTTACCTTGGAGCAAGACAAATTGTCTTGCGAATGGTTGGCAGTTTCCTGACGAACCACGAACAGAAAGTACAACTTCACAATGGCGAAACGTCAAACATCAGGGAGCTGACCTGCGGTGCAGCACAAGGGTCGAAGTTAGGCCCTTGAGCCTTCCTTATTGTGATCAACAAACTTTTGCGTGAAATTATGGAACGCTACAAATTCGCTGACGATCTCTCCACCCTCCTCCTCAGAATTTTCTCACAGAGCATACAGCCAGACCCAATCCTAACAGTAATGCGAAAATCGAGGATGAAGCAAACCACGTGAAACTTATACTCCGTCAGGAAAAAACAGTCCTAGATGGGGTTAATTTCCTTAAATGGCCAGTTCCAGACCCGCCATGTGGTTGGCTGAAGGCTGTAAAAAGAGTGAAGATCCTTGGTGTCCACCTGGATGCCGATTTGAAGTGGAATACCCACGTATCGTCAATCGTCTCGAAGACCGCCTTCCTCCTAATATCTTTTGCCTACCTTCGCCGCTTTGGGATGAAAACTGAGATCATGGTTGTATGCTACAAATGCTACATTAGACCGCTCACTGAATATGCCTGCCCAGTGTGGCACAGCGCACTGACCATAGATCAAAGCGACAAAATTGAAGGATTACAGAAAAGGGGCTACGAAATAATACTGGGGAGTAGTTACGTTGACTATGAGATGAGCCTCAAAGTTCTGAAGTTGGAGTCCCTCAAAGAGAGAAGGCCCATACTGGTCATGGACTTTGGACGAAAAATCCTCGACTCTGAAACACACCGCGATCTACTTCCGGATTTTGAGGCGCGCCAAAGTCAACATTCTACGAGGCTCAGAGAAATAACGAAAAATGCAGCACAGCTGGAACGACCGCCGATCCACTCATCCGAGCGCTACCTGAAGTCATTTGGTCCATACTTCGTAAAACACTACAATGGTGACCCAGAAAAATTGTAAATAAATCAAGTTTGAATAATTTAATTTTGTAAGTGTTTTTAAATTGTTTGACTTCCGCTGTTATTTTTGTTGTTAACAAGAATATTAAGGGGAAAATAAAGTGAATTTGAAGTCATATGGGCATTAAAGGAAACCACAAGGCAGGTGAAATAGCTAAATCCGCCCTTCAACTTGAAATAATATCTGGAAGGCCTATCCTAGTAAGAGATATAAACCGTTGGCGCCTAAAAATTTATCTAGCAAACCAAAACCCACCAAACCTTTCTCCATTTGCATCCCGGAAAGACTCAAAGATGTACCACAGAATACGATCAAATGCTACTGGTCTTAACTGCCAAACTTATCAGTTCCAAAACAACCACTCCGACGGTAACGAGCCCTCTTTGCCGCCTATGCCAAACCCATGACGAGACCATTAACCACGTTCTTTTTGGTTGCCCTGTGACAAATCTCAACCATAAAAAAGAATGGCTAACTTTATCTGCTATATTCAAGCGCCTTAAGCTAACCCCTAATATTGACCAACTAACACAAAGCAAACTCTCTCCAATCAATGATGTCGAATTCTTCAAAGTTGTTTTTAACTGCCTAAATATAGGTGCTTTCATCAATGATATATAAATTCTGTTATTAAACAATAATAGACTAATTTTTTTATTTGATTTCCCAGGGTCCCCCTGACATAATCAGACAATACGAAAAAGGTTAAATGGATTTATCCAAAGCGTATAACTAAAGAAGAAGAAGAAGAATTATAGGGCCACCTAGAAATTTACTTGCAGACAGCAGCAACTTTATAAGAAATTTAAAATAAATTTTCTTGTGAAATATTATCGCATTTAATCAGCAGTTTTACCGGACCAATCCTGCTCAATTCATCTTCAGGGCTATACTGTGGTGTTTCTCCTCCCAATAGTATAGTGCAGACGGTTTGATATCATTCTATTATCCCTTCTTGTTTTAGTTTTGTTTTTGTTTAAAGCTCTTTCAAATAGACAATGATTGGAAGTCCTCAAAAAAAAAAGTCCCCTCAAATCCCACCTCAAATGACAGTTAAAGTGATACCCATCTTGGCTGGTCAAGCACACTTTCTCAAAGTTCAAATGATAGCTCCAATTCTGAGAATAGGGCAATGATAAGTGTAGGGGCTAATGTCACCATAAATGGTGATAATGGGTTTCAAGAGGTCCTTTCTAGAAGCTCTAAAAAAGAAAAAAAATCTCCCCAATCAAAAGCATTTCCCCTCTCCCTGCCCAAGATCCTCCCTCCAAAAGCTTAGGAATTTACCTTAAAATTACTCCTACTACCCCCTTTGAAATAAAAAAGATTACTGCAATAAGAGTTGCAATTTTTAAATTGATAAAATCAATGTTCTCTCTTAATATTAACCATGATGGAACTCTGTTAATATCTGTCCAAGATCAGAAATCAGAAGACACAATAATGAACCTAAAATACCTTCTGAATACCCCAATTAATGCATCTAAATGGAACCCAAAACAATCACCAACAAAAACAGTAGTTTATAATATCCCCCCTGAGATATCCATTCAGGAGTTAAAAGAAGGGCTCTCAGATAGGGCTGGCAACACAATCCCAGTTGAAGATGTTACCCAACTTGGCAAACCTAACTCTAATGGCCTAAAAACTAGTAGATCCTTCTTATTCACACTGGAGGAAAAAATTAGTATTCCAGAAAAGTTATTCCTATTTGGGCAAATCAAACCACACAAGGAATACAAACCTAAGCCTATACAGCGTCAGAAGTGTCTCAAACTGGGACACACAACAAACAAATGCAATGAAATTCTCCTAGAGTGTAGTAATTGTAAAGCATACCATCCTAAAGAGTTGACAACTTGCAACAACACTCAGCCTACATGTATCAATTGCAAAGGCCCACATGAATCTACAAATAAATCACTATGCCCTGCATATAAGAAAAGAGCTCTAACACTCCAAATAGTAACAGAGAAGGCCATCCCATGCCCCTTTGCAGCAATGGAAGCAAATGCTGCCCAACAATACCAAATAAAGCCTATAACGAAACCAACCAAAACCCCCAAGTCAATCACCCCCCCTGCATCCCCTACTCTGGCGAAAACACCCTCTTCTAAGCCACCTTGCGCACATCCTTCACAGACGTACTCACCAAGTCAACAAGCGACCTTGTCTGGTGACATGAGGTCAGCCTGGCCCCCCCTCCCAAGAAGAAACAAACCAGAAACACTACCAGGAATTATTTCCTTAACTGACAAACAGGATGCACAACCAAACATGCAATCCCCAAATATATGTTTATTCATTCTAAACAGTAATGCAGTTCAGGCCATGAACATACATCAAGTACAGAAAACAAAAATCATTGCAGAATCGGCAAAAGTCTACATCACTGATGATATGCTCATTCAAGAAAAAAAAAATCTAACTTTATTTTTAACAAAGTTGAACATTGATGCACAGTTATAATAAAAAATAAATCAACAACACAACACATATCAATACTCCAGTGGAACATAAGATCACTCACAGAAAATAAGCTAAATGAACTAATATCTTTTATGAATAATAATTCCATTAATATTGCTTGCCTCCAGGAAACTCATTTAACCCAAAATCAACAAATTAAGTCTCTGGGATATACTATCCTGAGAAAGGATAGATCATCAGAGAGAAAATGAGGTGGTGTAGCTCTAGTAGTTAAAAATAATATAAAATTCCGTGGCATCAATTTTCCAGATTTTGCTAATGATGTTGATGCAATTGGTATCAGTGTTTGGCTGAATAATATAAAAACCTACATAATAAGCTTTTATAACCGTAATGGCCAAACTACAGATGTCATGGATTTCTTTAATTATATAAATAATCCTAATATGTTAAAAAATATCATTGTTTGTCGAGATTTCAATGCCCACAGCATTCTGTGGGGGAATGAACCAGCAAATAAAGCTGATAAATTGATTTAGTATATGACTTCAAATAATAATGAATTAGCTGTTGCTACCCCTCCAAACCTGAATACTTATTTCAACCCCAAAAGTGGCAGATTCTCCACAATTGACCTACAAATTGTGTCATTAAATATTTTGAATAAAATTTATATAAATAAAATTGATAGTCTATGTACTGACCACTTTGCTATAGTGTGCTCCCTAAATGAACCTGCTGAAACTCTACCACATACCTCCAAATATATCAACACTAAAGCAAATTGGCCTAGGTTCCAAAATAAGCTAAATGATGAAATCACAAGTTTCACCCAAAATTCATACATTTCAAACACAACAGTTGACACACATGCTGAAGTATTGACATCGTTACTAATAAATACAGCTAATCATGCTATCCCCAGGGCAATACCCAAGAAAACCTTCCATAAACACATTCCTAAGGCATGGTGGACAAGTGAGTGCCAAAATAAATGGATAATAAAAAAGGCAGCTAGGACAGAATTCATAAAAAAAAACCTCACCTACTACATATTTAGAAAAATTACAAGCAGAATTTAACCTAAAAAGGATTATAATAGATGCTAAATATAATTACTGGAATAATTTTGCAAATAATCTCTCCAGGGAAACACGTGAGCCAATTATACATAAAGTCATAAGCCACATCAGTGGGAAAAAGATTTCCCCCAACCCACTCCAGTATGAGCTTATACATAATAATACCCATTATGACAATGATAATGAAAAAGCTAAGCTCTTTGCAACTCTTTTTGTTAATAAGCTAACATCAAATAATTGAAGCAAAATGTCCCCAATTCCTATGAAACCAAGTTACCAACCACGCCCAGGATCCGAGTATATAAGTAGTCCATTTTCAATCCAGGAAATTAGTAATGCAATACATCATATTAGGACCAAAACTAGTGGCAGCTATGACAATATACACCCTACAAGGATAAAGAATCTCACCCCTTCATACAAACAAAAACTGCTAAACTGTTATAATCACGCTTGGGCATCTGCTATGTTCTCCAATATATGGAAATGTTCGTCCCTCCTACCAATCCTAAAGAAAAATAAACCCAAAGAGAACCCTGAGTCCTATAGGCCCATAATGATTACTCCTGTGATGGGGAAAATAATGGAGAAAATGATCTATCACAGACTCCTCTGGTTTGTTGAAAAAAACAATATGATCCCTCACACTCAAACTGGATTCAGGAAATACCACTCCTCAACAGATGCTTTCATTTTGCTAACAAATGCAATAAATGAATCATTCTCAAAAAATGATGTCCTAGTTGCAGCTTTCCTAGATTTTGAAGGGGCATATGACAATGTGAACTACCAAATCCTTTTAAACAAACTTGCAAACCTTGGACTACCCGCCAAGCTAGTATCTTTTATAAAATCCTTCATAGAAGTGCGAAGTTTCATTGTTTGTGTTGGTTCAGCCTCTTCACCCCAAAAGACAACAACCAAAGGCCTACCTCAGGGAGCAGTCCTCAGTTGCCTCCTGTTTGCCCTATATCTCTGGGACATGAACCTACCCCACACGAATCTACAATAGGCTGACGATCTGGTGCTATGGTCATCTGACAACACATTTGAGATAGCACAGTCAAATCTGCGAAAGTCACTTTTCCAATTTGAAAAATTCTCTCAACATTCAGATTTACCCATTGCACCTACCAAGTCCAAAATAATCCAATTTCACCGGAAGCAAAACCATGTTAATGCAAAATTAACTCTAAATAAAACAACTGTTCCAGAAGATAATCATATTAATTACCTAGGTCTCATGCTTGACCAAAAACTTAATTTCCACCTCCACATTTCAAACACAATAAAAAAATGCTATAGAAAAACAAATATACTAAAAGACTTCTTTCCACACCCTGGGGCTGTAAGGAGAAAACCTTACTCCAGTTTTATAAATCACATATAAGACCCCATATTGACTATGGGCTCATCGTATATGGTGCACGTGCAAAGACCCAGATGCAAAAAATTGAAACAACACAAAATGATATAATACGTCTGATATTTGGTCTTGGGAAACCCAGAAGCACCAAGTTTCTGCTTGTCGGAGAGTGGATTAACAACAATAAGGGAGAGACGTAGCTTTCTCTTGACAAAACATCTTACAAAAATTGAATCAAATAGCTCACACACCCTACATAATTGGTTAAGAAATCCAGCCATGTATATAGGCATTACAGATGAGTATGCCAACATTCAGAAGAAGTTCCCCGTACCAGCAAAGTCTATTGCACCAACTTTCCCCCAATCCCCTCCATGGAATTGGTCAAGTCCGATAATAAATACTGATTTCTCAAAGTGGACTAAAATTTAACCCCCATCGCTTTTGTCCAGAAAAATTTGCTGAACTTAATACAATTACCTATAAAAATCACTTCCAAATATTTGTTGATGGGTCAAAAATGAATGAGAAGGTCGCAAGTGGTGCTTTCTTTCCTCACCTGAAAATTACAATGGGCGAGAGACTGTATAATAATTTATCTATAATGTCTGCTGAGTTAAATGCCATAATCATGGCATTAGAACACATTAAGGAAAACCAACCTTTGATTGCAAATTCAAATAATATTATTGTATATTCCGACTCTTTATCCAGCCTTGAGTTGCTGGCCTCAGCTCCTCAGTATTTTAGATAATCTTGCTTCAAGTGGCATAAAAACTTATTTTCAGTATATTCCTAGCCACTCTGGCATAAATGGTAATCATCAGGTTGATGAAATAGCAAAAAATGCTATAAATATTGACCAGCCAAGTGGGAGACCAATCCCGATTAGAGATATTTACCAATGGAGGCTATCAGATATTAAAATTAATAAGATTAATCCTATCCTTTCCCCCTTTACCAATAAGTATCTTTCTAAAATTTATCATAGAATTCGTTCTGGAACAAATGGACTAAATTTTCTTGCATTTTCGTATAATTTTTCTAATTCAAGTGGTTCAACTCCCCTGTCCCCTCTTTGCAGGCATTGTAATATGAATAATGAAACAATTGACTATTGCCTATTTGAATGTAATATGCTGACGTCTGCACAACATACCTTGCTTTGCAAACTGTTAAAATGCTTCAAACACCTCAAAATCTCACTATCAGCCAAGAGCCTAGCCACAAAACCTGCACACAGAGCATAGAAATCGACATCTATCAACTCATAATTGAACTCCTAGAGTCGAAAGATCTACTGAAAGATATCTGAAAATATCTAATAATCATGAGGCAATCAAGCCAGTAGCTCTGTAGCCCACAGAGTGAAGCAAAAGGAAAAGGGCTAAATAGTATCACTGAAAAGCCCGCCCGCTGTTAAATAGAAGAAGAAGAAAGAAGAATTTACTGTTTGTTGTTCATATTCATTTTTTTTTCTGCAACTTGGTATAGCAATAATTTTTCTGCAAATTGCTTGTGGTCAAACCTTAAAGTGAGTGCCGTAGTATATGTCAAAAAGAGAAGGAAAGATTTTGGCAGAAATTTAGTGGAAGCTTAATTTATTGTGTAAATATTCCATTCATTGAATATTTCCTTGTTTCTTTTGTGTATTTTAAGCGTTTTCATCACTTAGCAATGTCTTCAGCAATTTTTGTAAAGTGAAGTAAGTTTAAAAAAAAATTCTTTCTTTTCATTAGAAAGTACTTCTGGTGATAGATGGGTCTTCAACCTAACCATACGAGATTCACCATATGATACAGCGAATGTTAGCTGCTGGGGAAGTCAACAATTTGTTATACAAGCAGATAGTCAAATTGAAGTTGGATCAATAGGTTTGTTTAAGTTTGATCTTTTCCTCTTTGTTTTCAAAGATTGGGTTTCATAGCCTACACAATTTCTATTAGTCTTTTTGTTATGTCAATTTAGTAAAAACAACTATCTTTTTTTCCAAGAACTCTTGCCAATAAGTCAAAGGCTATGGAAAGTAGCCTGATCAATGTGAGTGTTTAAAGGTCAAGTCCCCACCCCACCCAAAGGAGAAAAATTTTAATGTATGAAAACAGGCACTTTTTGGATTATAGAAAAGCAGGAAAGGTCATTTCTCAAGTTGAAAACACCTCTCCTTCTTGTGGAATAAAATTGGATATATGTTTTGTTTTTTTTGCTGGCCTTGAACTTGTCCCAAGAAAAAAATGTATTGCATAAAGCAGAGTTGCAGAGGAACAATTACATTCATACACACACATTTAAAGTGTATTAAGCTGCATTACAAGCTTGTACACCTGTCTAACAGGGTAGTCAAACTTCCCGCCTCCCCATGAGTGGCTTGAGGTGTGCCCTCCCCCCTAAAAAAATAGAAGACCAAATATGTAACTTTTTTTCTATTTGAATTTCCCTAAGAGCTGAATCTGAGTGCAACTACGTAAGTTCATGAAACCTGCAAATAGCACCCTTCTTTAAAACACAGTGACAATTAGGGTTAGGTAAAAGGGAACTAATGGTAGCACTTTGAACCTTGTTACTCTGTGATGCTATCAATCTTTTTCGCATATTGTCAAATGTAAATAGAAGAAAGACAATTTCAGAAATGCAAAAAGTATCAAATGCAAAAGTGTTGCCCAATTTGTGTTTTCCGTTTTTCTGTTTGATGTTGCTCGAAACAGAGTTTATTTGTAAGTTAGAGAAAAAAGGGCCCGCTTTCTCATGAAGCCACTTCTGTGGTAAGAAACAAACAATTAATTACTGTTCTTGCTGTAATTTCCAGTACTTAGTTGATTTGATTTTTTTTTTGGAGGGAGAGCTTTTTTTAATAAAAGTTTTATGTCTGTATAAGTTTTTCAAGAAGCAATTGGTCTTTCCTCAGTGTAAATATTTTAAACTGTACTTTTCAAAAACAAGCTTACAATAGTGATAATAATCTACCTTCTTACCATATAAGACAAAAACAGGGCATACTGCAAAAAGAAAATATTGTGGAACTATAAAAATAAAATTATGCAATTTAACAACATAGCATTACACAGTGCAACAATGCAACAAATGCAAATGAATCATTAGCTACTCGAAAACAAAACTGAGTGCAAAGTAGATGGTTCAGCGGACAAAATGGGCCAAGACTGAAGTCCCCATTTTGGGCAAGCCTTTCAGCCTATTTTTTAAGCAAAATAGTAATATCAGTTGTAACAACACCGTAATATAATCCTTTTGTTGTAGGAAGTACAATAGCACTGCCTAAGTAAAGAGTTAGGTGAGCTCTCTGCTGTTTTTTTTTTTTTCACCAATCCTTGGAAAGATTCAATGCACAGAGATGGACCTCAAACTCTTGATTCTGGGCATCCATAAGCAATCTAGCCAGAATCCTGCACCTGTTAGCAACTATGTTTTGATTAAGAACAAGATTAGTTAGATTCATAGTTAACATGATTTTTAATAAATGGTTTTCAAAAATGTGTTCATAAGCTTATTTAAGTTGCCTGTGACTGTAACCATGTCTTCTGAAGACTAAAACATAATTTGTACTTTACTGAAAACAAAATACATTTTCAGGGTTTTCACTTTTGTAACTTTAACAAATCAAAAATTATTAAGACTTCAAGGAATATATATGTATAATAAACTGTCAATCCATACTTATTTATTTATTTTTTTAGTAAAGTGGAAATTGTGTTCTGGTCTTCAGAAGGTATGGGGTGTCAGCCTTACTTATGTTAATTCCTGCTCGTTTTGAGTTTTGACTCAATTATTTGTTGTAATATCTGTTCGTTTTATGTTTTATTTACTCATTGATAGTGATTCTAGGTAGCTTGACGCTTAGAAGATTACTTGACTTTATTTCTGCTCTTTTTTGGTTTAATAAAGTTCTTTACTTTTCTTTGAAAAACTTTAATTTTTGGAAAAAACTTTTTAATTAGTTTCTGTTCCTTTTTTTATTGACATAATCTTTTTCATGGAAATAGAAAATAACTTTTAAATCTTTTTGTTTTTTCTATAAGAAACCATAGTTTGGCTTGCTGTTAGTATGTTGGAGAAAAATTGTTTCAACAATTTTTAACAACATAGGCCTATACTTCTTTGAAAATCTGAACACAAGTAATATTGTTTAATTTCGTTTTATACCTGCTCAAGTTGACCTGAAAAATAAAACATAATACAATTCCCAAAAAAACTATACCAAATCTCTTTGACCATCTGGATACACATACACTCTTTTGATTGAGTTAAATTGTAAGAGCATATGTAGTAATAGCAGTAACCCTGAATTTTTCACCTTAATACCCTCAGTCCTTCTTTGGATATTGCTGAGGTATCTAATTGGCAATTAGAATACACACAGTACCTTTTGATTTAATTTCAAAGCAACATTTAGTTGTATTGTATAATGGCAATGTGCATAACTGAGGGAGGTTGACATATCTAATATCCCTAGACATTGTTACTTGACCGTTCACCTCTGCTGAACGAAATGGCAGTCTCATACCTTTAATTGAATGTGTTTGCAAAATTATGGGCATTGGAGGAAGGCTGCTTGCAATCCAATCACTTTCGACTCTTAAAAAGGTTGCTAGAACTTTTGACTTTCCAACCAAATCCGCTCCTTTAAAAGTTTCAGTGATATTGCTTGCTATGATAGAGAAGCATTGCCTATGATATTGCTTACATGTCCTTTTGAAAAACTGCATGCATATAGTTTTTTCGTTTATTTGAAACTCCCCCCAAACGTTTCCGAAAAGTTTCACCTTAATACCCTTAGTGTTATTAGCTACAACAACGTAGTGTAGTGGTAATAGTTCTGCCCTAGGATGGTTGATAGACCTGCTCATCAAAAAGTGAAAAGAATCATTTTTATCCAATTCTGGAAAATTTATGCTAGTTTTCCCTCACAGAGACTATCTGTCTTGGCTTTTTCTAATAAGCCGTGGCTCTCACGTCTTCAATCACTTCCACCACCAAGTTGATAATTCAAAAATCAACGGACTCTGTCGAGGCCTTCGGCATATGTGTATACTATTAATAGTGTACACATAGTGCCTTTTGGCTAGTTCAAAATCCGCCACAACTTACCCTGAAGGGTCTAACTTAATAATTTAAGCCGTTCTTGAGACATTGCTGTGTGACCCTTTTGAAAATCGACATACTCATAGTTCATTTAGAGTTAGTTTAACATCCGCCTACGTTTTCCTTGAGAGCTTCACCTTAATACCCTTAGCATGCGTAGTAGCAATTGTTGTAGTAGCATTAGTAGCAGTATGCTTATAACACCTTTGATTTTCTTCAACATCCCCCACAACACGCGCTGAAGGTTTCACCTTAATATCATAAACCGTTCCAAAAGAATTGCTGATACATCCTCTTGACAACCTGTATGTGCCTAGTGTGTTTTGATTTAATTCAATATTATTTTAATATTCACCAATTTTTTGGCCAGTTGTACCAGTGGTAGTAGCAGTAGTTATAATAGTAGTAGTGGAATGAGAAGAAGTAGTTTTGTTAGGATGCGAATACTGTCTTTTGGTTAGTTCAGGGTCCCCAACAACAAGCCCTGTCAATTTAAGCTTCACACACCAAACTGTTCCTAAGATATTGCTGCGCCCTTTCGACAACCTGCACACAACTCCGCTGGCTTGGTCATATCCAACGAAATGGCATCAAATCAGCTCCGAAAAATCACATTGAAGGATGGGTACATGGCAGACGACCTCGTGACCGACCCCCCCCCCCCCCCAAGAGCTGGTACGACAACTTCAATGGCCAGAACCTCCCCCAACTCCTGCGTCTAGCACCAGACAGAGCCGAATACCGTCGCCATATTCAACCACTAGTGAGAAGAGAAGAAGCCCATATACAGCCACAAAGGCCGGATGGGATATAAGTCAAGTAGTAGTGGCGGTAGCAGTAGTAGTAATGGTAGTTGTAGTAACGTGCAACCTTATCATTGTGGTCAGTTGATCATCTCCCTTATAATTTCCTGAAAGTTTCAAATTAATAGACTTTGTCATTCCTGAGTTACGCACTTTTGACAACCCGTATGCACCTAACGTGTTTTGATTTAATTCAGCATTCACTGAAAGGCTCATCTGAATGCCCTTTGTCATTGTTATATGATGTTTGGACTATTTTGACCAAAATGGCTAACTCAAAGTTTGATTGGATGCACTTGGGAAAAAGAGGGTGTAGGTGGGGGGGGGGGGGGAAATTGTCCTCTGGTCACTTTTGACTCTTAAAGAGGGCACTGAACTTCATATTTTCAGGAATGAACCTCCTTCGAAGTTTTTACAACCACCTCTTCCATAAAAACATTATATGTTAAAACTGAGCGACTAGCATAAATTATAGCCCTTCCCCTGAGCGCTGTGGGGGTTGGCTTCCCCAAAAATATAATTGCTGGATTTATCAACTATGCTGAAAAATTGATATCTAACAATTTTGATTTGATGTGTTTGGGGAAATGATAGTTGGGGGTGGGGGGCCTGGTTGCCCCTCAGTCACTTTTTACTCTTAGAAAGGGTACTAGAATTTTCAGTTTCCAATTGAATTAGCTCCTTTAAAAGTTTCTGCATTAATTCATTCTATGTGAAGTGCCTTGGTGAAAAAAATAACACATCGTGACCACATTGCTCTTTACTTAGGCAGCACTGTTGTAATGCCTATGATATATATATATATATATATATATATATATATATATATATATATATATATATATATATATATATATATATATATATATATATATATATATATATATATATATATATATATATATATATATATATATATATATATATATATATATATATATATATATATATATATATATATATATATATAAATATATATATATATATATATATACATATATATATATTATATATATTAAGGCTGTGTCCGGGGAGGGGGATTGAGGGGGTTTAAGCCCCCCCCTTAGAGAAAAATATTACACTACTACACTGTTCATTTGATTGTTGGGAAAAACTTTAAGAAGTTGTTGAGTACAATCTCCCGAAGGTTTTACTCATAAAAATAAACATGGCCATGTGAATAATGTTAGAGGCCCCTCGACGCAAATAATTCAAAATCCCTTCTGGCTGTATTATTTATATTTTATAGATATTCAATTAAAATGTAGTTAATTATGAATTCTGTTGTCTAACACACTTTCGAGATTATAACATTTCTTTTTCAATAAATTCTAAGGATTTGGTATTTAAAACTGTCGTTGATTTCAAATACTTTTTAGATGTAAAAATATTTTTGTTAATATACATAGAGGATTTATCGGGAAGAGGGGGTAATTTTGCGTATTGAGGGTTTACTTGGGAAAACTTTTCCAGGGGGGGGGGGGTACGCGTGGGACTTTTCCTGCGGGGGGAGTCCCAATGGAAGGGTGAATTTTCCAGGTGTAATTTTTCAAATGCTTTTGAATTTTAAAATACGATTGTTGTTATTACACGGGGGAAAATGTCCGTGGTGTTGAGTTTTCTACCAAAGGGGGAGGGAGGATTGTCCGCGAGCAAACTTTCCTTGAATTTCCTTTCTTTTGTGATCACAGCCATGTTTAATGGGTAAGCCAGTACTATTTGAACTATGGAATTTGTGTTTGTGAAGTGGGATTAATTGACTTGTTGTAGGCATAGTGACTGTTTCTTAATGTGTCTCATTACTTTTCAGTTGGTATTACCAATATCAAGCTCTCACCTGCGTCTCCTGGTGGTGATCAATACAAGCCCAGAGTTACATGGTATGCATTTTGTGTATTCGTCTATTTACAGTTCCTGGTTGTACTATATTTCGTGCGTAGGCCTAGCTTGTATCTGCAAGTATGTTGCATACTGCCAGCCCAAGCCATTAAAATACCAACTACCTAAAACTAATATTTTTCTTAGATATGTCTTTAACGGTTCCCATGCCACTCTACTCCATCCAACTCAATCCCATTCATCTCAACCTTCAGTCACTCTCGAACCGTTGCAATTCAACCCTCATTTAACTCAACCCCTGTTTAACTTAATTCCGCATTCCTCAGATTTTTGGTTCTTTGTGTATCTTTTTTTTTGTCATACTACCAGATAAATTTTTGGGTGGGTAGCTACACCCGAAAAATGGCGGGTACCTACGGTGGGTAATCGTAGTATCAAAATTGATGCTACTGTAGTTTCGGCTCTGGTAGTGACAATTTCTTCTAGTCAGTCTCGTTGCTCTCGTAAGAAGATTGTTATGTTGGGATGGCTCCTACATGTAGTGCTATAGTATTAAACTTCCCGTTGCCGGTTCAAGATCATATGCTTCATGCCTGGCGCGATTTTAAAGTAGGGTATGATGATATCCTAAGTTTCTTACATAAACTACTTCATAGTGTAAGTGCTACAGAGTTGTGTGTGAATTTTCGCTTGCTAATGATTAATCAGATCCATAGGTAGTCATAGTAATATGAGCCTCTATTTTAATTTTTTAAAATGAAATAAAATACTGAAAAATACTGGTTGGATTTCTAGCCGATAACGGCTACTTTATATGTGCATCATATTTTCTCTGTTTTTCTGTTGCTTTTGTTTGTCTCTGTTTTGTCAGTACTTGGTATTTTGATCGGAATAGAATATTGAATTGAGCTTCATAAGGGGTAGCTCGATTATCTTACCTATTGATCAAATTTTACCTGACGCTGTTTTTGGCTATACACCAAATTAATCTACAATTTTCAACTACTCAGTGTTGCATTGGGGATTTTTTTTTTTTTTTTTTTTTTTTTTTTTTTTTTTTTTTTTTTTTAGTTACAAGTCATTTCAATACCACCCTCAGTGGCACCAGTAGAATGGCCTTATTGAGCCCCACGATTCACCCCTGCTGCCACCTATAACTTTTTTGCACCCCAAATATGGGCATAGAGTCATTAGGGAGAACACGTGGTTAATGGGGTCAATGACCTCTTTTTCCAAGGTCGATTTATTTGGTGTTTCTATGTGTAATAACTCCAGAACGAAGGTTGCACATGCGCATTGAATTCTAACGGGAACAATGTTATTAATCTAGGACACAAGGGGGAAGTGAATTCCCGAGAACTTGATTGCGTAATCAATCGTGAATGTCATGGTGTCCAGAAATAGTATTTGTTGTTGTTGCTCGAGCCAAATGTTATGACATTCCCGGAAACAGTTAGATCACGTGTTTCCTTCTCAGCCAATCAGCGAGTCGGATACATCCTCCTTCTCAGCCAATCAGAGGCCTGCTTACATATAATTTTCCCCATTACATAACAATTCGCCCTTGAGATTTCGTATGTAACGGACATTCAATGTGATTAAATTATTAGAAAGTATTTTGACACAGTGTAAACAACAATGGATAATATTGATGAATTAGAAGCCTTGGCAACTACAATTTACCATGTAAGTTCCGTTTTAGTACATTTTCAAATAAAATTATTTTCCTTGGACATCCTCCAGTATATTCGGCTAAAACGTAAATATATTCCTTTACCCCAAACACCCCCCCCCCCAAACCATACAAACATCATTATAATCAATGGAAAACATAAAATATATTCTTTTACCCTCGAAACCTAACCCCCCCCCAAACCATACAAACATCATTATAATCAATGGAAAACATAAAATATATTCTTTTACCCTCGAAACCTAACCCCCCCCACCATTGTTTTACAATCCCAAATTCTCGCAAAAATAAATAATTTTCTTTCGTTAAATTTATGCAATTTTAAGTGTCTATATCCTAGCTAAAAGCGACCATTGACTTCCGTCACTGTTGTTATTAACCTAACCTGGTTTTGACATAATGCTCTACGTGAGGTTAAAATTAGCTGTCCCCCCTTTTCCTATGTGTTTACGAACGCGGCAGCCAACGACAAAATGACCTTTTTCTCCGTCAAAATTAAATACATAAAATATTTTCTTTTACCCACAAACCCAACCCCCCCCCCCCACATTGTTATACAACAAAACTCTCGCAAAAAGAATAAATTATCAGTTAGTTAAAATTTAGGAACTTTTTATTTTTCTATACCCTAGCTAAACTAAAGCCCTGACTTCAGTCCCGTTTGTTATTAACACGCTCTGGTTTTGACACAAGCTCCAGCGCGAGGCCTATAATTAGCTGTAACCCTTTTCCCTCTGTGTTTACGAGCGCAGCAGCCAAAATCAAAAGGAACTGTTTCTCCGTCAAAATTAAAACACTTTGAGGCAATTTTAATAATTAGGCGCAGACGCAATGTGCTATTTTGGAGAAGAGAAACATATTATTTTCAAGCTTTCTTTGTATAAAGTTTCTTTTATATTCCCAGGAGGGGAGCGTGAATCCAGGATTTTTTGCTGGGGGTGGGGTTAGCACTTTTAATAGTGACAAAATAGAAAAGATAATTGTTTCTTACCTTAATTGCTTCTTCATCATTTAGTGATTTTAGCTATAACATTTGAATAAAAGGTAGTAAGATATGGATTTTTTTTAATCCATATCTTTCGCTTGAATAAAACACATGATTAACTCAATGAGAGGGTAGACTTAGGGTGGGTTAATTTTCCTAAATTTAGGGGAGAGAATATGGGTTTTTTGCTTTACTAAAATACAATACTTTTCTAAACAAAATTGTAGTTAATAACTTTCTTTCTGTAAAAAAGGGGCAAATTATTTAGATACTAATTTTTTCTCTTCTTTTAAGGCCAATTATGAAGAATGCGTGCCCCCTCCTTCCAAGAAAGCCAGAGATGACGAGGCAACCACCATACAGTCCGGTCAAAAACCGAAAAGAGAATGGGCGGCTTCTTATAATATGGTGAACCATGCCGGCTCATCTATGCAAGATCGTGAAATAGCCGGCCCAGTCGCGCAAGAACATAGCGACGCCCCCCCGTCCACCCTCCAACACGCACTACCTGGTCCTTCGGGTGCCCAAGCCCAGAAGGATCATGCAAATGTAAGCATTTTTTCCTACCTTTCTATTTCTTAAAATTTTTAGTCATTTTCAATCCCAATATAAACTTATCTCTGTGATATATTAACCTCATATTAAATATATAAATGTAATTTTTTTTTGCAAAGAAAACACTCTTTTATAATATTTTCTATCGCTTCGATATTTCATAAGCGAATATTTTTAGGTAATTTCTATTAATAATCACTGCCTTTGAAACTCAAAATGCTATTTTTTCTAATCTTTGCTATTTTCTATGCATTCCCCCTATCTCTTCGCCGCTATCTCATAAGCGAATATTTTTCATAGGTAATTTCTAGTCAATTAATGCTCACCATTTGAAACTCAAAATCCCCTATTTTTCACAATTGATTATCGCAAAGTTTTATGAGAAGGAACTGCGAGATTATTCACATTTATCTATTTGTCACATATGGATCCCGTAATTTGCGCAAGGATATTTTAAAATAGCCTTCAATCTTACAAACCCTTGCCAATATTTTAGTGATGGGGAAACATTGTTGACGATATACTGAGTTAACGGTTTACAGCATTTAAGTGTACTGTTTTCTCATCTGAAGGTCAGTCTTAGAAACCTGAACACTGGTGTGATGGCCTTCAATAATTGTGAGCTAATGAAGAGTTCACCAAACCTACAGAACGAGCTTATAGAAAAACTTGGACTTATGCAGTCTAAGCGACTAGTTTAACTTTTTTGGTGGACAGTCTGTCCATGTCCGTGGAGCCCGGAATGCGCCTGTGGGTCCGGGAAGCTCTGTGGGAAGCGCCGGGGGAAGCGCCGCGGGCCCGAGAAGCGCTACGGGCCCGAGAAGCAGCGCGGTGAGCGACGCGGGCCCCGAGCCGCGTCACGGGGATGAGCTGTGGCTCCGAACAAAAAAATATTTAGGGGGGGGAGGTAGCAATTTTAATAGTGACAAAATTGAAATGAAAAGATAATTGTTTCTTACTTCAGTGTCTAACCATTTCTCTTCGAAATTTAGCGATTTTAGCTATAACAATTTTCCTAAATTTCGGGGCGGGGGCGTGAATCCATGATTTTTGTTGGGGACGGAGTTAGCACTTTTAATAGTGACAAAATAGAAATGAAATTTAATTTCAACACTTTTTTTTCAGATATAATAATGTTTGGTGTGATTGACACAGAATATATTGGTCTGAAATATTCCTCAACTGGCATTATATTCGAAGCAGCTTTCTTACTCCTAGACAATCAACGACGTGAAATTCATTGCTATAAATGGAACATCAGATACAATATGTATAAGTACGAGAAAAACAGATGGAGTCCAACACTAAATTTTATAAATCGAAATGGCTTTTACGCTAAAACCATACGACCACATAATGAAAATGGCTATGAAATAAAACATGTACAAGAGGAAATTCAGGAAATATTCTGTTTTTTCGGTGTGCAAGCTGTTTATGTTAAGGGAAACATGCCAACTGATAAATTCTTACTAGAAAAATGTGATAAAAACATAGCATTATTCAATTTAGAAGACTTCAAATGTGAAGAATACCTGCATTCAGTCCATGACCCAGAAGATGAAGTTAGATATTTCGCTCAATGGATACCGGAAAAGATACCTGACATGGAAAAATGCATCAGATATCCAAAGTCCTAAACTTGCTCCTCCTCATATCAAATGGATTAAGCTTTTTTTTTTTAAATATGTCATTATTTTTTTCAAATGTTTTAAATATGTTTAAGCAATAAATATCTTAAGCCTCAACCGTTTTTATTCTTTATAATATTCAATCTACATGAAAATTATACTTTCATATTCAACATTACAGTGAACACACTTTCAAGTTCAGCGTGTTGGAGAACCCTAAATAGTCACCCCTATAAAGGTAAGTTAACACTAAAAGGTTAAAGAATTTTTCTGAAATTATCTTAAGCCTGATACGTTTTTATTATTTAGAATAATCCTTCGCCACGAAAAATATACTTTCAGATTAAACATTCCAGGGAACACACTTTCAAGTTCAGCATGTTGGAGAACCATAAATAGTAACCCCTAAAAAGGTAAGTTAACTCTAAAAGGTTAAAGAATTTTTCTGAAAGTATCTTAAGCCTGAGACGTTTTTATTCTTTAGAATAGTCCATCGCCAAAAAAATTATACTTTCAGATTCAACATGCAAGGGAACACACTTTAAAGTTCAGCATGTTGGAGAACCCTAAATAGTTATCCATAAAAATGTAAGTTAACTCTAGAAGGTTAAAGAATTTTTCTGAAATTATCTTAAGCCTGAGACGTTTTTATTCTTTAGAATAGTCCATCGCCACGAAAATTATACTTTCAGATTCAAAATGCCAGGGAACACACATTCAAGATCATCATGTTGGAGAACCCTAAATAGTCAACCCTAAACAAGTAAGTTAACACTAAAAGGTTAAAGAATTTTTCTGAAATTATCTTAAGCCTGAGACGTTTTTATTATTTATAATAGTCCATCGCCACGAAAATTAGACTTTCAAATTCAACATGCCAGGGAACACACTTTCAAGTTCAACATGTTGGAGAACCCTAAAGAGTCATCCCTAAAAAGGTAAGTTAACCCTAAAAGGTTAAAGAATTTTTCTGAAATGACACTTTCAGATCCAGTATGTCAGGGAACACACTTTCAGGTTCAGCATGTAGGAGAACCCCAAATTCTCATCCCTAAGAAGATAAGTTAACCCTAAATGGTTAAAGAATTTCTCTATTTATGTAGATTTTCAACTAGCTATGGCTAAGTTTGTTAAAGACAAACTATTTTCTTGCGAAAACACACAAAATCGGAAAAAATGTTCAATGTTCCTTTAGTACCTACGCAATTTGGCTTAAATGAAGATATTTATGCAGAGTTTCAACTAGCTATGGCTAAGTTTGCTAAAGACAAGCTATTTTCTTGCCAAAACACACAAACTCATAAAAAATGTTCAATGTTCCTTTAGGACCTACGCAATTAGGCTTAAATGAAGATATATATGCAGAGTTTCAACTAGCTATGGCTAAGTTTGATAAAGACAAGCTTTTTTCTTGTGAAAACACAAAAAATCAGAAAAAATGAACAATGTTCCTTTAGTACCTACACAATTAGACTAAAAATTAAGATATCTATTCAGAGTTTCAACTATCTATGGCTAAGTTTGCTAAAGACAAGCTATTTTCTTATGAAAACACACAAAATCAGAAAAAATGTTCAATGTTCCGTTAGTACATACACAATTAGACTAAAACTTAAGATATCTATGCAGTGTTTCATGTATCTATGGCTAAGTTTGATAAAGACAAGCTATTTTCTTACGAAAACACACAAAATCAGAAAAAATGTTAAAAGTTACTATATTACCTACTCACTTACACTAAAAAATATGATATCTATGTAGAGTTTCAACTAGATATGGCTAATTTTGCTTAAGACAATCTATTTTCTTTCGAAAACACACAAAATAAGAAAAAATGTTCAATGCTCCTTTAGTACCTACGCATTTAGACTAAAAATGAAGATATTTATGCAGAGTTTCAACTAGCTATGGCTAAGTTTGCTAATGACAAGCTATTTTCGTGCGAAAACCCACAAACTCAGAAAAAATGTTCAATGTTGCTTTAGTACCTACGCAATTAGACTAAAAATGAAGATATTTATGCAGAGTTTCAACTAGCTATGGCTATGTTTGCTAAAGACAAGCTATTTTCTTGCGAAAACCCACAAAATACTAAAAATGTTCAATGTTACTTTAGTACCTACGCAATTAGACGTAAAATGAAGATATTTATACAGAGTTTCAACTAGCTATGGCTAAGTTTGCTAAAGACAAGCTATTTTCGGGCGAAAACACACAAAATCAAAAAAATGTCCAATTTTGCTTTAGTACCTAAGCAATTAGGCTGAAATGAAGATATTTATACAAAGTTTCAAGTAGCTATGGCTAAGTTTGCTAATGACAGGCTATTTTATTGCGAAAACACACAAAATCGAGAAAATATGTTCAATGTTACTTTATTACCTACGCAATTAGACTAAAAATGAAAATATATATGCAGATTTTCAACTATCTATGGCTAAGTTTGCTAAAGACAAGCTATTTTCTTGCGAAAACACACAAAATCAGAAAAAATGTTCAATGTTCCTTTAGTACCCTCACAATTAGTAAAAATGAAGATATTTATGCAGAGTTTCAACTAGCTATGGCTAAGTTTGCTAAAGACAAGCTATTTTCTATCGAAAACACACAAAATCAGAAAAAATGTTCAGTGTTCCTCTAGTACATACACAATTAGGCTAAAAATGAAGATATTTATGCAGAGTTTCAACTAGCTATGGCTAAGTTTGCTAAAGACAAGCTATTTTCTTGCGAAAACACACAAAATCAGAAAAAATGTTCAATGTTCAATTAGTACCTACGCAATTAGGCTAAAAATAAAGTTATTTATTCAGAGTTTCAACTAGCTATGGTTAAGTTTGCTAAAGACAAGCTATTTTCTTGCGAAAACACACAAACTCAGAAAAAAAGTTCAATGTTCATTTATTACCTAAGCAATTATGCTTATATGAAGATATTTATGCAGAGTTTCAACTAGCTATGGCTAAGTTTTCTAAAGACAAGCTATTTTCTTGCGAAAACACACAAACTCAGAAAAAATGTTCAATGTTCCTTTAGTACCTACGCAATTATGCTTAAATGAAGATATTTATGCATAATTTCAACTAGCTATGGCTAAGTTTGCTAAAGACAATCTATTTTCTTGCGAAAACACACAAAATCAGAAAAAAAATGGTAAATTTTCCTCTAGTAGCTACGCAATTAGGCTGAAATGAAGATATTTATGCAGAGTTTCAACTATCTATGGCTAAGTTTGCTAAAGACAAGCTATTTTCTTGCGAAAACACACACAATCACAAAAAATATTGTTAGGTTAGATTAAGTTAGATTAGGTTAGGTTAGTCTACGTACGCGTGCATATAGGTTAGGTTAGGTTGGATTAAGTTAGGTTAGGTTAAGTTAGGTTAGATTAAGTTAGGTTAGGTTAAGTTAGGTTAGGATAGGTTAGATTAAGTTAGGTTAGGCTAAGTTAGGTTAGGCTAGGTTAGCCTACGTACGCGCGCGTACGTAGGCTAACCTAGCCTAACCTAACTTAGCCTAACCTAACTTAATCTAACCTAACTTAACCTAACCTAACTTAATCTAACCTAACTTAACCTAACCTAACTTAATCCAACCTAACCTAACCTAACCTATATGCGCGCGTACGTAGGCTAACCTAACCTAACCTAAAAATATTTTTTCTGATTTTGTGTGTTTTCGCAAGAAAATAGCTTGTCTTTAGCAAACTTAGCCATAGCTAGTTGAAACTCTGCATAAATATCTTCATTTCAGCCTAATTGCGTAGGTACTAGAGGAACATTGAACATTTTTTTATCTGATTTTGTGTGTTTTCGCAAGAAAATAGCTTGTCTTTAGCAAACTTAGCCAAAGCTAGTTGAAACTATGCATAAATATATTCATTTAAGCCTAATTGCGTAGGTACTAAAGGAACATTGAACATTTTATCTGAGTTTGTGTGTTTTCGCAAGAAAATAGCTTGTCTTTAGCAAACTTAGACATAGATAGTTGAAACTCTGCATAAAGATCTTCACTTAAGCCTAATTGCTTAGGTACAAAAGGAACATTGAACATTTTTTCTGATTTTGTGTGTTTTAGCAAGAAAATAGCTTGTCTTTAGCAAACTTAACCATAGCTAGTTGAAACTCTGCATAAATAACTTCATTTTTAGCCTAATTGTGTAGGTACTAAAGGAACATTGAACATTTTTTCTGATTTTGTGTGTTTTCGCAAGAAAATAGCTTGTCTTTAGCAAACTCATCCATAGCTAGTTTAAACTCTTCATAAATTTCTTCATTTTTAGCCTAATTGTGTAGGTACTAAAGGAACATTGAACATTTTTTCTGATTTTGTGTGTTTTCGCAAGAAAATAGCTTGTCTTTAGCAAACTTAACCATAGATAGTTGAAACTCTGCATAGATATCTTCAATCTTACTAATTGTGAGGGTACTAAAGGAACATTGAATATTTTTTCTGAGTTAGTGTGTTTTCGCAAGAAAGTAGTTTGTCTTAAGCACACGTAGCCACAGATAGTTGAAACTCTACATAAATATCTTCATATTTAGTCTAATTGCGTAGGTACTCAAGGAACATTGAACATTTTTTCTGTTTTTGTGTGTTTTCACAAGAAAATAGCTTGTCTTTAGCAAACTTAGCCATAGCTACTTGAAACTCTGTATAAATATCTTCATTTAAGCCTAAGTGAATAGGTGCTAAAGCAATATTGGACATTTTTTTGATTTTGTGTGTTTTCACAAGAAAATAGCTTGTCTTTAGCAAAATTAGCCATAGCTCGTTGAAACTCTGCATAAATATCTTCATTTTAAGTCTAATTGGTTAGGTACTAAAGTAAAATTGAATATTTTTATGATTTTTTGGGTTTTCGCAAGAAAATAGCTTGTCTTTAACAGACTTAGCCATAGCTAGTTGAAACTCTGCATAAATATCTTCATTTTTAGTCTAATTGCGTAGGTACTAAAGGAATATTGAACATTTTTTCTGAGTTTGTGTGTTTTCGCAAGAAAATAGCTTGTCTTTATTAAACTTACCCATTGCTAGTTTAAACTCTGCATAAATATCTTCATTTTTAGTCTAATTGCGTATGTAGTAAAGGAATATTGAACATTTTTTCTGATTTTGTGTTTTAGCACTAAAAAATCGATTCTTTATCAAACAAATTACTAGATATTTTAAATTGTTTAAAAATATAGTCATTTTTAGTGGAAGTGTATAGGTACTAGACGAACATTTAACATTTTTTTCTGTTTTTGTTTTTTTTAGTGATAAATAATATTTTATTTAGAAAACTCATAAAAATATCCTTGAAAAACTGAATATATATCTTCATTTTTAGTCTAATTGTGTAGGTACTAAAGGAACATTGATAATTTTTTATGATTTTGTGTGTTTTCATAAGAAAATAGCTTGTCTTTAGCAAACTTAGCCATAGCTAGTTGAAACTCTGCATATATATCTTCATTTTTAGTCTAATTGTGTAGGTACTAAAGGAGCATTGAACATTTTTTCTGATTTTGTGTGTTTTCACAAGAAAATAGCTTGTCATTAGCAAACTTAGCCATAGCTAGTTGAAACTCTGCATAAATATCTTCATTTAAGCCTAATTTCGTAGGTACTAAAGGAACATTTAACATTATTTCTGAGTTTGTGTGTTTTCGCAAGAAAATAGCTTGTCTTTAGCAAACTTAGCCATAGCTAGTTGAAACTCTGCATAAATATCTTCATTTAAGCCTAATTGCGTAGGTACTAAAGGAACATTGAACATTTTTTCTGATTTTGTGCGTTTTCGCAAGAAAATAGTTTGTCTTTAACAAACTTAGCCCTAGCTAGTTGAAACTCTACATAAAAAGAGAAATTCTTTAACCATTGAGGGTTAACTTCCCTTTTTGGGGATGAGCATTTAGGGTTCTCCTACATGCTGAACCTGAAAGTGTGTTCCCTGACATACTGGATCTGAAAGTTTAATTTCAGAAAAATTCTTTAACCGTTTAGGGTTAACTTACCTTTGTATGGATGACTATTTAGGGTTCTCCAACATGTGGAACTTTAATGTGTGTTCCCTGTATTGTTTAATATGAATGTCTAATTTTGGTGGGGATGGACTATTCTAAAGAATAAAAACGTCTCAGGCTTAAGATAATTTCAGAAAAATTCTTTAACCTTTTAGGGTTAACTTACCTTTTTAGGGGTGACTATTTAGGGTTCTCCAACATGCTGAACTTGAAAGTGTGTTCCCTGGCATGTTGAATCTAAAAGTCTAATTTTATTGGCTATGTAATATTATAAATAATAAAAACGTCTCAGGCTTAAGATAATTTCAGAAAAATTCTTTAACCTTTTAGAGTTAACTTACCTTTTTATGGATAACTATTTAGGGTTCTCCAACATGCTGAACTTTAAAGTGTGTTCCCTGGCATGTTGAATATGAAAGTATAATTTTCGTGGCTATGTCCTATTCTAAAGAACAAAAACGTATCAGGCTTAAGATAATTTCAGAAAAATTCTTTAACCTTTTAGAGTTAACTTACCTTTTTAGGGGTGACTATTTAGGGTTCTCCAACATGCTGAACTTGAAAGTGTGTTCCCTGGCATGTTGAATCTGAAAGTCTAATTTTCGTGGCGAAGGACTATTCTAAAGAATAAAAACGTATCAGGCTTAAGATAATTTCAGAAAAATTCTTTAACCTTTTAGGGTTAACTTACCTTTTAGGGGTGACTATTTAGGGTTCTCCAACATGCTGAACTTGAAAGTGTGTTCCCTGTCATGTTGAATCTGAAAGTATAATTTTCATGGTGATGGACTATTCTAAAGATTAAAAACGGTCGAGGATTAAGATATTTATTGCTTAAAAATATTTAAAACATTTGAAAAAAATAATGACATATTTAAAAAAAAAGAAGCTTAATCCATTTGATATGAGGAGGAGCAAGTTTAGGACTTTGGATATCTGATGCATTTTTCCATGTCAGGTATCTTTTTCGGTATCCATTTAGCGAAATATCTAACTTCATCTTGTGGGTCATGGACTGAATGCATGTATTTCTCACATTTGAAGTCTTCTAAATTGAATAATGCTATGTTTTTATCACATTTTTCTAGTAAGAGTTTATCAGTTGGCATGTTTCCCTTAACATAAACAGCTTGCACACCGAAAAAACTGCATATTTCCTGAATTTTCTCTTGTACATGTTTTATTTCATAGCCATTTTCAGTATGTGGTCGTATGGTTTTAGCGTAAAAGCCATTTCGATTTATAAAATTTAGTGTTGGACTCCATCTTTTTTTCTCGTACTTATAAATATTGTATCTGATGTTCCATTTATAGCAATGAATTTCACGTCGTTGATTGTCTAGGAGTAAGAAAGCTGCTTCGAATATAATGCCAGTTGCGGAATATTTCAGACCAATATATTCTGTGTCAATCACACCAAACATTATTATATCTGAAAAAAAAAGTGTTTAAATTAAATTTCATTTCTATTTTGTCACTCTTAAAAGTGCTCTCCCCCTCCCCAACAAAAATCATTGGTTCACGCCCCCTCCCCTAAATTTAGGAAAATTGTTATAGCTAAAATCGCTAAATTTTGAAGAGAAATGGTTAGACACTGAAGTAAGAAACACTTATCTTTTCATTTCTATTTTGTCACTATTAAAAGTGCTCACTCTCCCCCCCGAATTTTTTTTTTCGGCGCTTTTCGGAGCCACAGCGCATCCCCGTGGCGCTTCTCGGGGCCCGCATCGCTCCCCGCGATGCTTCTCTGGCCCGTGGCGCTTCTCGGGCTCGCGGCGCTTCCCCCGGCGCTTCCCACAGCGCTTCCCGGACCCATCGGCGCATTCCGGGCTCCATGGCCATTTACATAATGTCAACCAAACGTTGAAATATTCGCTTAGACTGCAGAAGTCCAAGTATTTCTCTAATTTCATTCTACAGGTTTGGTGAACTCCTCATTAGCTCACAATTATTGAAAGCCGCCACACGAGTGTTCCGATTTCTAGGACCGAACTTCAGACGAGAAAACAGTACACTTAAATGCTGTAAACCATTAACTCAGTATATCGTCAACAATATTTCCCCATCACTAAAATATTGGCAAGGGTTTGTAAGATTGAAGGCTATTTTAAAATATCCTTGCGCAAATTACGGGATCCATATGTGACAAATAGATAAATGTGAATAATCTCGCAGTTCCTTCTCATAAAACTTTGCGATAATCAATTGTGAAAAATAGGGGATTTTGAGTTTCAAATGGTGAGCATTAATTGACTAGAAATTACCCATGAAAAATATTCGCTTATGATATAGCGGCGAAGAGATAGGTGGAAGGCATAGAAAATAGCAAAGATTAGAAAAAATAGCATTTTGAGTTTCAAAGGCAGTGATTATTAATAGAAATTACCTAAAAATATTCGCTTATGAGATATCGAAGCGATAGCAAAGATTAGAAAAGAGTGGTATCTTTGCAAAAAAAAAATTACATTTAGATATGTAATATGAGGTTAATATCTCACAGAGATAAGTTTATATTGGGATTGAAAAGGACTAAAAATTGGAAGAAAAAGAAAGGTAGGAAAAAATGCTTACATTTACATAATCACTCTGGACTTGGGCACCCGAAGGACCAGGTAGTGTGTGTTGGAGGGTGGACGGGGCGGCGTCGCTCTGTTCTTGCGTGACTGGGCCAGCTCTTTCACGATCTTGCATAGATGAGCCGGCAGGGTTCACCATATTATAAGAAGCCGCCCATTCTCTTTTCGGTTTTTGACCGGACTGTATGGTGGTTGCCTCGTCATCTCTGGCTTTCTTGGAAGGAGGGGGCACGCATTCTTCATAATTGGCCTTAAAAAGAAGAGAAAAAATTAGTATCTAAATAATTTGCCCCTTTTTTACAGAAAGAAAGTTATTAACTACAATTTTGTTTAGAAAAGTATTGCATTTTAGTAAAGCAAAAAACAAATATTCTCTCCCCCTAAATTTAGGAAAATTAACCCACCCTAAGTCTACCCTCTCATTGAGTTAATCATGTGTTTTATTCAAGCGAAAGATATGGATTAAAAAAAATCCATATCTTACTACCTTTTATTCAAATGTTATAGCTAAAATCACTAAATGATGAAGAAGCAATTAAGGTAAGAAACAATTATCTTTTCTATTTTGTCACTATTAAAAGTGCTAACCCCCATCCCCAGCAAAAAATCCTGGATTCACGCTCCCCTCCCGGGAATATAAAAGAAACTTTATCGAAAGAAAGCTTGAAAATAATCTGTTTCTCTTCTCCAAAATAGCACATTGCGTCTGCGCCTAATTATATCAATTGCCTCAAAGTGTTTTAATTTTGACGGAGAAACAGTTCCTTTTGACTTTGGCTGCTGCGTTCGTAAACACAGAGGGGAAAGGGTGACAGCTAATTATAGGCCTCGCGCCGGAGAGCCTCGTGTCAAACCAGAGCGTGTTAGTAACACCCTTGACGTAATTAAATGCTTGCTTTTATAGTGTATATATACAAAATAAATGTTAAAAAATTTAAATAACTTGAAATTATTTCTTTTTCGAGAATTTTTTGTTATGACGGTGAGGGGGGGGGGTTATGGTTGTTGGGTAAAATAAAAAATTTTATGTATTTAATTTTGACGGAGAAACAGTTCCTTTTGACTTTGGCTGCCGCGCTCGTAAACACATAGGAAAAGGGGAGACAGCTAATTTTAACCTCGCGTAGAGCATTATGTCAAAACCAGGTTAGGTTAATAACAACAGTGACGGAAGTCAATGGTCGCTTTTAGCTAGGATATAGACACATAAAAATTCATAAATTTAAACAAAGAAAATTATTTATTTTTGCGAGAATTTGGGATTGTAAAACAATGGTGGGGGGGGGGGGTTAGGTTTCGAGGGTAAAAGAATATATTTTATGTTTTCCATTGATTATAATGATGTTTGTATGGTTTGGGGGGGGGTAGGTTTCGAGGGTAAAAGAATATATTTTATGTTTTCCATTGATTATAATGATGTTTGTATGGTTTGGGGGGGGGGGGTGTTTGGGGTAAAGGAATATATTTACGTTTTAGCGGAATATAATGGAGGATTTCCAAGGAAAATAATTTTATTTTAAAATGTACTAAAACGGAACTTACATGGTAAATTGTAGTTGCCAAGGCTTCTAATTCATCAATATTATCCATTGTTGTTTACACTGTGTCAAAATAATTTCTAATAATTTAATCACATTGCATGTCCGTTACATACGAAATCTCAAAGGCGAATTGTTATGTAATGGTGAAAATTATATGTAAGCAGGCCTCTGATTGGCTGAGAAGGAGGATGTATCCGACTCGCTGATTGGCTGAGAAGGAAACACGTGATCTAACTGTTTCCGGGAATGTCATAGCATTTGGCTCGAGCAACAACAACAAATACTATTTCTGGACACCATGACATTCACGATCGATTACGCAATCAAGTTCTCGGAAATTCACTTCCCCCTCGTGTCCTAGATCAATAACATTGTTCCCGTTAGAATTCAATACGCATGTGCAACCTTCGTTCCGGAGTTATTACACATAGAAACATCAAATAAATCGACCTTGGAAAAAGAGGTCATTGACCCCATTAACCACGTGTTCTCCCTAATGACTCTATGCCCATATTTGGGGTGCAAAAAAGTTATAGGTGGCAGCAGGGGTGAATCGTGGGGCTCAATAAGGCCATTCTACTGGCACCCTAAATTTTATGAGAGCTACTGGCCCTTCCAGCCCGACTCTTTAAAACTAAGTTTACCTTTTGCAGACTAATGCTTCAATAAAAAGAGCTCTTTAAGTGTATTCAAGGCCGTACCCAAGAATTTTTTTTCGGAGGTGGTTTTACTCAAAAAAACAATTTTCGAGGGGGGGGGGAGAGTTTTCACAAAAAAACCTCAAAAAACGCATACAAAATTTGTTTATATCCATTTTTGTTAAGTTTTTACGAGTCAGATAAACATTTCTGGGGGGGGGAACCCCCCTAGCCCGTCCCACCCCCCCGCTGGGTACGGCCTTGAGTGTATTTGCTTTTTAAAATAAAGTATAATTGCGGGAGACCGAGCTTTACTAGCTTCCTGGTACTCGGCACGCGGAAGGCTTTTATATTTATGATTCTCAAATTATGCATTTGTATATTTACCCTGCTGATCTTCATTTTCAAGTCACAGGGGGATAAATCAGAAATTTCAAGTGAATTAAGAAATTTTAGACTGAATTAAATTGCTATTTCCTGTTTATCCTTCACATAGTCATATCTTTTTACAAACTCTTTACCTATCTATATCGTTTTTTCAGGCATGAAAATCTTAATTCTGGTTTTATCGTGTGCCCTATTCCTTAAAAAAAATGGTTTGTCATCAGTGTATGTTTGGAAATTTTTTTTTTTTTTTTATTTAATTTCCAAAATTTTTTTTGGAAATTAAATGTTTGTCCTTTTAGTGGATCGCATTTGCAAGTTTCAGAAAATGGAGGAGAAATTCAAGTCTATGACCAAAATCATGGACTACTTGGTTATGGGATGTGTGAAATGCTGAAGCAACTAATTCACTTACCAAATGGACCTGTTCAGGAGAGTCTTACTGTCGCAGATATTCGAGCTGGCTCTGAAGGTCTTGACAAGTCATCTGCAAACCTTTTAGTGGCAGTCCAGAAGGTAATAAGCCTTTTTTTCCATTTTGTCTCTTTCTTTAAGGTTGGACTTCAGATGGGCCTTAATATTCTAAAACTTTAGATTAACTCGAAATTGAAATCTGTTCATGGAGCTTTTACTCTTACGTAAAAACTTACAGTACGTTTTATATCTGTGTGATCGAAGTGTGCAGAAGAGGGGGTATTTTTGGTCTCCCAATTTTGACTTTACTGATGGTCTACCAGAGTCTGGCATCCTTTGTTTTACTACTTAATGTTTAGAGTCATTGACTGTTGTTTGATATACTCCTATGAACTTCGTAAATTGTGCTAAAACCTTTCTGTAGCCTAAATGCTTTAACTAAAATAACTATCCCCAAATTCGATTCTGTGCAAGGATTTTTGGAAAGCAAGTTTCTTATTATTTATAAAAAAAAGGTAAAGAAGCAACTTTTTTTATTTAAGAATCCAAGATTTAATTGGTGTGGTAATATAAGCTATAAATTTACCAATCAAGTTATAAAATCACGTAGGCTATTGTTATTTTCTTTACAAAGTTAACAATAGGTTTACTGTTTTCTTCAAAAGTAAATTCTCCTCATATGTAGGAATACACATCGGAATGATTCGCACAACTTCTTCTACTTCAACCGAAACTCATTTTTTTAACTCTAAACCACAGCCATAATAAAAGGAAATTAACCTATGATGCAGTTTTACAACTTTTATAAAAACTAAATCCTGATAAAAAAAATAATGCTTCTGAGACACATCCACCTAACTGCACAGTAAGAACTCTCAAACTAATCGACTTCATCGTTATTCCTCACTCCATTACCCGCCAGACAGATGCTAACCCACTTCTGAATCTTTGCGGGGCTAACTGGGCTTAGTTGCTGAACGGCGCTACCGGGTCCAAAATTCAGAAACGTCGTAGAACTTTAATATGAATAGATTACAGGCAACGCTCTAGCTTCGCTTATAGTAAATAGCCACAAGGCTTCAATATATTATTTATTATTATTTCTTCTTTTTTCGAGAGCCACTTTATATGGAAGGGGTAGTCGCTGAAACTTTTTAGGGGGCTCATTTGATTGGAAATTTGAAGTTCTATTGCCTTTTAAAAATACCAAGTAATCGGAGGGTAACCAGCTCCACTCTTACGCCCTTTTCAGATACCCTGCCTCCAAATACCCCCGATCAAAATTTTTGAGGTAGCCATTTTATTCAAAATTAACTAAAACTCAAGTAACTCAAGTCTCCGGAGATAACATTACAACCCAAAGCCTCTAGGGCAAGGGATTACATATAGGGCTCGTTATTGGGGAAGTGAGGGAAGGAATGTTGGATCCTGGGTTTCCAAGAAAGCGTAATTTTTATGGTCAAACTTTCAGGAAATGGGAACAAATTCAAAACACATTATATGTATGCTGGTTGTCAAAAGGACGAATCAGCAATATCCTAGGAACGACTGAGGTAATTAAGTTGAAACTTACAGGGCATGTTGAGGGGATACTGAAAATTGGTCGTAGAGCAACCAACCCCTTTTCCCCTAGCCCTTTTAGATGCCCTTCCTCAACACTTTTCAAAATGTTGGGATGACCATTTTGTTCAAAATAGTCAAGAGGTCCAAATACTTGTCCTCTGGGGATGACATGAACCTCATAGCTCCTAGGGCAAGGGTTTTAAATTATGCATTTTGCCCATTTTTACATAAAAGATTAATTTAAAAAACTTTTTCCACAAAATAAGTTTTTCAAAGAAAAGTAAAGAACTCCATGAGCAAAAACAAAATAAAACAATCTACCAAGCGTGAAATTACCACAAATCAGCATCGATAAATAAATGAAACCCAAAACGAACAGAAATTACAATAATTAACCGAGTCAAACTTAAAACGAGCAGAAATTAACATAAGTTGGGCACAAAACCCCTATGCCTTCCTAAGGCCAGAACAAAATTTGCACTTTATTGAAAAAATATAAATTTTTCTACTTTTATAGCTTTAATAAATCAAATAATATTGTTATTTTGATTACTAAATATCAGTATATGTATATTAAACTAACAATGCACATTCATTTGTATTTTTTCAGTAAAGTGCAAATTTTGTTCTGGCCTTGGGAAAGCATAGGTGTTTTGCGCCCAACTTGTGTTAGTTTCTGCTCGTTTTGAGTTTGACTCGGTTAATTATTGTAATTTCTGTTCGTTTTGGGTTTCATTTATTTATCGATGCTGATTTGTGGTAGTTTTATGCTTGGTCGACTATTTTATTTTTGCTCATTTTTTGTTTAATGGAGTTCTTTACTTTGCTTTGAAAAACTTATTTTGTGTAAAAATTTTTTTTGAAATTAATTTCTGTTAGTTTTATATTGACATAGTCTTTTCAGGGAAAATGTAAATAATACTTTAAATCTTTTCGTTTTTTTAAGACTTTGTAGTTTGGTCTGCTATTTGTATGCTGGAGGAAAATTTTCAACAATTTTTAACAGTATACTCCCTTTTAAAAATCTGGCCACAAATAAATAGTAGTGTTTAACTGTTTCATACCTCCTCTAGTTGACTTGAAATTGAAAACTTGATACCATAGGCAAAAAAATCTGTTTACTTTCTTTGATAGCTTGGATACACTTACGCTATTTTGATTTATTTAAATTTTAAGAACAGAAATGGGAGGGTTGGCGTGGGAGGGTGGGAGTGGAAGGGGCATTAGTTGCCCTCAAATCATTTTCGACTATTAAAAAGGGCATCAGCCCTTTCTATTTTCAATCGAATGAGCCCTTTTTGAAGTTCCCACGACAACTCCTTCGATACGAAGTGCCCTGGTCTAAACAACAACAACAACAAAAATAATACATTATACCCACTTCGATCTTTGCTATAAAAATGTCAAGCCTTCCAATCACTTTCTACTATTAAAAAGGGCATTAGGCCTTTCGATTTCCATTCGAATGATCCCTTTTGGAAACGACAACGCTTTCTATAAACACCTTATATGCCCCAAGGGCATAAATTACAACCCTCACCCTAAGGTCTGTTAGGGTGGTTGTCATCCTCTAAGACCGAATTTCCAGAAATTTCAACTACGTTAAACGACATGGCTATCTAAAAGTTTTAATTGGATGTGTTTGGGGAAATGGTGGGCGTGAGAGGGGTGTTAGTCGCCTTCAAATCACTTTTGACTATTAAAAAGGGCACAAGCCATTCCAATTTCCAATTGAATGAAAGCTTTTCAAAGTTTCTACGACAACTTCTTCGATACGAAGTACCCTGCTCTAAAGGAAAAATGTAATAAATAATACATTGTGCCAACATCGTTCTTACATTCCTCAAGGATACAATTTAACACACTTGACCTGAGGGCTGTGGGGGAAGATCCTCCTCTTGACTTAGTCCCCGTTTCGTATCTCAGTCTTGAATGTCCCCGGTATATGCTTAGGTAGTGCGATCCTGCTGCCTATGATTTATGCATCGGGTTTCTATATAAACCTTATATGCCCCCAGGGTATAACTTACAACCCTTGCACTGAGGACTCTGAGGGGGTTATCAACCTAAAAGACCTAATTTCCAGAACGTTCATCTACGTTGAACAAAATGGATATCTCAAAATTTTAATTGGATGTTTTTTGAAAAATGGTGGGCGTGAGAGGGGCGTTAGTCGCTATCCAATCACTTTCAACTATTAAAAAAGGCACTGGCCCTTTCAATTTCCAATTGAATGAGCCCTTTTGAAGTTTCTACGACAACGCTTTCAATAAAAAATTATATGCCCCAGGGCATAACTTACAACCCTTGCCCTGAGGGCTGTGGGGGGAAGGGTTGTCATCCTTAAAGACCTAATTTCCAAAATTTTTAACTAAGTTGAACAAAATGGCCATCTAAAAATTTTGAGTGAAGGTGTTTGGGGAAAAGGTGGGCTTGAGTGGGGGGTTAGTTACCCTCCAATCATTTTCGACTATTAAAAAGGGTACTATCCCTTTGAATTTCAAATCGAATAAGCCCTTTTTCAAGTTTCTACGACAAAGATGATAATCCTTGCCCCCAGGGTTGTGGGGGGAGTGTCCTCCTCAAAAATATATTTTCTATCTGGAAATCAACTACGCTGAACAAAATGGCTATCTCAAAATTGTTATTGGATGTGTTTGGGGGAATTATGGGCTTGGGGGGATGATGGGCTTGGGGGAGGTCTAGTTGCCCTCCAATCACTTTCGACTATTAAAAAGGGCACTATTCCTTTAAATTTCCAATCGAATGAGATTTTTTTTGAAGTTTCTATGACAGCGCATTCTTTAAAAACCTTATATGACCCCAGGGCATTAATTAAAACCCTTGCTATGAGGGCTGTGGGAGAGTATCCTCCTCAAAAACATATTTTATATCTGGAAATCAACTACGCTGAACAAAATGGCTATCTCAAAATTTTGATTGGATGTGTTTGGGGAAATGATGGGCGTGGGGAGGCTAGTTGTCCTCCAATCACTTTCAACTATTAAAAAGAGCACTAGCCCTTTGAAATTTCCAGTCGAATGAGCCTGTTTTGAAGTTTCTACGACAACGCCTTCTATAAAAACCTTATATGCCCCCAGAGCATAACTTAAAACCATTGCCACGAGGGTTGTGGGGGAGTTTCCTCCTCAAAAACATATTTTCTATCTAGAAATCAACTATGTTGAACAAAATAGTTATCTCAAAATTTTGATTGGATGTGTTTGGGGAAATGATGGACGTGGGGGGGGGGGCTAGTTGCCCTCCAATCACTTTCGACTTTTAAAAAGGGCACTAGCCCTTTGAATTTCCAGTCGAATGCGCCTTTCTTGAAGTTTCTATGACAACGCCTTCTATAAAAAAAAACCTTATATGTCCCCGGGGCATCTAGCCCCCCCCACCCCCATCATTTCCCCAAACACATCCAATCAAAATTTGAGATAACCATTTTGTTCAGCGTAGTTGATTTCCAGATAGAAAATATGTTTTTGAGGAGGACACTCCCCCACAACCCTCAGGGCAAGGGTTGTAAGTTATGCCCTTGGGGCATATACGGTTTTTATAGAATGCGTTGTCGTAGAAACTTCAAAAAAGGCTCATTTGATTAGAAATTCAAAGGGCTAGTGCCCTTTTTAATAGTCGCTAAGTGATTGTAGGGCAACTAGCCCCCCCCCTCCTGGGCCCATCATTCCCCCAAACACATCCAATCAAAATTTTGAGATAGCCATTTTGTTCAGCGTAGTTGATTTCCAGATAGAAGTTATGTTTTTGAGGAGGACAATCCCACACAACCCTTAGGGCAATTGTTTTAAGTTAAGAGGACAATCCCCCACAACCCTTAAGGCAAGGGTTTTAAGTTATGCCCTGGGGGCATATAAGGTTTTCCACAAGGGTCTTCTACAACTCAACCGGTCCAACATTCTACAGCCCAAATGAGTCTGTCTATTCTCCTAAATCGGGAAGAGAGGAGATAAGTGAAGTTCCGCCCCGTATTGGATGTTTCTCCAACCTCACCCTCCCCCTCTCCTACTGTCTACGCTAAAGTTTTCTTCTTTATGCCAAGTACGCCGCCCCAACCCCAAAGACTTTAATAAGCTAAACGTGTGTATGGGAAGAATACAAAGTAAATCTATTATAATTATCCAATTACAAGGTTAAAATACATACTCTGTGATAGATGCGAAATTGCTTTGGCACACAAAATCCTATTAAGGTCAATTCCAAACAGTCGTGATCCCTTTGTGTCAGCAATTGAAATGGTCTAAACCCCCTTATTGGAGGTATTTTTTCAATCCATGCATTGTTGTCAATCGCTGTCCACAAGTTATGCAAGCTGTCTATTGTTCATATATAAGGTTTTTATCAAAGGGGTAATCGTATAGACTTTGAAAAAAGCCTCATTCGATTTAAATTGAAAGTTTTAGATCCGTTTTTAAAAGTAAAGAATAATCGGACAGTAAGCAACCCCCCCCCCCATGCCATAAAAACTTGAAACTTTTTGCGATCAAAAACGAACAAAAATTAATTAAAACAAAAACTTTCCGAAAAATAAGTTTTTCAAAGAAAAGTAAAGCCCATTTTAAACTTAAGCTCAGGAGATATAAATACCTGTTAAAATTCAAACTCAAAACGACCAGATATTACTATTAAAGAATAAATGAAACCCAAAACGAACAAAAAATAAATAAACAATCATAGCAAAAAACATACAACAAGTACTAATATAAATGAATAAATAAATCTTAAATCGAGTAAAGCTTAAATCGAATATGCAAATCAAGCTTAAAACGAAAAAAAAAAATTTTTCTATTAAAGCATAAATGAAACCCAAAACGAAAAAAAATTAAATAAACAATTAATGCAAACAAACATCCAATATTTATTAATGTAAATGAATAAATAAATCTTAAAACGAGTGAAACTTAAATTGAATATGCAAATCAAGTTTGATTCGAATAAGAATAACTACAAATAAGAGTTTGGGTATCGCCTCACTGCAAAAGCCTAAAACCTACTGCTTCATTGGCGCTTTACTGAAAACAAATTATATTATAAATGTTTTCTTTTGTACTTAATATAGAAAATAAATGTTCAAATTACAGTAAAATTTTGAACTGATGAGCTTTCAGCAATTAATATCATTATAGATCAAATATTCAGTTTAATTTATTAGTTCTTTCTAAGATTGGTCAAGACAAATATAGTTTCACTACAAACAAAATTTGGATACTGCCTCCTTCTTTAAGTGTAAAAACCTAAAGCCTACTGCGTCATTTGCGCTTCACTGAAAACGAATTACTCGTATATTACAAATTTATTCTTTTCCATTTCTTACAGTATTGAAAATGAAAAATTAAAATTACAGTGAAAAAAAAAATCTTGAACTGATAGATCTTTCAACAATTAATATTATTATATATCTAATATTCAATTTGATTTTGTTTATACTTTCCAAGACTTTTCAAGACTCGTATAGTTTTCAGTAAGGCGCCAATGACGAAGTAGGTTTTAGGCTTCTGCAGTAATAAAAGAGTAAAGCAGATTAAAAGAGTAAGAAATAAAGAGATCTTTGTCATGCCTCTGATATATATATTCATTCTCTTATTCTATTTCAGTTCATATACAATATTTTGAACATTCTCCAGGAGGATTCTTTCGAGCATATTATCTAAGTTTCTGTTAAATTAAAATCTTATTTTAAGAACTGTTCCAAAAATTGATTTCAAATTGAAAGAAATGTATGCAGTAATTATATTGCATGTAATCAAAGATACTGCTCACATCACCTTATAAAACTTAAGAATTTAAATTAGAATCTGACATGTTAATTCTTAAGCCAAAAACCTGAAAGACCAATAATAAAAGCCAGGCAATCGAAAGCGAAAAGAAATTAATTAAAAAAAAAAAAAAAACTTACCGAAAAATAATTTTTTCAATGGAAAGTAAAGTGCCGTATTAAACTGAAGACCATCAGAAATAAAGTGTTGTAATAATTAAAACCTAAAACGCCCAGAAATCACTATTAAAGAATAAACGAAAGCCGCAATGAGCAGAAGTTAAAATAAACAATCATATCACACATGAAAGCAACAGCTACTCATATGGATGAATAAATAAATCCCAAAACAAGAGAAGTTATAATGAATACTTAAGTCGAACAAAATACGAACAAAATTTACTAAGAAAAAGAGTTTGGCTACTGCCCCCTCCCCTAACTATAAGCCTCCTAAAGCCATTTGCACTTTACTGAAAACGAAATATATTTCAGCTTTATTTTAGTGTTTATAACATTGAAACAACTGTTAAATAAAATCTTAAATGTTGAATTGCTGAGATTTTCAGCAATTGTTATCGTTATTTATTTATCAATCAGTTTATTTCCGTTAACTTTTTCCAGTCGCCCGAATTATTAATGTGATATTTTTTACTTTCTGTTGATGTTTTGAAAAATTAAAACAACATTTTTCAACATACATATTGTTTTCAATAAACGCATAATAGACTTTAAAAAGTGTATCGTTGGGGTGGGGTGGTGGAGAGGAGTCAAAGTTCTGTTTGTTCGGCATTTTTTTTTTCAAAATTAATCTAAACAAGACGTGAACTGCACTGCATAATTCTTTTTACTAAAAGTAAGTCGTCCCGATATGTACCAATTTGATTACTTCTATTAAGATGTATAACTCTGGGGACCTTTTTAAAATGTCTAAACGATTCTTAGGTTTGAAGGTAGTGGTCATAAAATTTGCGCGTGAATTGGGCCTTAGATTGTGCTGACATATATACATACATTATATATATATATATATATATATATATATATATATATATATATATATATATATATATATATATATATATATATATATATATATATATATATATATTATGTATGAAGTTGAGAACCAATCTAGAAGTGTGACCGCAAATCCCATAACTCTGAAAGTCATATGCCTACTTTCATTGATGGTAGGCTGGTCAATTTTTGCAATCTTCAGGGCTGTGGATTCTATGGCGAATCTTTGAGATCCTTGCGGATTTCTTTCCCCAACTGTCTTTCAGAATTAATATTGACGGTTTTATGTAAAGAAAAAACCTAGTGCTAAGTGGACCAGTGCTCAAGGAAGCATTATAGGCCCGACTCTGTTCTCGGTTTCTATCCATCAAGTGGATGATAGTCTTATGAATAAATCTCACCTTTGTTCTTATGATACAACGACTCGAATTCTAATCTTTTGGCAAGGCCATCCAAATGAGTGCCCTTTTAACTTCCAGGTTAAACTGATGAAGATTGAAGACTGGGTAGATGTTTAGAATGTTTAAAAAAATGAAATGATGCTAAATTTCAAAGCAAGAAGGGCAAAAACATCCTGAGGCTTATACTCTAAACGGAGTTAATGGTGAGAGTCGATACTCTCATTCTTTTAGTATTGAATTGGTCGGGATATTTTGGCGAAATGGAATTATCTTTTTCCCGAAGCTAAGAGTCATCTTCCGACGTAAAAACCTTCTCCCCAACCAATCCATATTTCCAATATTTCAGATTTAGAACTTAACCTAGAATTGGATATGCTTATCCTCTTTCAGCCCCTACTTCATAGACACATATTACTTCTATTGAGCGAATTTAAAATCAAGCAATCAGAGCAGCATCATATGGTAATCTTTTACCAATCCTCCTCGGCCATCGCTGGAGTGACTTCACATTTTCTATTTACTTCACAAGATATGCTCTATCCTCTATAGGAGGATAGACCTTCTCCCCAACCAATCCATATTTCCAATATTTCAGATTTAGAACTTAACCTAGAATTGGATATGCTTATCCTCTTTCAGCCCCTACTTCATAGACACATATTACTTCTATTTAGCGAAATTAAAATCAAACAATCAGAGCAGCATCATATGGTAATCTTTTACTAATCCTCCTCGGCCATCGTTGGAGCGACTTCACATTGTCTATTTACTTCACAAGATATGCTCTATCCTCTATAGGAGGATAGACCTTCTCCCCAACCAATCCATATTTCCAATATTTCAGATTTAGAACTTAACCTAGAATTGGATATGCTTATCCTCTTTCAGCCCCTACTTCATAGACACATATTACTTCTATTTAGCGAATTTAAAATCAAGCAATCAGAGCAGCATCATATGGTAATCTTTTACCAATCCTCCTCGGCCATCGCTGGAGTGACTTCACATTTTCTATTTACTTCACAAGATATGCTCTATCCTCTATAGGAGGATAGACCTTCTCCCAAACCAATCCATATTTCCAATATTTCAGATTTAGAACTTAACCTAGAATTGGATATGCTTATCCTCTTTCAGCCCCTACTTCATAGACACATATTACTTCTATTTAGCGAATTTAAAATCAAGCAATCAGAGCAGCATCATATGGTAATCTTTTACCAATCCTCCTCGGCCATCGCTGGAGTGACTTCACATTTTCTATTTACTTCACAAGACATGCTCTATCCTCTATAGGAGGAGCTGTCGAAGCTCACTCCTGGCAGAGCTAGGCTAATGAAAAACTCGTCATTGTTTGGCTTGTCAGGGCTACCTATAGCGGGGAATC
Source organism: Artemia sp. Qi Xiang Cuo (assembly GCF_049724085.1). Classification (NCBI taxonomy): domain Eukaryota; kingdom Metazoa; phylum Arthropoda; class Branchiopoda; order Anostraca; family Artemiidae; genus Artemia; species Artemia sp. Qi Xiang Cuo. Next base: position 34,400,767 of record NC_142807.1, read on the forward strand.
CCATTCCAAGAGTACCTAGAACAGTTATGTTCAACATAGTTTCCGCGTGTGGAATGACCTTCCAGTCGAGATTATTCGAGAACAACTTCAAGCAAAACTTTTTGTAGTTGGCATTAAGAGAAGCTATAATAGATACTGGAAAAAAAAAATAGGGCTAGTAGCATATGATTTCGGTGTTATACCTGATAAAAAAAAATAGGTACGCACCCAAGAGTTAATTTTGGGAAGGAGGAGGTGGGCATAGTAAAAAATGGAAAAATGAGTAAATTATTTGTAAATTATAAGAAATTGTGAGAACAATCTTGATAACTTTTTTGAAGGGTAGATCTTTTTAATTTCAAAAATCATTTGTTTGTTCTTTTTTTCTGTTGAATATTTTCGTTTTTTTATATATATATTCTAAGTTTATTCACCGTATTAGAAAGCTCCATACTGGGGAGTCTTCTTTTCTTATCAACAAAATGTAGTAAATTGACCTTAACGGAGATTTGCAAGTTTTCTGCTTTAAAATACTCATTTTTGTAATTGTTGATTTCTTTTTTCTCAACAAATCGGTATAAAAGTAAGTAAAAATAAAATTTACACGATGGCCCTTTCCTCAAAACAATGTGTAAATCTTATTCCCACCCTTTTTGCGTGCAATATTTTCTGGTACACCCATAAACATACATAGTAATTTTAGGTTGGAGCAGAACGTATTTTTCGCACGCGTGATGGAAGAGATGCCGTGCGACTTGATGTTACCTGCTTTGACCAGTCTGGTTGCAACCTACATCTTGTCATGTGGGATAGATGTGATGTTCAGTTTGCTAAAACCTGGGTTCCATTTCAAACTAGTAAGTTTTTTTTATAAATAATTACGAATGCCATACTGCCTTTCCACCATACAAAATTTAAGAAGGCAACAAGGAATTTTCTGTGAGTGAATAAGTGAATAAAATATAATCTATAACCTAAGTGAATGTGTCGGCTATATTACCTTCAGTGAAATATAATGTAAAAAAAAAGAAATTTCTTTCATCTTCATCAGAAGGTTCCTTGTTATCTTCCAATATTTTGTAATTTTTGCATATTTTTTTCCAATCTAATGAACGTTCAATCATTTTGCTTTAGCCTATAAATTTTAAAGTCTTCATTTTCTGCATCTTTATTGACAAGTAAATCAGTTTCTTTTTGCTAAGATGTAAGCATTTATTTATAACTATGCTCTTATGTTGTAACTCCGATTTTATTTTTTCAGAAGTCCCACACGGACAAATATTTTTCTCTTCGATTTTTCTCCTTTTGCTAGCCTCCGTGAGATTTTTTTGTGGAAATTTTGTGTTTCTTTTATAATTATTTCTTATTTATAATCAGAATATTTTTTTCAAATTTTTCAAAAACATCACCAATTTCTTTTTTCTTGTGGATTCTAAGTATATTATATGCTAGAGGCGTTGCTATTTCAGACTTGAAATCACTAGTCCCACTGAAGAAGAACTATGCGCTCTCTAAAAGTCATGTTTATATCTTTTGCCGTATGGAAGATAAAGATTATAAAGACTAATTGAAAAGCTTTGTAATATATTCACTAATCGGTAATTATCAAAAATTACTTGCTGCTACTACTTAGCTCCCATCCGCCCGGTTTTGTTGGGAATTGCTTGGTTTGCGTGATTTTTAGAGGGTATTTTAGAGAGGAGAGGAGCCTTTTGGTAGATAGGTGTGATGCAGATGAGTGATGCCAGCAAGCTTTTGGAGAGGACATTCAAGGGTATTTTAGAGAGGAGAGGAGCCTTTTGGTAGATACGTGTGATGCAGATGAGTGATGCCAGCAAGCTTTTGGAGAGGACATTCAAGGGTATTTTAGAGAGGAGAGGAGCCTTTTGGTAGATAGGTGTGATGCAGATGAGTGATGCCAGCAAGCTTTTGGAGTGATTTAGTTTCGAAAGTTGTCCGTCAGTGCTTGTCAATCGGCTTTTAGAGTCCATCTCTCTGTTCCGTACGTTGCAACCTGAATCACTATAGTATGGTAAAGTGGTATCTTTAGTCTTATAGATAGGTATTTATTTTTCCAAATAAAAAATAGTGACTTGAAGCATGCGGAGGCTTCAATTCGTAAAACAAGATTTAATTTGTAATTCGATATATGCATCAAAATTTGGCGGCAGCTGCTAAAGCATCATGGATTTGCATTTTGTCGGCTCTAGCTACTAGATACAGGATAACTGAATAGTCACGGCCTGTTTTGAAAATCTTGATATATTTATGAATCAATCCTTTACAAAAATGAATAGGAAAAGAACACTTGTAATATAAGGTTTTACTTAAATTTTGAGATATGCACCAGTACTTGCCTTCAATTTCATAAGCCCTATTTGGAATGGCATCGACTAGTTTTCTCAGCACCTCTTGTAGGACGGCTAAACTAAGTTTATTCGTTCGCCTTTCCAGTTCTTCTCAGTCTTTGGTTTTGTTGGACGAAATTGCTTTTTTAGTTTAGTCCCAAGAAAATTGTTTTGAGATTTCAGATCAGGGCTTCTTCCCGGCTATTCTATAGGGATGCGTCGACATAATTATCTCAAAGATAAATGCTTATTCAACCATTCAAGAGAAGTAATAGCAAAATATGGTGGAGCTTTATCTTGTATTAATATGAAGTCTTTAATACTATCCCAGATTTGTCCAGACAACTACCCATGTTAATAATCGCATCATTTTTAAGTTTAGCAAGGCACCTTTTGGTTTTGGCATTTTTGGTTCTGCTATAGATGAAAGGACCTATAATCCTGTTTAGTCAGTCCACACCACACTGTTATCATAGGTTGGTTTTGAAATATCTCTGACATTGTTCAAATATCATCGTTTTTCCATTAATATTAGTTTTGAGGACTCATAAACCCATCAATTTATAATACCTAGTCGTAACTCCTAAGAATAAAAAAAACATCATAATATTTTAGAGAGTCTTAGTCATAGCGATGTGGCTTCCAAATACACTATTCCAGTTCCTTGAGTGTATAGTTTTTTATAGTTGGCAATATTGGCATCTTTATATTGTTTTGATTCTTTAATCATCTGAAAAGACAAGTAACAACGCAGAACTTGTTACCTCTTAATAATCATAATGTTACATCTTTGAGAAGAAATGAACTGCAAATAAAAATATTTGTAATATTTTTAAATAGGAAGCAACTGTTTAATCACCATGTATCAGTTATTTCTAGAGTTGCTGACTTTATTTTTACCACATTGACATGTCACACGTTAAATTAATCGTCTTGCATATCATTTTCCCAAACTACTGTTTTTAAAAATTTTTTTTTCTTTCGAGTCATTAAACAAAAGTTGTTCCCGCGAAAAGTCTAAAAAATGTTGTTATTGTTTTCTTGCATAACATGAAACGTTTGATATGGTCTTTTGTTTTGGTTATGATAATATAAGATGGAAACCATGAAAGACATGGAGCCTTGTGAGCGGAGGTTTTTTAAGAGCTTTTAATCAGTTGTGGTTACGACTGTCAGAAATCTGCTCAGCGTTGCCAGCGCTGCACAATTGTACTGGTTTTGGTACAATTTAGAGGTCCTTGTACAATTTGGTACATTTGCATATTTGATGGTATAATCCAAAGTCTCTGGTACATTCAGGTAAATTTTTTGTCTTGATAGAGGATAAACATATGAGTGAAAAAAAAGTTACTCGTCTTTCAGTTTATTCTAGTTATTTTGTCTGTGAAAGTGAAACTGACGTAGAATATTTTAGTTGTGATATAAAGTGTTTTCTATGTAGGCTAAAATTTGGTCAGAAAACCAGTACAATTTATCTGAAAGCGTTGGCAACCCTGATTTTCCCATACCTTTTTTCACCGGTTAATGCGTAACCTCGACTCCTAGGAATATGCTTACTGCGACTGCTTTTTCCGTGACTATTCCTAACATGGCTCCTACTGTTCTTACTAATCATAGCACTGCCTCTTTCATGTACGAGCTCTTCCAATACTTTGTAATTTACTATAATTCATTACAAATGCATCACTAATGTTTTAGTAACTTGGCTTATTCTGTTAAACAAATTCTGTTAATCCATTGTTATTCTAGTCCTTTTCATCTCTGACGCTTACTTGAAATGGGATGCTTTTCGATGCGGCCTTATTGTACAGCTTACATCCAGAAGTATTTGCACAGTGCAGCCAGATTGTGAAGAAGGAAAAAATTTGCTTCAGTATGCAATAAGTGCTGAAGGTCTGCTTGATGATATTGTTGATGAGGGCTCACGATTTGAACCAGATTTTAATACTGATTGTAAGTTGGCTCCATTCTTATTCTTTAGGCTGTATGAATTCCGTCATGGATTAATATATTAGAGTCCGTCCACGCCTTACCAGCAATTCGCGACTGCGTTTAAACAGACTTTATTTGATAGAATTTTCAGCTGCTGTCTAAATAGAAATCAAACGCTGAAATTTATTTCAGATAGTTGAGTAAGCTTTTTCTTTAGATGAATTTTGGAAATACTCGTAAAGCAAATAAGAAAAACAAATGCGAAAAGTTAGGAATTTGTCTTAAAAATTTGACTACGGGATATGCATACTGGGAGAGGCTTAGGAGCATCTTAAATATAAAACAATCTGATGGCCCTGAGAGATTTGACGGTCCAGCAAAATAGTTCATCTTCATAAGCGAAAAAATATAAACTTTAAATTCTATAGAAACTTCATGGCACAAGCTAGTATGGTCGATTATTTATTATTTTTCAAATCTGGTCACTTATTATCGACTATGCAGGGGTGTCCTTGATACGCTCCCCCCCCCCACCTCCCTCCGCTTAAAAAAAAACAAGGCGTGTTGTCATTGTGATCCAGCAAAAGCAAGTATGAGGTACAAAGTGAAAGGCCTAGGCTTGTATTAGTGATAGGCCTACTTTCTTGTTTTATTTGTTTTTACGCTTTGACGTTAGACAGATTTTACTTTAAATGTGTTTTTATCCGGAGTCTTTTCTTCCTTTGTCCCTAATTCTTTCAATTTGTTTTTAAATAAGTTCATTTTTTCTTATTTATTCAAAGTTTTCCATGAAACTGTCTACAAATGTTCATGGATTCTTCGCATGCAAATGCTTTTATCATTTGTACGGTGTGGCAGAAAACTAATGAGACTAGCAATACTGCAAGGGGTCTTGCAACCCTGCGCTGTTGCCCTTGTAAGAGTACGTGTATCAGAACCCTCCCATCGTTTTGGTTCAAGTTTGTACTCCGTCCGTTCACTAGTTAACTGCAATTAGTCAAGTTACGTTTTTGTTGTGCGTCATGCAAAATGGAACATCGGAATTTGGAGCAGCATTATGCTGTTAAATTTTGTGTCTATTTTGGAAAATCGGCAACTGTGACGTTTGAAAAGTTAAAACAGGCTTATGGGGAGGACTCTTTGTTCCAAGCTCAAGTGTTTCGCTGGCTCAAAGCATTCTTGGTAGCAGAGAAAATGTTAAAGATTTGCCAAAATTGTGCCAAAAACCTCTCAATTAAGCAGAATGATGCGCGAAAAATAACTTTCTTGGTCTTCTGGAGAGAATCGCTAATGAACAAGATTTTTTTAGTCGTATGGTCACAGGTGATGAAACATGGATTTTTTAATGCAACCCTGAGACTAAGAAAGAAAGCGAGAAGCGGCACACTCCCAGCTCTTTTCGACCAAAGAAAGCTCAAATGAGCAAATCGAAGATCAAATCAATACTGATTTGCTTTTTTGAAAGAAGGGGACTCGTCCACAAAGAATTCGTTCCTCCAGGACAAACTGTTACCCAATTTTTTACAAATCCGTCGTTGAAACGCTCAGAAAAAGAGAGAATCGGTTGTGACCAGGCAATGCAACGAAATTATTGCTCCATCACGACAGCGCCCCGTGTCACACTGCCCTCTCCATAACAGAATTTTTTACCTCAAAAGGCATTTCTGTTTTTCCCCGTCCCCCTTATTCCCCTGACCTCAGTCCTTGTGACTTCTTCTTTTTTCATAAACTGAAAAATGTCCCCAAAGGTCTTCGTTTCAGGACTTAAGAAACCATCCAAAAGACTATAACAGATATGTTGGGGACCGTAACGGTTGAAGATTTCCAGTGCTGCTACGAACAATAGGAAAAATGTCACCATTGGTGTGTAGCTGCCCAAGGGGACTACTTTGTAAGGAATAACACTGATGTTGGGAAGAAATAAAAATTTGTTAAAAAAAATATCAATCATTAATTTCCTGCCGCACCTATAGAAAGCCGAATGCTAAAGTTAAGACGGTTGTATATTCTGCTGCTACTGAACTTACCAATGACTAAATCCTGATAAAGCTATGCATTATATGAGGTGTAATGGCCTCTACATTTGTTATACCATAGTATTACTTAATTGCGGCAGAAGGTTGTATTATTTTTGTATTCGGAAAAGTTGATGTATCGTTGGGAAATTTTGCTGATGGTAGTTTATGTATTAGTGGAACGCAAACTGGGCTAGAAGAGGATTTTCGTCTAGGAGTATGCAGTAAAGTAGCTAAGAGAAGGGGGGTGGCTGCCCTCTGCTGCAGCCTCTGAGGGGGTGCAAAAATGAAGTTTTTGATTTGTTTTTTAAACTTATATTATGGTAGTGATGGTAGGAGGGCAAACACTAGCATTGCCCGGGGTGCTGAGAACCCTAGCTACATCTCTGTGAGTATGAATGCATCAGTCTAAGTTTCAACGAGAATAAAATTGAATTCCTTTTTTTTCTCGCCATATTCGAGAGCCAGTTTATCTGTTTCTTGGTGGTCATGTTGCTCATAAACACAATTAACTTACTTAACTTACTGCAATTCTGCGTATTCAACCGAGCAATACCTGTTCACCCATCAGGAATGATTTCCGTTCAATCCAAGATTTATTGAAGGTATTTTTGCCAATAAGATTACGAAAGTATTAGGTCTGACAGTTGTTATGAAACAGATTAAGTTGCAGTATCGTTGCTTCCTTGTATGATGCACTTTTACTCCTGCATTTGCGTGCTATTTCACCTTTTTTTTACCGCTTTTCAGGCTGGGCGATGTTACGGATAATAGCAAGTGTTTGTATAAATCAATCTGAAAGAAATTTCCAAAGATGAGATTTTTCAAAGTAAATTAAAGTGTTATGTTAAACAAATAACAAGCAGAAATAAAGTTATCTAATAATTATAAACTTAAAAAAAAAATTATCACAAAGAGGAAATAGGCAACACCTTCTAAGCATTCGAGAAATCAGAGTGCATTTGCGCTTTATTGAAAGCAATTTTTACTTTGGATCATGTGTTTTTTTTTTTTCCCACATCAACAACAAGACAAAACCCAAAAAAAATTATATTTAGACTAATCAAGCTTTACTAATAAGACTAGTAATACCTCTCTAAACCTCAAAACGGCTTGATTGCCATTTTAATTTCATTGAAAACTACAAACCTTTGAACAATGTGCTTGTATTTGCCAAAGCATCAACGAATACAACAACAACACAACAAAATAAATCACAATAATTAACAAGATTACTGAAAAAAAGCTATTGGAAGTTAGACTGATTGTTGAATATGTAATGATATTCATTCCCGAGAGTCTCAGCAATTTTTAAGTTATTATCTGTTCGGTTTGAATTAACTTTACTTTTTCAATTTAAAAAAAAAGGATATTTATATGTAAAAAAAAAAGAAATCAGTTTCTCTGCTTAAGAATTAAGATTTTGGATTGCTAATTTAATTTTGGACAAAATTTGCGACAAATCTTGATAATAGTTCTAGTGTAGAACTTTCGTTGGATGAAAAAGGGGATTCAAATTGATAGAAAACTGATCAATTTTGGCTTTCTATAGGACTTATCCATTTTGTTAAAATCTTGAATATTGATGCATATTGATACACCGTTTTATTATAAGAATCTTATTCTATTATATTTTATTCTAGCTGCTTGTTTGCTTACTTAAATGAATTTGAGGTCATTTATTAAGCAGAGTTCTGTTTAGGCTGTTTAAAAATTTTAAATAACAGTAGAACCTTAAGTTTCAATAAAACCATTTTTTTTTCCTGATTGAGATTCTCTTGGTTCAGAGATTTTAATTGAGACTTCGACCAGAAATTTTTTAAAGCAGATAAGCCTAAAAAAATTTCTAATTTTCCGTTAAGAATCATTGCAACCACATAGTTATTATGAACTTTATTGCCGTTGATAATTTCCCCTTTATTCTCATAAGTCAAAATTTGAAATTCTGTTTGACCCCCCACCTTTTCCAATACTTCGTTAAAGTTTCAACTGGATTCCTTAAGTCGTTAATTTTCGTTGCCAGAAAATTGAAGGTATGGTATTTTGATAACCTGGATGCACACAGTGTCTTTAGATTTAGCTCTACTCTTTCGCCGAAGTTATAATTTAACGTCAATTTGCCCCCCTCCAAAAAAATTCTCTTAAAGCTTGAATTTAGTTTCCTTTCCCAAGATAGTACATAGTACCTGTCTCGCTGTCTCGCTACGTAGCCGTTTGATCTGTCTCTCTACGTAACGCTGCATGACAATTATACGTTTTATAGGAGCTTATAGTGCAGTAATGCTCGGTGAAAGTTATGCTTTATAGTGGATAAACACGGCGGGGGAAATTTATACATGAATTGGAGACAAAATTAGTTGACCCTTTCCTTTTTCCCCCAAATCTAAATTTGAATTTTTATCAGCAACCCCTTCCCTTTCTTTTCTCTAACAGTACCTTAATATTTTCGACTCCATGCCCCAAATCATTCCAAATATATTGAAGACATGTGTTTTCGATGACCTGAATGCATGTAGTGTCTTTCAATTTATCTTCAGTTCCCCCGTCTCAAGTCAGAATTACAAATCCATTCCACCCCTCCACCGTCCAATACTCCCTCAAAGTTTCAGCTCTATTCATTAAATCATTCCCAAGACATTGTAAATAACTTGACTAATCAGATGCACATACAGTTTTTCAATTTACTCAGCTATGTGTTTCGTTTCTAGAGTAAACTCCGTGAAAACTCTTGGAAGTCTGACCAAGCAATCTATCTGCAAGAATTCGCTGTTAATATAACTAATTTAGAACAAAAAGTTTTTCGGCCCATATTGGGCTCCCTAAGACTTCCCTTCTAGACTCCCAGCAACATGTATGATTTTCTTGGCCCAATAAATGGTTCACGAAAGCTTCGAGCCAATAGGACACCCGGGATCAAACTCTTTTTCAATTATGAGTAAAGGAACTGACAACTTGCATAATTTACTGCCTTTGTCCCAGGGTCTGAGGGTGTAGTGTCATCCTTAGAGATAACTTTGATGAGCATTTTGACTATTTTGAGGAAAACACGAATCTCAAAATTTTGATCAAAAGTCTTTGGGGTTGCAGGGGGAGGCTAGGAAAAAGAGCACCAGAGGGGACTGGTTGCACTCCAGCCATTGTTTAATCCCAAAAAAGGCATTGGAACTTTCAATTTTTCGTTTCATTAGCCCATTTCTGTTCCCACGATAGTGGATGTATGGTATTTGGATGACCTAGATGCATATAGTCTATTGATTTAGCTTGATTTTTCTCGCCATTTTACCATGTATGAATCAAGTCCCATAGGAGCTTATTGTGCAAATCGTTATTTTTGTCTGAATCGAAGACAAAAATTGCGTAACATCTTCCCCCTTTCCCAACACTAAACTTAAATTTCCATTGCCCCCCTTTCTTTTTACAATTGTATCTTAAAGTTTAAGTTTCATCCCCCAAGACGTGACAGGTAAGTTATTTCGATAACCTGGATAAATATAATTTTTCGATTTAACTTCCCCCAAGCTTTGATTTACTTAGGTAGGCTTGTCGTTTCCAGAGTATACTCTTGGGAAACTTGGGAATTTTGCATACCGTATGATCCGTAAGATCTTGCTCGAAATGCAATTAATCAGGAACAAAAAGTTTTTGGCCGATTTCTGGGTCACCTACCCTCTTTGTTTGATCTTTTTTACCCAGAGAACGGTTCCTGGTAGGTCTGAGCCAACTGTACACCCAACATTAAACATGCCCTCTCCCCCTTTTCATTAAAGAAACCATATTTAAAAATGGGCATCTCGTAATAATTTACGGCCATTGCCCTAGGGATTGTAAGTGTGTGTGGGGGGGGTCGTGTCATCCCCCGAGGCATATTTATCTGAGCTGTCGATTATTCTGAACAAAATGGCTGTATCAAAATTTTGATCAAATATCTTTGGGGGCTAAGAGGACCGGGTATCAAGAAAGGGCACATGACGGGCTGATTCCCTCCTATCAATTTTGGCTTTTAAAAACGTCATTAGAACAAAAGTGTCGTCAAATTTATTGAATAGTTTTGCTTGTTTTATTTTCACAGTTCAATATGGCAACGCTGACGAAAATATCGTACTGTCCTTAAAACTTCGAAACAATCAAAAGAAAAATAGAAAATCACGGACTTTAGTAATAATAGACCTGAAAATGGTCCAGGTGGCAAAATGTATTTTTATTTTCAAGTCTTGATAGTTTAAGTAATTGGCAAATTGTTTGCAGATTGAGCATTAAAATGAAGTGTATTTTCAAATGTAGCTTGCTTCTTTATACTGTTAAATAAAAAAAAAAACGAGTTCTTTAAACTGAAAGCAAGGAGCAACATTAAAACTTAAAACGAACAGAAATTATTACGTATGTAAGGGTTGTTGCCCCCTCCAACACCTTGCTCTTCACGCTAAAGTGTTTCAGTACTTTTAAAAAGCTTCTTAATTTTCAAATAAAACGACTCTTGTGTTTCAGGAGTCATTCTTAAAGAATTTGGACACCATTCAAACTTTAGCGTGAAGAGCGAGGTATTAAGGAGGGGGCAGCACCCCTCATATACATAATAATTGCTGGTTTTTTTTAAGCTTTTATGTTGCTCCTTATTTGCAGTTGAATTTCTTTTTATTTGATCTCTGATCGTTTTTTAAATAATGCCTGGAAATCTGGCTCCACCTCCACGGAAAAATCTCCCGTCCCTACGGAAATATACTCTACATAATTCAATCCCGGTAAAAATTTACCCCGGACAATTACCCTTAACATCTCCAAGCGTAAAATTGTGTCGAAAAAGAGAAGGCAAGACATATAAGAAGAATTTCGTACAGGAATTCTGGCAAATTCTCTCTGTGTAAAATTACCCCTGAAAGCTTGAACCCTGGAAACTCCCCTCCCCATGGTAAATTCTCCCCGTGGAAAACGCTCTTTAGCAGAAAAATCACCCCCCCCCCAACCGAAATTGTATGTATATTACCCACAATGGGCAAATTTTTATAACTTAAAGACCTTCCCTGGGAGTTGGGGGGGGGGGGGGGTATGTTATCTCTAAAGGCATAGCTATTGGATCTTTCAGCTATGCTGAACAAAATGGCTATCTCAAAATTTTAATCGGATGATTTTGAGAAAGTAGGGGCGTGGAAGGGGGCCTAGTTTTCCTCCAATCTTTTTGGTCGCTTAAAAAGAACGCTATAGAACTTTTAATTTCTGTTTGAATGAGCCTTCTCCCGATATTCTAGGACCATCGGGTCGATACGATCACCCCTGAGAAAAAAAAACAAATAACAAATAAATAAATATGCATCCGTGATGTTTCTTCTGGCAAAAACTGAATAATACTATAATTCTGTTGATAGGAGCTTGAAACCTCTACAGTAGTTTTCTCTGATACGCTGATCCTGATGATGTGATTTTCATTAAGATTCTTTGACTTTTAGTGAGATCTTCCTCCCTTTTTTTTTGAAAATCAGGCAAATTTTCTCAGGCTCTTAGCATTTAAGGGGTAACACTAAACTTAATGAAACTTTCTATATTTTCTGTAATCAGATTCTTTTGATATATCTGTTAGTATCAAAATTCTGTTTTTAGAGTTTCGGTTACTATTGAGCCGCGTCGCTCCTTACTTACAATACGTTACCACGAACTGTTTTATATATTTTCCTGGCTTGAACCTTTCTTTATTCTTCATGCATTTCCTGAGCTGCGGGAATAGTAATTGTTCTATGGGCAAAAACTATGGAAACAATAAAGACGATACAGATATAACTCTTCAAAGACAAATCTAAAGTGTCCGAAAGTTTTACTGTGTGATTTTAGTGTGACTGAATACTTCATTAGTTGAATACTTTTATTGAATTAACTAATTAATCTTTGCATTAATAAGCGACTATCTGTATAATTTATCTGCATCTGATAAGTCTAAGCCATCAGTAATATTCCCATCCTCTCAGCTATATGTTGCTACCCTCATTCAAAATTTTTTCGTGGGCCAACTTAAATAACTCATTTCTCGGGGATTAGGTAATATCGTTAGGCCAAGCTAACTATAACTCCATATTTTTCACGCGATTTTTTTTCAAAAACTCCCTCGCGAAATGTTCAGTAAGCCTTTCCTGGGGGGGGGGGGGGAGGCTTACAAAACTGCTCCTGGGGGGGGGGGCAGGTCAGCTGTCCTGATGACCGCAGCTGCGGGAGGGGCGCCGCGGCTGGAGGATTGCCCACTTTGATCAAGTTTTTATGTTTGATTCAGCTTCTTCTTTTTTTTTGCTTATCTTTGGGTCGGGATCGAGGCGCTGCAATTAATTTTTCCCCGGGCTACCACCAACTCTAGGAATGGCTCTGCTTGTTTATATCAACTTTCTTTATGCTTCTAACATGACAATTGTTTTTTTCTCTAGTGAGCAAGATCAATCGCATTTTTAATGTTGAGCAGCTTAAAGAAGTGACACCACAAATTGGAAAGGGAAGACACTTGGATGCTGTGCTGTATTGCTTTTTCTCGGAGTTTGACATAGACAGTGAACACACTTCCATATTCTCTGGCTCTTGGTTCGTTTTTTTTTTATTATATACTATCTAAAACCATCCGAGCTGCAGTCCAAACAAAATGAAGACCGTTAAAAAGGCCCTGAAGCGGGCTTTTTGGTAAACAAATAGACAATAAGTCTCCGATAGTAAATTGTTGCTATTAAAACCAAAATAAAAATAATAAACACTGAAAAAATTCTGCTGAAAATTTTCAGTCCTTTGCAGAAAATTTGGTCCCTGGCCCCAGTTTTGGAAGTATTCGTCTGAAGGAGCTGTAATGACCTGAGTAAAAGAAAAGGGACTTTCCCTCCTCTAGCACCGTCTACAAATGCTTGAGCTATCTAAAGCTGGTATTTTTCAATCTTGATTAAATCAAAAGTACATTTAAGAAATAATCTGTCGAAGAGCTATTAAACTAAGGATACAGGTTGTACTTTTGAATTCTAGCTTAGGAAATTTCAACTTTAATCCAGGAAAACATCTGTCCAACATCTTTCTCAAAAATCTTATCATATCCCAAGAGAACTTTAGGACAGGGTATAATTGGTACCCTGTCCTCAAGGTACAGGGTCGTGGAAGAGGTAACGAGCCACGTACGCAAGTGGCGTATGGGCTCAGCTTCCCTCTTATATTCCAACATTTACGATTTGGGAGAATCTCCCTCCCCCTCCCCACCCACTGGAAGGAATTTCCCCTCCGGTGTATTGAGGTAGCCATGAATTAATTTGATATACATAGACTATGTATGTGTTTCCTCGAGAAAGTAGAGATTGGGATACCTTGAAAAGAGAAGATTGGTCTATGTCTAAGCCTTGGCAAAACGTGCTAAGAAATCCCCAACCAAGTCAATATTTAATACTCTTCTTCTTGACACCAGGTAGCCAGATTTGTATCTCAGTTAAAGTTCTTCTCTCTTCCCAGATTTTTGTTTAACTGGTAAGTAAGTAAAGACCTCGTCATTTTTAAACTCTGTACCACTATTCAGCATTTGGCAAACAATTTCTACCCTTGGAGTGATTGGGCATTAAAGGGACTTTAGGAGGGAATTGCTTGAAACGGAAAAAAAGTTGTTGTTCTTTTATGAACGTAAGTTGGGACGGCAATTCATTGGTGTATTCTAAATGTTTAGAATGCACCTAATCCAAGTTATACCTACAAAGGTTACTGTAGAATTGGATTATACGTGCAATTGAATGCAAAATTTTTATTCGTTTTTTTTTGTAAAACGAGTTTGCAAAATGAAAATGCTAATTGATTTTTATTGAATTTTTGATGGTTATACCAATTTATTATTGTATTCTTTGGGTGTTTTCTACACTAAGAACAAAGTGTAATCAATTTTGGAGTGTATCGTTCTAATAATATTTTTGCTTTTTCATTATGAAATTTTATCTTAAGAAGCATATCTGCAGTAAAAGGATAACTTCTCTCAATTTCAGTGGCGTTTGCGGTGGTCGTGTGTCTCGTCAGTCATCAAACTATTATGCTTGTTCAGATTTAAATTGTGATGGATCAAGTTACGCCGGAAAACATCATATGTAAGTTTTCTGTTTTTGTGGGCCATTCAGAAGCCCTTTTCTTAGCATCCAAGCGCTTAGTTTAGTCATAGTTTTTTACTTTTTACGAATATTCCTTTAAAATCATTATTTATACCAAAAAACAAAAAAACATGTTGTTTGGTTGTGGACTTTTTGAGGTGTTTGGTTGAGACCTATTTAGCGTATGAAATTTTTTTTTTTTTAGATCTAACTAGAGTTTACAGCATTGGTTAGGTATATATCCTTTTAGAAATTTGTAGAAAAACTAAAAAAAAGAAAAATGTTATTCATTCTTTCTTTTTAACAACTTTTTAGTTCCTATGTCAAACAGTTCCTGGTAACTCATCAACTTGGTCTAAAAGACTATTCGTCTGGATGCATAAACTTAAAGTTAAACTTCCCCGCTCTCTCCTACCTAATTGCTCAGTATGCAGCCACTCCTGCGAACTATAGTTCCATTTATTTTTATAAATGAAACTGTACAAAATGCATACAAAATGCAATCCTAAAAATCTAGTTTTAAGTAAAAGGCCTGCATTTCTTTTTAAAAAATGGTCTCATCACTTTTTTTAAATTAGTTTTCACCAAGTATTGACTAATATTCGACCCCTGTCCTAATTACTTTAATAAAAATAAAACTCCAAGCTTTTCCAAGCCTAAGTCAGATCATGTAAATGAACACGCATAAATTGGCATGTATGTCTTTTTTTTTGTGAGAGGGAATACGCAATAATATTCGACTGCAGCTTCTATTAATAAAACCCAGGAGCTTTCTCATTTCTATATTTGAAAATAAAATAAATATTAAGTTAGTGACTTTTCCTAGCCTAAGTTTGTTACAGTGCTTTGTCACAGAAACATCTTTATTTTTATTTCTGAATTTATATTCATTTTAATTTTTGTTCGTTGTATGATGTAATTATTTTATAACTTTATTTCTGTTTGTTTATGGTTTTGATATCGCTCTTTAATCGCCTTTAAAAAAGAAATTTCCGTAGCGTTTGAAACTCACACATTAATAAAAAAAAAAAAAGAAAAAGAACTTTCTTTAAAGGTTTATATATTTATAAACCTTTATTTATATATATATATATATATATATATATATATATATATATATATATATATATATATATATATATATATATATATATATATATATATATATATATATAAAGAAAATTTCTTAAACCACATTGGCCTGACGTAACAAAGAAAGATAAACGAGCAAAATTGGGTTTTAAAAGACCAAATGAAATTACTGACAAAACACGACAAAGCAAATACTTCGAGGGGGCAAACGCCTCTCTTCTTCAGCGCGAAATGAAAAAATATAATCATTGAGAGTGCCGATGAACAACCCAACAAAGAAAACGCGGAAAGTCAATAGGAATGTGGAAAAAAAAAAACAATGAAAAAACTAAAAAATTAAAAGATGAATAAAATTCAATGAAAGCCAAAAAATTGTAAGAATTGAAATCAATTACCTAACAACAATAAAAATGAGTCATTCACCAATATATATATATATATATATATATATATATATATATATATATATATATATATATATATATATATATATATATATATATATATATATATATATATATATATATATATATATATATATATATATATATATATATATATATATATATATATATATATATATATATATCAAAATCCAAGTATCAAACTACTATCATTAAATAAATCTTGAAAAAAAATACACAGGACTTAAAACATTCTTCAATATAGATAAGTAAAAATTCCTTACTGGTGATCTTGTAAATGTCCTACATTAAGCACTCACAATGTTTAACCAAAACTGTCATCAGCATTTTCTATTTATCATTCAATCTAGTTATCCTTCAGCAATCAGAAGTGCCATGAATACCCTCTACATATCCTCAAATCTACTTATCCTCAAGGAAGTAAAAGTGTCGTGAAAACCTCCAACTTATCCTCGAGGAAGCAGAAGTGTCACAAACACTAGCTTATCCTCCAGCACGCAAAGGTGTAACGATATATATATATATATATATATATATATATATATATATATATATATATATATATATATATATATATATATATATATATATATATATATATATGTATATGTATATATATATATATATATATATATATATATATATATATATATATATATATATATATATATATATCCCTGCTTAAGAATTTGGGACCAATTATTTAAATTTCTATCAATTTTTCTGTTATGTTTCGCTATCCGTCTGGCAACCTCAACCTCTGGGTCAGCAACCTTGAATTTCGCAATAGTGGATTTTACTTCAGTCAGTTTTAGTTAGGAGTTTCCAGAATGGTTCGGTGTAGAGGATATGGGGAAGGGCAACAGCATTATATAGACTCGCTAGAAGTGGTCGGTTGAATCGAAGATTACAAGATACAATGGAAGCGTAAGTTGCTGAGAATCTACGTCTGATTTGTCTAATTCAAGAAGAATCTATAGGTTGAACAGAGCTAGATCAAAGCGTAATGGAAGGGGCAGAGGAATTTGTTTTCAAGTTAAACAGGACAACTTCAGATTTGGAGGAGTTGAATTGAAGCCCAGCTTTCTGATATTTTGCCTCAAGGATTCCAAAATTATGGTGATACGTTCAAGAGTTCGACTAAGACTTAGGATGTCGTCAGCATAGAAAACCAAGGAAAGGTCTACAGAAAACAAAATTAGTGAAGGTGGGCATTAATCTTGTGCTTCCAGAACATAGCTATTAAATTGGTCGGGAGAGGTGACAGCTCCTTGACGGGTCCCTTTCTTGATTAGGATAAGTTGTCTACGCGGAATCGGGGGCATGCCTTTATCTGGGGGTAGTTTCAGGTGGATATGAAGTCTTGAATATAAATCCCGAAGAGAACGAATAATGGCCAGATTCAATACACGTTTACCAGCTTTCAGAAGCATCGCTGCGTGGATAAGAGAATTGAGTGCACGTCTGACATCATGTCCCCCCAAAACAAGGCTTTCTCCAAACGATTCCGCATCAATCAGGGCATATGCAACAGCGGTTAAAACGTCGACACACCCGGTGCCTCGCTTAAATCCGAACTAGTGTGGGGGGGGGGGGTATAGCAGTCTTTTTGAAGTTTCCTAATGAATAGTAGCTGAAAGAGCTTTCAAATGATGTATCTACAGTAATAGGGCGGAATGATGTACAGTGGACTTCAGATTTCCCTTTTTAGAGATAGGAATCAGATCTCCGATGCAAAAAGAAGAAGGAACGATATCCTGAGTGAAAATCATCTGCATAAGCAGAGACAGATGAACCGTAAGAGGTTTTCCCCCGTATTTCAAATGAATCGCTCTGACTTGATCAATACCAGATGAACGTTTCCATTTTAGTTTTTGGATGGGATCTTCGAAAGAACGGATACTGACCACACAATCTTAATCGGGTTGAGCATCCAAAAACTGATCCAGAGCTACTTCTTAAGATTGCTCTATGATGGGATCAGGGACAGAAAACTCAGATTCATAACATGAATACCATTCAGCTTCTGGAATGTCAGCTGAGGACGGTGGCGAAGAAGCGTGTGGTGAGGAGGAGACAAATTTAAATACCATATTTCGATCTTCTTTTGCATGGGCAGAACAGCTCTACTATGCTGAGCAAGTATTTTGGAAAACTTCCGCTTTGTAGAGATCCTTATATCATTCACATGCCCGGACTAGGACGCCCCCACTTTTGCCATATAGAAAACCAAAAATTTGCTTGTCCACATGAAGTAAAAAGCTCTGGATTTGTGGACCATCCAGGAACGACTTCTTTGAAGACATGTTGAATGGGGACAGCTTGTTTTTCGGCAAAGCAGAGGGCATGGCATGTTTCAGCACAATATAGATCAAGACAAATTATGGCCTCACTCATAGGCAACTGGAGTGACTTTTGGAGATTGTGAAATGGGGCACAAATTTTACTTAGAATCTAGTCAACCGACTCGAGGAACCGAGTTTGGTCAATCTTTGACCAATCACGACGATACCGCCGTGCTGAGGAATCACGTGCTAGTGGACTACTTTGAGAAACCGAAGATGGCACACCGATAGAGCAAATTATAGGTAAGTGGTCAGACAGCTGATAATCAAATATAACGTTAACTGTATCGGCGGTCAGATTTAAAGATATAGCAAACGTGGTCCAAGTTAGAGGTTCGCAAAGACGTGTGAATATACATAAATCGACATTTTATGTAATACACGCAAAAAATCACTAAATAAACCCTTAACTATAGTAGTACGTGGAGACACATGAGAATCTGGTTCAGACAAATTATAATTAAAGTATCCGGCTATAACACAAGGTAAAACTAGACGCCGATTTTTTTCTACACAAGAACCTAACTTTTCGTACGATAAAGCAAATAATCGCCCTGACTGATGGTTGGAATAGTCAGAGGGTAGATACACACAAATATAAACAGAGGAGTCCACTCTCACGGCTAAGTAATGATCATTTAGTTCGAACAAGCAGAACGGAGAGTCGATTTAACGAAAGTAACAAGTCCACCAGAGCATCTGCCTCTTTTATACAGCTTTCTAGTAGGCATGGAGTGCGACACCATGCAATCAAGTGTAAGTATGTTGATACCATGTTTAGTAACAAAATATTCCTGGGGGAAAATCACGTTATAACTGGATCTGAGGCTTGGCAACACAGAAAATTTATTTGCAAATGACCCGTTTATATTCCATGATAGTAGAAACGAGTCCATGGGTTTAAGTTTTGCGGTTTTTTGGGCGCATTACACTATAACACGTATGACCATTGGTCTTGAAACAAACGCAAAAGGCACTGTTTTGGCATAGAGTATCAGGCGTTGATTTGTGATCGATAGAGCCACATTTAGAACACAGTGCACAGTTCTTACAATTCACGGCGAGGTGACCGATCGCATGGCAATTGAAGCAGCGACGTGGTAGGAACACGAACTCTTCAACCGGAAGGCATTCATATCCAACTTTCATATATGCTTTCAGAAACGTATCAATATCAGTTTGAGACGGAAAATAAACTTTAAATGTTCGGGAGTTACCACACTGTACCGTTTTAGTGCACTTGAGGATTAGCTGTTTCAGCGACATTTCGTCTAAATCTTCTGGTACTCGCTTAATCGCTGCGATAAAAGCAGACTCATTGAGGAAAATGTTGAGCGAGGGTTCGGCGCACTTAACATTTTCGACTATCTGGCCCGCGGTTTTCATGGACTGAACCACAATTTTCCACTCGTCGTTAGGGTGGCGTAACTCGGCTATATCGTTCGGATTTGGGCACACCTTATAGATGAATGTTTTTCGTTCATTTGGGCCTTTTAAGTCTTTTGGGGTTTCTTAAGTATCACAGAGTAGAGTTATAAGGGGGATGTGGATTGAGGAGGCTGGGACTTGTCAGGCAGGCTGGTCGGGAAGCAGCTAGCATTCAACATAAATCCATCTATTTTTTTCGGAAGTTCATTTACTTTCGAAACTACTGTGGCATGAACAAACTCGCCGATGGCAGTTACTTCACACGGACTGAAAATTACAAACTTTGGGATCAGAACATTTTGCTTTGCCGCCGTGCCTAGTGACTTGCACATATCAGTAATATTCTCATCATCCTTGGCATACGAAACCATCCTGATTTGGATATCCAGCTCACTATGAAGGGTCTTCTTAGCTTGTAAAACTCCATCGTGTTCGAAATAATTAATAACACTGTTGACGATCAGATCAAGTTTAACACCTTCTGTGAGTGATCTAATGAAAAAGTTCAGAATGGGGCTGAACACCAACTTTTCAATAATCTTATTTCACTCGTAAGCAGCCATAATCTAAATCGTACAATTCATAATTTGCCAAAGATTGCGAAATCTGACAAACAGGGATTAAAATTCACTTTAAAAGCTTACTGATTTTTTAATGGAATACCCAATTTAGTACAGGTGCGTTCACTTTGAACTCTGAATCAATACTGAATACTTTTTAAGTGGAAAACTTTTTCCCAATCTATGTTTTTTACTTGTAATTTTAGTGATACAAATTGGTGCGCTTTTTCCCTTGTTCCATCGAGGCATTAATAGAATCAAAATCTTCCACCTACAAATCTTAATAAAATTGTTTGTGGTGCGCAACACACTAAGATTCTCAATATGTCGCTATTCCTGTAACTATCTCTGATTTCCACTTTCGACCTAATTCTAGGACACAAGCGTTTTATCATTTAAATAAAAGTCTTAAGGGTATTGACCAAATCAAGCCTAATATTTAGTCCATTGCCTTCCTTAAATTTCTTCTTTAAGAAACAAAAGATAATCACCCCCTATATGGTGGGTGTCCTGTGTTACAGCCCTCAGGTCTATGTGTCTTATTTTGACTGGATTTTTTTTTTTTTTTTTTTTTTTTTTTTTTTTTTTTTTTTAGAATCGTGAATCTATTATTTGGAGACCAGACATTGCATTTTTTGAAATGCTGTTATTTAGACTGTTTGTTTTTTATTTTTATTTTTTCGTTTTAACAATATAGTATTCAGAAAATAACGATATCGAGTTGACAAATTTTTTTTTTCTTTTTTTATGCCAAACCATGTAGGTGAGTGCGATTTCTGAAGGTAAGGAGAATAACCTGGAATGATTAGGGAATTACAAAAGCAGGATGGAAAGTCATGAAATATTCAAAAATTTCCGGTAAAATCAGGAAATTGAATGACCGATGTTTAAAATTGAACCTGGAATTTGAGATTTATGGGTAGCTTTCTTTGTTATAGAGTTTTTTCTTTATTTGTTTTATCCGTTATAGTATGACATATTTAGGGTATTGACATCTGTCAAATAAACGGGGTGCTAAATTTACAATTCAGAAATCCTGGCAGTAATGATGGGTTTTGGAGAAAAAGTTAACTATGCTTTAGAAAAAGCAGTAGAGACCAATAAATAGCCTGTAAATAAGTTATGATTGTCTTGGTGGGATTTTCTAGCCATTGTTGCTCGACCATTGAAAGATAGTTTCAACAAATGCAACCTCAAAGCTTGCGGTTTTCAATTTTATCATTTTCTGGAATTTCTTGTCAAAAAAGAGGTAGACTTTTCAAAACAACCCATTCTTTTCGTCTATTAAATAAAAAAAACAGTTCTTTTCAATGAAAGTAAGGAGCGACATTAAAACTTAAAACGAACAGAAATTATTCTGTATATGAAAGGGGCTGTCCCCTCCTCAACGCCTCGCTCTTTACGCTAAAGTTTTTATTGTTTTAAAAAAAAGAGTTGTGAGAAAAAGCCAAACTTCAGCGTAAAGAGCGAGTCGTTGAGGAGGGAATGGCCCCTTTCATATACGGAATAATTTCTATTCGTTTTAAGTTTTTATGTCGCTCCTTACTTTCAGTTAAAATTTTTTTTTTTTTTAGTTTATGAACGTTTTTGAATTAATGTAGGTTTTGATTTTGGCTCGCTGTACATGAATAATTAAAACGAAATTTGCATATAAATTTTATTTTATTTTTTGGTTAAATAGTTTTCTCTAAAGTTGTTTAATTTTATTTACGAACGTTTTTATTAGCAATAAATATACGTAACTTACGAATTAAATTACGTAACGAACTTCTATATTCATATATTTTTAATACGTATATTATTGGGTTCCTCGCTCTTTACGCTAAAGTTCGAATTTTGTTCCAATTCTTTAAAAATGACCCTTTAATTACAAAAGCCGTTTTTTAGAATAAATAGCTCTTATGAAAGTACTAAAAAAAACTTTAGCGTAAAGAGCGAGGTATTGAATAGGGGGCGAATCCAATCATATACGTAATAATTTCTGTTCGTTTTAAGTTTTAATGTTGCTCCTTACTTTTAGTTGAAAAACTTTTTTTTAATTTAATTTCTGATCGTTTTTTTCAATAATGCTAGGAAATCATTGCAATGTCCCTTCCCCCATGAAAACTTCCTCTATGGAAAGATCCTCTGACGTAACCCCCGACCCCCCCCCCACTACCAGAAAACATCCCCCCTGAAAACGTCTGTAAACTACCCAATAACCAATACTATATGTCAATATTAGGCAAAGTTCATAACTTGCAGCCCTTCCCCCAGAGACTGTTGGGGATTAAGTCATCCTCAAAGATATAGTTATTATTCTTTTGACCATGCTGAACAAAATGGCTATCTCAAATTTTGATCGGATGACTTTGGGGGAAAAAGGAGCGCTGGAGGGGGCCTAGTTGCCCGCCATTTTTGGTCACTTAAAAAAGGCACTATAACTTTTAATTTCCATTCAAATGAGCCCTCCCGTGATATTCTAGGACCACTGGGTCCATACGATCACCCCTGTGTAAAAGAAAAAACAAATAACCACGCATCCGTGATCGGTATTCTGGCAAAAAAAAATACAAAATTCAACACTTTTGCAGAAAGGAGCTTGAAACCTCTACACTAGGGTTCTCTACTACGCTAAATTTGATGGTTTGATTTTCATTTAAATTCTATGACTTTTAGGGGGTGTTTTTCCCTTATTTTAAAAATAATGCAAATTTTCTCAGGCTCATAACTTTTGATGGATAAGATTAAACTTGATAAACCTTATATATTTGAAATCAACGTAAAAATCAAATTCTTTTGATATATCTATTGGTATCAAAATTCCTTTTTTAGAGTTTCGGTTACTATTGAGCCGGGTCTCTCCTTACTTACAGTTCGTTACCACGAACTGTTAGATAGTTTTGTGACTTTGCTAAGCATCTGTACGTAAAAGCATTTGAAATATCATCCACTAAATTCTCATCGAGTCCCGAAATTTTGACTTTTCAGCGATGTACGAGTATTATGGCCAATAGGCTAAAAATTTCAAGAAGGCGGATGGAAAAGGTGCTTAAAATAATTTTCGTTGCAAACTGCATCGCTAGTCTTCAGTGTTAAAAATATTTCAACAGGGTCAACAAGATCAGCGGCAACTGGGAAATTGGGTTTCCTTTATTTAAGCTTTAGACTAAGCCAGCCAGTGGACTGCAGTGACTGCAGTGTGGGAATTTCCTGTCAATAAGTAAGATGTACCTGGCTAAAAAACAAATGCACCTTTTGTAAGTGATGCCAGATTTACAGACTCTATAAAGGACCGTGACATTTTCATAATTCTGTGGCAGTTGCTTTAATCTATAGTTGCTCATATTGCTTGCAGAATAGCTACATCTGTATGGAATTAATGACCGTCATTATTGAACAAGCTCTTTCAATGGCATCCCTACTAATGGCTTTATATACTCGAAGATTTGAGTAGCTCATGCTATTTGAATCTAAAATGGAGATGATTTCAGCTGTTCAAGTACAAAATAAGATATCTTCGTTCTTTGGTCATCACTTGAAGTACAAATCCATGCTGGGAAAACAAAGCACAAAACAGATTTTTTTTAATTGACCAAATAGCTCCACGTCAAGAGATATAGATGCATTGAAAATATTAGTAACATGTCAAGAAAAGTTCCAACTATTTCACGGAGAAATATCGAACCTCAAACTATCTCCCAGCTAATATCATTCTCCTCTCGGATATAAACACCGATATCTGTTCCAATATTAATTGAGGCGCAATATCGATGCAAATACTGTTGGCACCATCTTGCAAACTTTGACGTTGCAACTGCTTCAGCAATAGGTAGTTCTTTTGGCCAACCGAAATTACTATTCCGTCATGTTTAGATATTAATTTTGGATGCTGTTACTATTGTAATGCACTCTGTATTAGTCATCATCCGTTTGTTCATGGATGAACTGCTCTTGCCCTCCCCCTCTCCCGAATTGACATCATCATGAAAGTTTAGAATTCAAAATGGGTACATCCTAGTATCTAGCTGTTGTTTATTTCGTTGTCCTGTGTTGGCGCAGTGTTTTCAAACTCAGCTGTTCGAACTCAGTTCAAACTCAGCTGTAACACACTTCAGGGTCGATGCAAGGACCTTAGTATTCAAGAAGCGTCATTAATCCAATACATACATACAGTTTTTTGTCTATATTTTACTGATTTGCAGCTTTAATGTATTATTTCCTCGTTCCCCTGAAAATCTAATTGTCTTCCACAGCCCTTTAGAGGTCTTTATTTCAAAACATTTTACTGAATCAAGAATCAAAAGTAATTTTTATCAGGAAGCAAAGAAAATACGGAAAATCCAGAGTTGGAAGAACTAAAATTAACTCATTTATTTTCATTTATATTCATTATACTCATATTCATTTATGATATATATTTATTCATTTATACATTTATACAATATTCATTTATACTCATTATATTCATTTAAAATGAACTCATTTATGTTGGCAAAATTTGATTTTTAACTTACAAATGAAAGCGCCTGTATTTCGTTGAGTTAGTGCGAAATTATAGCTTTGGATTCTTCACAGAGACTGCAACTTGTGAAATGTCATAGCTTAATGCGAAAACTGTAAATTTTGCTAATGAAAAAATTCTAAAGCCCATTTGGCTCTTTAACTACTTTGATAACTTCCAATGATTCTATTGCACCATTTTTTGTTTCGAAAATTTCTTAATAATTCTATCGAGTAGGATTTTTTCTTTTCATTCTTAAAACTGACAAGCGAATCCCATGACTGTTGAACAATCCGACGCTTATATTTCAAGCATATGACTTAAAATCGAAATAGGTTCTATTTAACCGAAATTTAATTTTCAAAAGGCGAAATCGTTGTGTAATGAATGTTTTGTTGGTTTATAGCAACTTTTGACACATCCAGATTTCACAGTAACTTTTTTCAGGAACTTTGACATACGCGTGACTCTGTCAGATTCCACCGGATCTATCAACAATTGTCGTCTTACTGGTATAGCCGCAGAACGCCTCTTCGCAACTCAAGTGAGTAAAATTAATTCTTTTTGAAAAATAGACATCGCGCATGTTTTTAAGAATCAAAACATATTATGAGCTGATCTTGGTACACGTGTTCGATAAAGTTTTGATCCTTGAAAAACCCATAAAATAAATTAAGCGTGTCAAGAAGCCCTTGAACGATATATTCTTGTCTAATTTTAAGTTTTTTCATCGCAGTTCGCGTACTTAGGTCATGGTACTTATGGAGCTTTGAAACGGACACTTAGTGCTTTTTTTTTACTTTTGGCATTTCTTATTTAAATCAAACGTTTCCAATAAAATGCTGCTATTGTTGTTACGGTCCTAAAACTGTTATGTATATAGCACGTTCTAAAAGAAGTCAAGAAGTTCCTCATTAGCAACCAATGTTTCCCCATGAAAAATTAACGGTTTTCGATTTAGTCGATATGGGCATTCATTTATGGTGCATCAGATAATACTCTCATACATTTATAGCATCTTAAATTATGATGGTTACGAAAACACACACAATTTGTATCGTTTTGTTCAAACATTCGGAATATTTTCCTTCGTCAATTACTCATTTAGGACGTTGAGAAAATACTCTTGCAGTATGTTGTTCCGGTTCATTTATACATAATACGAACGAGGGTTAGGCTGAAGTCAGTTAAAAATGTAATTGCATAGATACATAAAACGTTGGTAAATGTTATTATACAAAACATAGGTAAACATTATTAATAAGTAATTGTAGTACAGGTAGCGCGTTGTTATTTGAGCTAGAGTAAGATCGTGTCCTCTTGGATGCAAATACTATACTACTAAAGTTATTATTTGATTAAATTCAAAAATGTTTTTCTTGAAGTTTGTCTTTTGTTGGGTTTTCTGTATCCCTTATAGTTTGACTTTTGAATATATTCTCCCCTAACGTTTGGATATAATATAAGGTCATAAGCTAAAGATTGCTAGTTTCTCATTTGGTATTATGCACAGCTGCATAGCAGAAATTGTCAAAATGAGTCAACTTTCGTTTAAAACCAAGGCTAAAAACAGTGACGGTATCAGTGACGTAAATTGTTTTTGTCAGTGACGTAAAGTGTTAGGTTTTGATTATTACTTCATTATTATTACTTCATTAAACTCAAAAAATGTTTCCTTGAAGATTGTTTTTTATTGAATTTTTCTGAATCCCTTACAGTTTCTGAACTTTTTACTACCTTCTCCCCTAAAGCTTGGATATTATATAAGATCATAAGCTAAAGTTTTCTAGTTTTTTATTTGGCATTATGCACAGCTGAACAGTGCAAACTGTCAAAATGAGTCAACTTTCGTTTAAAACCAAGGCTATATCCAGGCATCAGTGAAGTAAGGGGTTTTTTGTTTTAATTTTTTAATAAAGAGAAAATTATATTTTGATTTTTAAAAAAAACCTTTTTGGGAGTGTTTTTATTGAAAAAAGCCTTTTTGTTTTTCCAGTTTCAAAATGACAAGTTTGCCCCCCTCCCCTGCACACTGTAAAATACATTTTGTGTCTTATATTTTTGTGAATTGACATCACGACCAGGCACTTGGGGGGGGGGGTGAAAGCTGTTAAACCAGGAGTGATTCTGGAAATAAATAGATAGAAATTATCGTAATATAAAGTAATTCAATTTGTTTTAGACAGTATTTGCTTTATAAGGACATGTAAACTAGACTAGTAGTAATTCTTTGATTTAAGATAAATAGGCTTGGGTTTCTTTAGGGTCGAGGGCAGGCGTGGTGCTTTGGGCCAAACCCTCTGACACTCCATACTTTCTTCAGTTTCTGGACACTTCCTAGTCAAATGATCAAGCTTTTTTTTCAAGTCCCCCCCCCTCCCCGCTAGAAAAAATAAGTCAATTCATGACTTCTTTTATTATGGTACATTCAGTTCTTAACTGTCAAACTTTCAACTACAATTCAAAAATATATGGGAAATCTACATTCTATGAGTTACTAATAGCTTAATAGATATTACTTATAGCTTAACGTTTCAAACGGAAGTTTGAAATGTTAATTGGTAATTTTTGTAGCAGTCCATTTAGTTTTCAGTAGAGCAAAACTGTCGAACTAGCAATGAGGGACTCTGAGAAAGTAGCCACCTCATCCCTATTTGAGAATTTCTGTCCGGATGAGGGTTGACCAGTAATGTAAATTTTGATTGTTTCGGTTTAGCGAATTAGTTTGAGTTAGAGCAATGGTGCCCCCCTTCTTATCTTGTATTTTGGATATTGGTATTTTATAAGTAAAGTATATTGTAAACTTTTTAGTAGTTTTAGAACTTTAGAGCGTTTCCTTCTGGAGAGGTCAATCACTAAATAAAAAAAAATTTAACCCCGTTTTCTTTCTTTTTTCTATCCATGCACGTAAGTAAATTTTCGAACCGACAGGACAGCATGAAATGATCAAAGATCAGTTTTGTTTCAACAACTTTATATATTATGTTAAAAACCATTTTACACATTTCCTTGCGGTAGCATGGGGGAAGAGTCCAAGCTCCGTAATTAAAGGTGGCCAAGTTTGATCCCGCTTGCCGCAAGGAAACTAACATCTTACAGACATTTAGGCCTAACTTTTTAGTTTAATAGAATTGTAATTAATATATCGCAAATAGTGATCTTTCCCCTTTCTTTAAAAGGGTTGTCGTTAATCTTTTCCATATAAACGAACAGAAATTCTTGGTGGTTAAGTTTTAATGTATTTGTTTTTTCTTTAAATTTTTCCTCATTATTGTTTCTATCTCATGTAAAACAAGTACCTAAATCATAGTGGTCGGCAATACATCAACATTTTCCATTGTGAGTACTTCACTTTTTCGATATGATTTATTTGTATTATATTATTTTTATTTCTAATCAAGCGATGGATTTTAAATACCACGGATCCTTTTGCCTACCACATATATGTTTTGTTTCTTTGGTACATATTAATTAAAAGAAACACATCCAAGAAGTGAAGTTAAATTAATCCTAATGAAATATAACCTTCATATAAACCTTAGTTTATATAGTAATATAATTTGGGCTATTTATTTGCACATTATGGGGGGGGTAAAGTATTTGGACAGCGCCTCTAACATAACCTAACCTAACTCCCCCCCCCCCCTATCTAATATGCAAATATATAACCCAAATAATACAAGTTCAATGCATTCTATCACCCATCATTTGTCTTTGAGGCAATGAAACCGGTTTTCTGAGATCAAACCTAAGCGTAATTCTTGAGTGTGTTTCGTTTAATTAACAAGTACCGCTTCTTTTGTCAAACTGTGAGGCGGTAATCTTTTAGCTAGAAACAGTCCATAAGGGAACTTGAACAATTTTTAATGTTTAATAATATTTATGAATTTAATAGTTCTATTCAACCTATAATTATATTTGTTTATTTTATTTAATGTTAAAATCTAATACAATAATATGAATTAAAGTTGATTAATTAAATCTAATAAAATTAAATTAAAAACAGAAATAATTAAACTGAATAATTTGACAATAATTCCGATGATTACTTGAAAGCCTTCTTTTTAAAAGTTTAATAAGAAAATAATATACAATCCTTTTACAAAATTTTGGAGAGTTTATGAAGTTCATAAAAATTTTTACGAATAATAGTAAGCTAAGCTGGGATTTTTAGTTTTACATCGTTTATAATTAAAATTTTTTAGTAGAAAACATTGGCTGATAGATAAATATATCTAAAATCATAGAGCTGATAGAGAAAAACCGATTTCACATCATTCGACTACGCTGAAGTAATTAAAATCAGTTCGAAAATCCTAGGCCCTTTTTTATGGCCTGCTGTTTCCTTTGTAAACCATTAAAATATATTGAAAGTTTTTACCAGTTTCATTTAGAAGAATTCTATTCTAATGGAATTAATTATCGAAATAAATGGAAATATACCTAATTTATAAAGCAAGATTTTTTCTCTTTACTAGAAAACAAGTAAAAAGTAACAATAAATCTTTAAGTATCACATTAAAACACGACAAAAAGAGACGGAGACTACGTACCGCATGAAGAGGATGTCCTCACGATTTCGGGTTGTGCCCTACCTAGGCATTTCTAAAATCCTAATACCCCCTTGTGGTATTAAATTTCAGGGAGTTTTTGTGCAAAAAATAAAATTCCATCCTCAGGCCCAAATTCTACTATATAATTCTTGTACATTATTACGCTCAATTACACTATTATTTTTGTCAAATTTTTAAATATTAAAAACAAGTTTCTGAGGTCAGTCTTTGGTCGTAATATCTTCCTTCTCCCCATATGTGCAGATGTAGGTCAGTCAATTACTATGAAAAGAAAATTCGGTTGATTGTTTATATTCTTCGAATAATCTGAGTTAACTAAAAAAAGAAAAAGGAATCTGAATTTTAGAAATTTCGTGTCTATGAATGAGGTGGATGGGTGGTGTCATGTGAACTCATGGGCTCTCTCGAAACACGGAAACAATGTTTAAGGCCCACTCACCATGTGATTTTACCAAAAAGTCGTACAAATTTGGTTAATAACGATTTATGAAAAACATTACATTCAGAACTTAACATAGTCAAAACTAAAGTTCAGTTGATTTCAAATTTAGTGACTATGGCCTTTTAGAAAATTCTCTCTTTTTAGCCTGAGGCATTCATGAATTTGGCACCTCACGAGCTGACTATGATCAAATGGCAGTTTCTACTTGAAAGATGTAAAGTTTATATATCAGCAGCGCCAAAGAAATCTGACCAATCCCAGGCGGATATTTGGATTCTGTTTGCCGAACGAGCCAATCTGGATGAAGTAACTGTCCGCTGCTCTGCTGCCTAATTTTGTTACCTTTTTATTCTCTCTTTTGCCTTTTTTTCTTTCATTTTGTTCCTAGGCCAAAATATTTTCTCTCGTTAACTTATTGATATTGGAGTTTGATATTACGTTTATACCAAGAGTTTATGACGAAAATAAATTTTGAAAAATATGTGTCTTTATGTACTTCGAAAGCTAAAGAAACCATTATTGTTTAATTAGAAAACATGTTCTACTAGTAAAATACCGTATGTAGATGTAACTGAAACGAGCTGTTAGGTGACACGAGCATAGGATTTTTTATCATTATTGTATTTATAATCATAAGAAGATGCAAAGGGAATAAAACTTTTAATGTCTTTTTTTTCTATAGTGAAACTTAAAACCGTTCACGTTCAATATTACTGTATCTAAAATTAAAAGAAAAATGGTACTTAAGTGAAAAAAAGAAAATTCTAGATAGGTCTATACCTAAGTGAAACGTAAGAATATAACTAGACGAGAATATACCACAAGAAAAACTTCTAACTTTAACTTTGATTCCAAATTTTTTTCTCCTATCAATATTGGAATTGTCCCCGAAAACTACCTTACATAATAAAATATGCGTGATGGGCAAAAAGGAACACCCTTCCCCTTCCTCCAAGAAGGAAGTGCATCTGGGTAAATATCAAAGAATTGTAGCGATAAAAAGAAAGTGACTGAGGCAAATGTGGTAATAAATATTGACCGCGTCAAATCTAATATCGTACTAAAGCTAAAGCTGCGAACTTACACCTTATAAGTTCTCCGATAGCGCCGCTTATAGCGCTAAAGATTGTACCATCAAGGCCTGCGCCACAGCAATGGGGAGTGAAGTAAATTTATGACCGTGCCACCCTCAATTATTGAGTGAAAATAAAATGCGTAGAAATATAAATGTTACCTCTTTTCCTTGAGCTATCTGGAGATCAGATTTCTGGGAACGTACCTTGGAGACATAAGAACTAATTACCTGTCGTGTAACTAGATACAGACATATAAAATAAAATAAACACAAGTAAAAAGCAATAGATTTATTGAGACTTACATAATTAGGTGAACAGCAGTGGGCCACTTCAAATGACAACAACGGTGACTGAGATAACAACAATGATAGAATTACAAAGCTTGATTGCCGAAATAAGTCTGTCGACTATGATAATGAGAGCACGAAAATCACTTTTCTTTACTATAAATACTAAATCCTGATCATGTGCCGTGGGAGCTACCCCACGATTGGCCTAAGTCCTGAGGCGGGCCGAACCCTCCGTCCAATAATCTGTCTTAAATATTTCTGATGATTCAAACGTTCACACGGCTCTTATAATTTAAAATTCCTTAGAAATATTGTGTGCAGCATCTTTTGTATTGCCCACTATCTTAGCGAAATCCAAAGCTGGATAGCGCCGTTCTTTGTCTGAGGCTAACTGCAATTTTTCTCTTTGCTGATTAAGGACATTTCTTTTTTTTGAAACTCGATTTAAACTTAATTAGATGAAGTCGGAATCATCTTTAGGAAGAAGGACCTTTATTTTTGTATTTTAAATATATCGAATTTTACTCACGGTACATATTACCCTTCCCTTTATTCAATGACGTCCCGTCATTAGGACTTGCTTGCCTTTGGGCTTTTGAAATGTTCGCAATTTATTAACTATTTATTCTACATAATTTTGATTTATATTGTTTTTTTGTTGTTTTTTTTGCTTAATGAGGAGTGCTAAAAGTTCTCTCTATTACTTTTCTTATTTTATTCTACATCCCTATCTAAAATATTTTTTATCGAAAATATTTTATGCCTATTTTCTATTTTACCATTAGCTTGTGGGTGGTAAGGAGCTGTCACCATTTTCTCTATATTAAGAAAACTCATTAAGTCTTTTGTTACTTTTGAAACAAAATTGCTTCCGTTGTCACTTAAAACCTTATTTGGAATGCCAAATTTTAAAAATAATTTTGCTAACTTCTTACTGGTGGCGTAAGCACCTTGATTTTTTAATGCTTTTGCTAAAGTAAATCCAGAAAAGTGATCTATAACTGAAAGAATACAAGTATGGCCTCTGTTGGAAACAGGCAAGCCTCCACTTGTTCCATATAGGTCAAATGAGACAATATCGAAGGGGTACTTTGCTACCGGGACCCTTCCCATTGGAGGATTAGGATAAGCTTGGTGGATTTTTCTTAAGTTACACGCTTCGCATGTACTTACTAATTCTTTAAGTTTTGTTATTCCCGACGGCACGTAAAAATATTGTTTTAATTTATGGAAAGTTTTCGTTACTCCTAAGTGTCCACCTATATCTGAATGAAAATATTCAAACGCAGTTATTATTAAGTTTTGTGGTAATACAGGTATTATTGAGGTTTGGTTTCTATTTGTCTCAGCAGTCACGATTCTACATAGAATTACTTTATCAAGATCATAGTAAAGATTATCTATCTCTTTTCTAAGAGTTTTGAATTTATCCGGTAACACATCGTCCTTCACAAAATAATTAATTAATGCTACACACCTTTCGTCCTTTTTTTGCTTTCTGTTTATATTTTCTAAAGACACGGGACAATAGTTAATCTTGTTTTCTTTTACCGTGTCCTTGACTTTGTTTTTCTTATGTCCATGTTTGCTCTTAGCATTGATAGCGTTAACTTCATTTTTCTCAGCTTCCGACGGAATATTTGCTGGGTGTCTACTCAAAAAGTCGTAAGCTGCATTTCGTTTACCTTTTAAATATTCAAATTCGTAATCTAGATCTTGGATTTTCATAATACATCTAGCTAGAATGCCCGTGGGGTTTTAAATGTGCGCAGGTGCTGCAAGCTTTTATGGTCTGATCGTAGTATAAATTTTCTACCAATTAAATAGTGTCTAAATTTATCCAAGTGATGGATTATTGATAATAATTCTAAGTTTGTGGCTGAATAACTACTTTCGCCTTTTGATAAAGTTCTACTCGAATAGCATCTAACTTTTTGTATTTGTTTTTGTTTAGGCGTTCCCTCTAGAGGATTAAGGTTTTCTACCGGGATTATTTGCGAAAGAATAGCGCCAATACCCTTTAACTAGCATCGGTTGTGACCACAAAAACACCAACCTTTCCCTCAATGATAATAAATTTCACTTAAAAGTTACAATTTTTTCGCCAATAATAACAAGTTATCTATTAGAAGTAACAAGTTTACTGTCAATGATGCCAAATTTTTCTTGGAAGTAACAATTTTTCCTTATGATAACAAGTTTTCTGACAGAAGTAAAAAGTTAGGTGCAGATGAACGACGTAAGAGGGTAAGGAGCATAAGTGAATGTTTAAGCTGCAAGTATCTCTCCTAAAAGAAAACAAAAACCGAAAACCCTGTTTCGCATTACTTTTCCACTGTTTCGGATGTCTCGTACACGGCGAAAATCGCAATGTTGATCTTGAGAGAGGAAAAGAGATACATTTTCTTATGCTTCTACAATCAGGCTTACATCGCTCGTTTGGGCATAGTCCTATGGATTTGTGCCATCTACAAGGCAGCAGCTACAGCGTTTTTTTTTTCTTTTTTTTCTTCTTTTGAATATGCGAAACTATTGCCAAAGACTGCCATACTTGTTTACATTAATAGTCTGATTTTTTATACCAGTTTTCCAATAAATGAATACTCATGAGTAGCTAAGCATTCTTGAAATCGTCACTGCGTTCGTCACCTTCGTAGAGAGCCTGTACTGGACTGGACCATTAGGCCCATAAGGTATAACACTGTCTAAAACGTGGTCAAGATCGCCGCACAACAGCCCAAGAAGAAGTAGAAGTTGCTCTCGGTCATTTGATCCGATGGAAAAAAAAGGCAAAGCAGAAGGTAAAATAGTATGGAAAACAAAATAAACAGGCTATTTTACGCCCAAAAGAGGGATTTTGGTTCACAATTTCGGTTTTTCGTCTTTCTTCTATTTCACAGCAGGCGGGCTTTTCAGTTGATACTATTTAGCCCTTTTCATTGTGCTTCACTCTGTGGGCTACAGAGATACTGGCTTGGTTGTCTCTTATTTAGTAGATATTCTCAAATATATTTCAGTAGATCTTTCGACTCAAGGAGTTCAAATATAAGATGATTGATATCGATTTCTGTGCTCTGTGTGCAGGATTAGTCGGCTAGGTTCTTGGCTGATAGTGAGATTTTGTGGTGTTTGAAGCACTTAAACAGTTTATAATGCAAGGTATGCTGTGCAGACGTTAGCTTATTACATTCAAATAAGCAGTGGTCAATTGTTTCACTATTCATAATAAAAACCCTGCAAAGAGGGGACAAAGGAAATGAACAACTTGAATTAGAAAACTGATACGAGAATGCCAGAAGATTGAGTCCATTTACTCCACAACGAATTCTGTGATAAATTTTAGAAAAGTACTTATTGGGAAAGGGGGAAAGAGTAGGATTTTTCTTATTAAACATAATATCTGATAGTCTCCATCGGTAAATATCTCTAATGGGGATTGGTCTCACATTTTGATGGTCAATATTTATAGCATTTTTCGATATTTCATCAAACTGATGATTACCACTCATACCAGAGGGGCTGGGAATATACTGAAGATAAGTTCTTATGCCACTTGAAGCAAGATTATCTATAATAATAAGACAATGATAAGTGTCAATATCCAGCTTATACTGAGGGGCTGAAGACAGCAACTCAAGGTTTGATAGAGAGTCATAACAAACTACAAAATTTCTTTAATTGGTAAATAAGGGTTTATTTTCCATACGTTATCCTAATGTCATGATTATGGAATTTAAATCTGTAGTTATTATTGATGCATAGTGGTACAATATGTCAACCATCACAATATAAAGCTCAGGAAGAAACGCACAACTTGGTACCTTCTCATTCATTTTGGACCCATCAACAAATATTTGGAAATGGTTTTTATAAGTAATTGTATTAAGTTCAGCAAATTTTTTCTGGACAAAAGCAATGGGGGTTAAATTTTTAGTCCACTTTGAGAAATCAGTATTTATTATGGGGATTGACCAATTCCATGGAGGGGATTGGGGGAAAGTAGGTGCAATTGACTTTGCGGGCAGAGGGAACTTCTTCTGAATATTGGCATACTCATCTGCAATGCCTCTATACATGGCTGAATTTCTTAAAAAATTATGTAGGGTGTGTGAGCTATTTGATTCAATTTTTGTAAGATGTTTTATCAAGAGAAAGCTACGTCTCTCCCTTATTGTTGTTAATCCACTCTCCATAAGCAGAAACTTGGTGCTTGTGGGTTTCATAAGACCAAATATGAGACGTATTATATCATTTTGTATTTTTTAAATTTTTTGTATCTGGGTCTTTGCACATGCACCATAGACGATGAGCCCATAGTCAATATGGGGTCTTATATGTGATTTATAAAACTGGAGTAAGGTTTTCTCTTTACAGCCCCAGGGTGTAGAAAAATGTCTTTTTAGTATAATTGTTTTTCTATAGCATTTTTTGTATTGTGTTTGAAATGTGGAGGCGGAAATTAAGTTTTTGGTCAAGCATGAGAACTAGGTAATTGATATGATTATCTTCTGGAATAGTTGTTCCATTTAGAGTTAGTTTTACATTAACATGATTTCGCTTTTGGTGAAATTGGATTATTTTTTACTTGGTGGGTGCAATGGGTAAATCTGAATGTTGAGAAAATTCTTCAAATTGGAAAAGTGACTTTTGTAGCTTTTACTGTGCAATCAGATGTGTTGCCAGATGACCATAGTACCAGATCATCAGCATATTGTAGATTCGTATGGGGGAGATTCATGTCCCAGAGATACAGGGCAAAAAGGAGGCAGCTGAGGACTGCTCCCTGGGGAAGGCCTTTGGTTATTGTCTTTTGGGGTGAAGAAGCCGAACCTACACAAACAATGAAACTTCGCGATTCTATTAGAGATTTTATAATAGATGCTAGCATTAGCTTGGGAAGTAGTCCAAGGTTAGCACTTTTAATTGAAAGGAATTTGTGTTTCACGCTATCATATGCCCTTTCAAAGTCTAGGAAAGCTGCTACTAGGACATTATTTTTTGAGAATGATTCATTTATTGCATTTGTTAATAATATGAAAGTATCTATTGAGGACTGGTGTTTCCTGAAGCCAGTTTGAGTGTGAGGGATTATATTATTTTTTTCAACAAACCAGAGGAGTCGGTAATAGATCATTTTCTCCATTATTTTCCCCATCACAGGAGTAATCATTATGGGCCTATAGGACTCTGGATTATTTTTGGGTTTATTTTTCTTTAGGATTGGTAAGAGGGACGAACATTTCCAGATATTGGGGAACATAGATGAAGCCCAAGCATGATTATAACAATCCAGATTTCTGATTGTATGAAGGGGTGAGATTCTTTATCCATGTAGGGTGTATATTGTCATAGCTGCCGCTAGTCTTGGTCCTAATATGATGTATTGCATTGTTCATTTCCTGGATTGAAAATGGGCTGATTATATACTCGGATCCTGGGCGAGGTTGGTAACTTGGGTTCATAGGAATTGGGGGTATTTTGCTACAATTGTTTGATGTAAACTTATTAACAAAAAGAGTGGCAAATAGCTTAGCTTTTTCATTATCATTGTCATAATGGGTGTTATTATGTATAAGCTCATACAGGAGTGGGTTGGGGGAAGTATTTTTCCCACAGATGTGGCTTATGACTTTATGTATAATTGGCTCATGTGTTTCTCTGGAGAGATTATTTACAAAATTATTCCAGTAGTTATATTTGGCATTTATTATGGTCCTTTTTAGATTAGATTCTGCTTGTATTTTTTTTAAAATATGTAGTAGGTGATGGTTTTTTTTAAGAATGTTCTCCTAGCAGCCTTTTTTGTTCTCCATATATTTCGGCACTCATTTGTCCACCATGCTTTTGGAATATATGTAGGGAAAGTTTTCATGGGTGTTGTCCTGGGGATAGCATGATTAGCTACATATATTAGTAAAGTTGGTAAAACTTCAGCTTGTGTGTCAACTCTTGCATTTGAAAGGCATGAATTTTGGGTGAAACTTTCAATTTTATTATTTAGCTTATTTTGGAACATATGCCAATTTGCTTTAGCGTTGATATATTTGGAGGTATGTGATAGGGTTTCAGCAGGTTCATTTAGGGAGCAAAATATGGCAAAGTGGTTAGTACATAGACTATAAATTTTATTTACATAAATTTTATTCAAAATATTTAAAGACACAATTTGTAGGTCAATTGTAGAGAAACTGCCACTTTTGGGGTTGAAATATGTATTCAGGTTTGGAGGGGTAGCAATAGCTAATTCATTATTATTTGAAGGCATATGCTCAATGAACTTACCAGCTTTATTTGCTGGTTTATTCCCCCACAAAAGACTGTGGGCATTAAAGTCTCCACAAATAATAATATTTTTCAACATATCAGAATTATTTATGTATCTGAAGAAATCCATGGCATCTGTAGTTTGGCCATTAGGGTTATAAAAGCTTAATATGTAAGTTTTTGTATTATTCAGCCAAACACTGATACCAATTGCATCAACATCATTTACAAAATGTGGAAAGTTGATGCCACAGAATTTTATATTATTTTTAACTATTAAAGCTACTCCACCTCCTTTTCTTTCTGATGATCTATCCTTTTTCAGGATAGTGTATCCCAGAGACTTTAATTTGTTGGTTTTGGGTTAAATGAGTTTCCTGGAGGCAAGCAATATTGATGGAATTATTATTCATAAGAGATCTTACTTCATATAATTTGAGTTCAGCAGGGGATCTAATATTCTCATGAAACATTGATATGTGTTGTGTTGTTGTTTTATTTTTCATATGGCTGTGTATCAATGTTGAGCCTTTTTAATAGTAGAGCAAGATATTTTTTTGATTGAATCAGTATCTTGTTAGGGATATATATTTTTATCAATTCAGCAATGATTTTTGTTTTCTGTTGTTGTTGTATATTCATGGCCTGAACTGCATTGCAGTTTAGAATGAATAAGCATATATTTGGGGTTTGCATGTTTGGCTGTGCATCCAGTTTGTCAGTTAAGGGATTAATTCCTGGTAGTGTTTCTGGTTTGTTTCTTGTTGGGAGGGGGTGCCAGGCCGACCTCATCTGACTGGGCAAGGATGCTTGTTGGCTTGGTGATTCTTTCTGACAGAGATGTGAGCTGGGGGGCTTAAAGGATGGTGTTTTGTAAGGAGTACTTGATGTATTGGGAGTGTTTGACTTGGGAGTTTTATTTGATTTCAATATAGGTTTTATTTGGTGTGATTGGGCAGCATTTGCTTCCATAGCTGCAAAAGGGTATGGAATGGCCTTCTCTGTTGCTATTTGGAGTGTTAGTGCTCTTTTCTTATATGTAGGGCATTGTGATTTATTGGTAGATTCATGTGGACCTTTACAATTGATACATTTAGGCTGAGTGTTGTTGCAAGTTGTCAACTCTTTAGGATGGGAGCCTTTACAATTACTACAGGCTAGGAGAATTTCATTGTATTTATTTGTTGTGTGTCCCAATTTCAGACACTTCTGACCCTGGATACTCACCAGCATTCAACGTATCAGGGCACACCGTCGAGGTTGTCAAGTCTTTCACCTACCTTGGATGTGTCATCAAGGAAAACGGCTCAGTCGAAACTGAAGTTCAGTCGCAAATCGGAAAAGCCGCATCAATTATGGCACGACTATGCCGTTCAGTGTGGTCAAAGCCCAACATCAGCCGAAAAACAAAAATGCAGATCTACAACATCACCGTAACCCAAGTCCTTCTCTACGGTGCTGAGACCTGGCCGGCTGCTGCTTCTGCTCGCGATGCCATAGACGTGGCCCAAACAAAGTTCTTGAGACGTATTGAAGGGATCAGATAGGACGACTTCGTCTCGAACACCCAATTGCTGGCACTAACAGATCAGACCCCAGACTCTCATCAGGTCACTGCACGAACCCTACGGTGGTTCGGCCATTTGGTCCGCATGCCAGCAGAAACACCCGCCAGCACTCTCTTCAATTTTGATCCCCCTGCGCATGGCTGGAAGCGCCCCCGCGGAAGGCCCCGGTTCAGATGGAGGGACAGCCTTACCCAGTACCTCTCAATGATCGGCACTGATATACAAGAAGCAGTCACGCTTGCACAAGACCGTTCCGAATG
The DNA here is from genome assembly GCF_049724085.1 of Artemia sp. Qi Xiang Cuo. Classification (NCBI taxonomy): domain Eukaryota; kingdom Metazoa; phylum Arthropoda; class Branchiopoda; order Anostraca; family Artemiidae; genus Artemia; species Artemia sp. Qi Xiang Cuo. The sequence goes on from NC_142807.1 coordinate 34,439,917, forward strand.
GAGGCCAAGAGTCACGTGTCTCTCTACGCTGGACCACCAGCAGGAGCATTAAGTCAAAGTAAGTCAAGTGACACTGGATAAGCTTTGGCTTGTATTCCTTGTGCGGTTTGATTTGCCCAAATAGGAATAACTTTTCTGGGATATTATTTTTTTCCTTCAGTGTAAATAGGAAAGATCTACTTGTTTTTAATCCATTAGAGTTGGGTTTACCCAGTTAAGTGACATCTTCTACAGGGATTGTGTTACCAGCCCTATCTGAGAGCCCTTCTTTTAACTCCTGAATTGGTATTTCTAGGGGAACATTATATACTACTATTTTTGTTGGGGATTGTTTTGGATTCCATTTAGATGAGTTAATTGGGGTATTCAGAAGAGACTTTAGATTAAGTATTATATCAGCTGATTTCTGATCTTGGACAGCTATTAGCAAAGATCCATCCCGGTGAATGTTACGAGAAAACATTGATTTTAACATTTTGAAAATTGCAACCCTTATTGTAGTAATCTTTCTTATTTCAAAGGGGGTATTTGGAGAAATTGTGAGGTAAATTCCTAAGTTTTGGAAAGGATAATCTTCGACAGGAGGAGGGGAAATATTTTTGATTGGGGATGTTTTTTTCCTTTTTTTGGAGCTCCTAGAAAGGACGTCTTAAAAGCCATTATCATCTATAGTGACATTTGCTCCAACACTGATCATTATCCTATTCTTAGAATTTGAGCTTTCATGTGAACTTTGTGATAGGGAGCTTGACCAGCCAGGATGGGGCAAAAATGGATCAATTTCATTAGTATTTGGAGTGGGATCCGGAGGGACCTTTTTTTTAGGGAGAGTTCTTTGCATTGCCTTTTTTAATAAGCTTTAAGCTAAAAAGGAAAGGATAATAGTATGATACCAGACCGTCTGCACTCTACAGTGGGGAAAACTTCCGCAAAAGAAACACCACAGTATGGCCCTGAGGAGGATTTTGAGCACGAGGGGTTCAGTACAGCTACTGATTAATCGAGACAATAATTCACAAGAAACTTATTTTTAAAATTTCTTAAAGTGTTGCCGTTCGTCTTTCTTCTTCTATTTAACAGCAGGCGGGCTTTTCAGTAGTACTATTTAGCCCTTTTCCTTTTGCTTTGCCCTGTGGGCTGCAGGGATACTGGCTTGATTGCCTCATATTTATTGGATATTTTCAGATGTCTTTCAGTAGATCTTTTGACTCTAGGAGTTCATCGAAATTCCGAATTCGGTGCAACTTCTTTTTCTTCTTGAAGCGGTTGACGGCGTTTTGAAAACATAGTGTCTTGGCTAATGGTCCACGGCGTCTGAACCGCAAATAGCTGCGTCGTCAGCGCAAGGAATTTCTAGCGAGGCTGCATGCTAAAAGAAGGGCCAAAAGGATGAAAGCAGGATCGGATCGGGGAACTGAAAGGCGACTCACTACATCCTTTTTAGCCTAACACAACAGCAAGCTGAAATCGCCAAAATCATTTGCAGAAGAAGACGTTTGAGAAACCGTTTTAAGCCGTTCTGAAGGTCTATAAATAGTGTAGAAAAAGAGAAGCTTCATTCTTGAAGTCGGACTGTTATCAGATTTTTTAGTTCCAGTTGGACATTTGTCGGATTTCGGACCACCACGGTGTCGGAAAAATAGTCGGATTTTCTGTGGTCGGGTGTCGAAATTTTCAGGATTTTCAAAAAGACGGAACAGAAATCTAGTAGGAACAATCACTATACCACTTGGTTTATATAAGATGCATCCAATTAATATCCTTTAAAAACTTGCATATCAACTTAAGTCCATCAGCACAGTCACTGTTCAAGCCTGCTCCATTTAGTATGTCACTACTCTGTTGAATTCTTTTTTCTCTATTAAACTGTCTAATATCCTTCCTCCTGTCTTCTGTTCCTGCACATTTAAATAACAGATGTTTTACCGTTTCCTCATTTCCACAAAATGCACATCTCGGATCTTCAATATTAAAACGGGCTCTATATTTCTGAATTCCTGCATGACCTGACCTTAGTCTGAATATCACCCTGGCTTCAGATTTACTTAGCAGTCCATATATTGTCTTTTCAAATTGCCTTTCTTTCTTTCGTATAACTAACATATTTGTTGAGAACACACGGCTGTCCTTGAATATCTTTATTCTCAATTTCTTTATCACTATTCCAATTTTATTAAACATCCTGGGTGTGATACCTACAAATGTTTGCCTGTCTTTTATGGATGCTTGTTTTGCTGCAGTGTCAGCCATTTCATTTCCACTAATATTTGCATGTCCTGGTACCCAATCCAATGTTTTGGTTACGGTAAATATTTACCAAATCATATAATTGAGTTTTGACTAAAGTGAATATACCACTCACTCGATTTTTATGCTCTTTACGAATATAATAATCATTTTTGTCAGAAATGAATTCTAGCCCCAACCCCTATATATACCAATTCTGGGTATATATTTGCACATTAGGGGGGTGGGGGGATTTTAAACTTCCTAATGTGCAAATATATACCCTGAATTGGTATATATAGGGGTGGGGGCTAAAATTCATTTCCGACAAAAATGATTATTAAATTCATAAAGAGCATAAAAAAAGGCATTGAGTGGTATACTCACTTTAGTCGTAACTTAATAATATGATTTGGTAAATATTTATCATGGTTACTACCTTTTTCAGTAGTTTCTGTAATTCTTTATGGCAAAAGATCACTTTGGGAGCTACTTTATTTGCTAGATAAATATTCTTGATTGCCTCTAAACCACTTTTTGAATCCAAACAGATTATGTATTTTTCGCCTGTGGGTCCCAAATCTATTATGTATCTCACTGCTTTGGCTATTGCAACTACTTCTGCTTGAAAAACTAGTTATATCACTTAATTTAATCAATTTAACTATATTCTTAGAGTGAGCCTCCTCACTCCACACTGATCCACACTATCAAGGATCATGATTTATCTGCTGGCATCTGTACTTCCATACTTTTAGTAAGGTTTTTGAAAAGAATTTGCCAAATTTCAATATCACTCACACCAAACTTTCATATCTCTTGGGGACATTGACAAGTTACTGGCTCTGTATGATTTTTGTTATGACATTTGCCCAAATTACTGAAACTGTTTCAATAGTATCTGTCACCAAATTCTCCTGGTAAATTTTTTGCAAATTATATTATTGACTTACAAATAAAGTAAACATACCACTTGATGCCTTTTTTGGGTAAAGTTCTACCAAATCATATTATTGACTTAAGCACAAAGTGAATATACCACTCGATGCCTTTTTTTATGCTGATTACAAATATAGTAATAATTTCTATCGTAAATGAATTTCACCCCCCCCCCCCCTATACATGCCAATTCAGGGTATATATTTCTACACCCTAACCTAACCTACCCCTACTTGGCATATATAGGGGGGGGGGCTGAAATTCATTTCCGATAGAAATGATTATTATATTTGTAATCAGCATAAAAAAGGCATAGAATGGTGTATTCACTTTATTCCTAACTCAATAATATGATTTGGTAGAACTTTACCCTTTTTTGATGCTCTTTCCAAATATAATAATTATTTTTGTCAGAAATGAATTTTACCCCCACCACTATATATACCAATTCAGGGTATATATATTGCACACTGAGGGGGTGAGGGTAAAGTTAATTTCTTATGAAAATGGGACGTGTTTAAACTTTACCCCCTTAATGTGTAAATATGTACCCTGAATTGGTATCTATAGGGGTGGGAGTAAAATTCATTTCCAACAAAAATGATTATTATATTTATAAAGAGCATAAAAAAAGGCATCAAGTGGTATGTTTACTTTATTTGTAAGTCAATAATATGATTTGCAAAAAATTTAACATTCTCCTTGGCAGATCTAGTTTCTGCTTAAATGAAATCCAACAAAATTGTTTTCAGCTTCACAGCATCGCTCAATCCCAATTTATAAAATTTTAAATATATGCAAATACATTTCCCAAGTATTGAAATAAAAACTATTGACATGGCTTAAAATTCTACTTAAATGAAAGAAACTGTATTTTCAAAACTAAAGCCAGAGTAAAAGAAACGGATGACTGAAAATTAAAGTAAAATGTTGTTTTGTCAAAATTTTAATTCAGGTACTGTCAAAAGAGTGAAATCATTTGACAAGACCTAAACCTGTCATGTAGGCAAATTTCAGGACCCACTAGAGGGAGAAGGAGTGGAGGTAGGTACTTCAAAATACCTTCCCGGGACACACTTTAGCATGTAGCCCCATCCCTGAGAGTTTCACTTCCTAACTTAACCCCTCTCCAAGATAGCCCAAAGTAGCTAAAGTAGAATTTTACCAAAGTATGTCCTAGGAAGGTATTTTGAAGTAACCACCTCTCCTCTTTCTCCCTCTAAAGGTCTTGGACCTTTGATGACCTTAAAAAATATTTTTGTTGTAAAAGTGAAACCTTGCAAAATTGATCTTCTGCTTAAATGAAGTAAAACAAAACTTTCTTAAATAGACCTACCTTAATCCAATTGTCCAGCAAATAAGGAATTATCCTCTAGGTGCTGGTTAGTGAAGATATTGAGCCAATGTGTCAGCTGTATCCCATCCTCAAAGCCATGATTTGGATGATTAATCTTTGTCCTCAGCTCCCTTGGGTAAATTTGTTGTTATTCATAGTATTGACTTATGAATAAAATAAACATACCACTTGATGCCTTTTTTAATGCGCTTTCCAAATACAAGAATCATTTTTGTCAGAAATGAATTTTAACCCCACCTCAATGCATACCACTTCAGGGTATATATTTTAACATTAGGGGGTTGGGGGGAAGGTTTTAACTTACATTTACATAATAAATAAAATTTACCCCCGCCCCCCTAATGTGCAAATATATACCCTGAATTAGTATACACAGGGGTGGGGGTAAAATTCATTTCCAACAAAAATGATTATTGTATTTGGAAAGAGCATAAAAAAGGTATTGCATGGTATATTTACATTGACTTATGTATGTTTACATAAGTCAATAATATGAATAACAAAAAATTAACCTCCCTTGAAGCAGTGTTCACTAGCATGTCTAGCTAGAATCCCATATGTAGAGATACATGTCTAGCCAGAATTCAATGTTTAAGCATCAACCATTCATAAGTAAAATTTGATGCTTAGCAAAAACTACAAATTTAATTTTAAATTGTCATTTCTTGCCAATCAATAGAGCTTATTCAGGAAAAACTCAAAATTATAATCCTTATTTTTACTGTCACTAGATAGTGGATGAGATAAGCGAAAAATTGCCTTAGTCCTTCACTCTTAGGCCTTTTTTTTAGCACTAAGATCTTACATCTAAGATCTTTCATTTTTCTGGAAAAGATTATTGTATTTTCAACTCATACTTGTTCTAAGATATTACAGCTCACTGATCTTAGAAAAAATCATTTAAGATGCTATTTTTCTGCCATATATAAAAAAGATGAGATAACTTTGATGATCTACTCATCATTGTTCTCAGACTGCTGATCAGAGCAGAATGATGAAAGACATTTGCACAAAAACAACAAAATATGTGATACATTAGTTCAAAGATGTCATTTTTAAGTATTTTCTGATAAAAAATTAAAGATCTTAGCACTCTGATCAGTGAAAAAACGGCTCTTTTATATATGGTGTTGCATGTTTCCTAAAATTAGAAAAAAAAACGAGAAAACAAAAATTAAATTACAGTTTGAAAATGTAAACATAAATGATGAAAATAGTGGAACTTGACACAGTCTGATTGCCTGTAATCAAAAATCCTTGACATTGAGTTCTAGAGTCAATGTCTAAGCACCTTGTCTAGAGTGTGTAGCTAAGCTCCAAATTTTACTTGTCTATGGTCATTGCCTAGACATTGAATTCTAGCTAGGCATGCTTGTGAACTCTGCTTGAAGGCCTCCAGACTAAGGGCTGAGACTGCTCCCCTGCTTAGGGAGCTCCAGAGCCCCATGACTATTTGGGTAGTTGTTCTGTAGTCTGGTGTTGGCTTGTTTGCAATGCAGGTTCATGGTGTGTCCTCTAGTTCTTGTTGACTGGTCAAGTTCAAGCATATTTTGTTGCAAGGACTGAGTGTGTAGCATTTTGTATGCTATGATGACATTCCCACACTTCTCTCAGTAGGAGAGGAAATCTGTAACTTCTCTAAGCAGGATGGGTAGTCCAGGCTTTTAAAACTCTATTGATTTAGTTGCTTGCCTTTGGACACTCTCTAGTTTTTTCTTGTTGCTTTTATTTAATGGGGTTGTCACACACATACCAAATTCATCAGTTTTGGTTGAAGAAGTCCTTTGTATAGTTTGACATCAGCTTTGGTCACCTACTCTGGAATGTTCTTTTTACAATTCCCAGGGTCTGGAGTGCTTTGGAGGCAACTTGACTAAGCATGTTGGTCAAATTTCAATTCATCATCTACAAGCATACCCAGGTCTCTTTCAGCATGAGAGGAACCAATCATTTGCCCAACACCATCCATTCCACACATGTAATACTAACTCTTTACATTCTTTCTGCTAAAATGAATTGTCCTGCTTTTCTTAATGTTAAACTGCAACCTCCAGAGTTTTGCCCAATTGTAGTTTGTCTAGGTCAGGTTGTAATAAGGCTTGCTCTTTGGCTTTTTTTTTGCAGGGCTGATGATTTTCAAATCATTGGGATACAGGTTCATTTTATTTTTGACAGATTGTGGGGCAAAGCTGATATAGATGTTAAATTATACTGGACCAAAGATTGTTCCATGTAGGAATCCACTTTCCACTTCAGTACTATCTGAGTGAAACACCTGACTGTTTTCTCCATGCACCTTTACACTCTCCCTTCTATTTATCAGGAATGCCATCCCCCACTCAACAACCTCTTGGCTTACCCCAATTACAATTAATTTTGTGTGTTGTCAATTATGACATACTTTGTCAAATGCTTTGGCATGATCTAAGAAAACAAGGTCTACTGGGATTCCTCTATCCAGAAGCTCTGACAAAATTGTACACATCTATCAGATTTGTATCAGTAGATTGTCCTTGTCTAAATCCATGCTGACTGCATAATAAGATTGTTGGAGGTGAGATGTCTGACAATGGCAGTATTTACTATTCCTTCCAGAATTTTCTGAACAAAAGATATATTGCCTATAGGGCATTAATTTGATGGGTCTATTCGGCTGCCACCTTTAAGGGTAGGGGTGATTCCTAACTAAAAAAAAACATTTATATGGGCTAAAATTCTACTCAAATTACAGGAATTGCATTTTCAGAACAAAATTCAGAGAAAAAGAAACTGAACTGAAATTAACAAAAAATGTTTTTTTTTTGTCAAAATTTCAATAGGTATTGAATACATTTCTTTACCTGTCTACTAGGCGAATTTCTAAGACTTCGAAACCTAACCTCTTTCCAAGATAGCAAAAAGTACCTAAACTAGAATTTTACTGAAGTTCCCCTTGTGTCTTCATATGCAAAGTTGCTTGAATCCATAGTAGAGATGCTAGGGTCTTGAGAAGTCATTCTAAAAAATTGGACTGCATCAAAATCATCTTCGTTCTGACACCTGCATTCATTAAAGACTAACAACCTCATTTTTGCTATAATTGAAAAATATAGCTTCTTCACAAATGTCTATTGGTATTGCTGTATAGGTATCAGTATTGGCACCAAAGCAACTGCAATTGCTCCCGCCAAAGTTTACATATATATCTAGGAGTATATATCTTTGTACTTTAGATCTATCAAAAGCTTTTGATAGTGTATGTCATAGTCAGCTTTTTTCTGCTCTTTGTGGTTCTTCTTCTTCTTCTAATTCACAGCAGGCGGGCTATTCAGTTGGTACTATTTAGCCCTCTTCTTTTTGCTTCACTCTGTGGGCTACAGAGCTGCTGTCTTGGTTGTCTCTTATTTATTAGATATTCTCAGATATCTTTCAGTAGATCTTTTGACTCAAGGAGTTCAAATATAAGATAATAGATATCGATTTCTGTGCTCTGTGTGCAGGTATAGTTGGCTAGGCTCTTGGCTGATAGTGAGATTTTGTGGTGTTTGAAGCATTTTAGCAGTTTACAAAGCAAGGTATGTTTTACAGACGTCAGTATATTACATTCAAATAGGCAATGGTCAATTGTTTCATTATTCATATTACAATGGCTGCAAAGAGGGGACAGGGGAATTGAACCACTTGAATTAGAAAACTTATACGAGAATGCAAGGTGATTTAGTCCATTTGTTCCAGTGGTTGTGGTGTCAATCTATTGGTTATTTTACTTCTTCGGTACTCTACTGGTTTTCTGGTGCTCTAATTCTTTTCTTTGGCTGAAATCTGTGCCAGCTTCTATCATTAAATTGAAAAGAGGTTTAAGGCAAGGTGGAGTTTTATTTCCGACCCTATTTAATTTATGTATTTCAGGAGTTCTGGCAAAGATATCGGCTACCGATTTCTCTGGTTTTTCTGATGTTTCATACCTGCCTTACGCTGATGATCTGCTTCTTATAAGCCGCACTAAAACTGGTTTATCTAATATGGTTTCTTGTGTTGCCACTTCTTTTTCAGACATAGGCCTTTCTCTTAATGTAGATAATTGTAAATTTCTTTCTTTTAATAACACTTCTAGTACTTCCCTTCGCTATAGTGGCTTTACTATCCCTCTCGTAGATTCTCTTTGATGGCTCGGTATTTCTATTACTAATAGTGTTCTGAGCTTGCGCCAGCGCACAGTCTCAGATATTAATATGAAAATTAAATTAGGTAATGCTAAGATTGTTGCCAATAGAGGTAAATATAATAAACTCGCATTGGCCAAGCTCTACTCAACTTTTTGTAACCATTCAATTCTTTTTGCTTCGGGAATTTTTCTCCTTCTTAAGAAAACTGAGTTAAAAAGAATCCAGATTAATTATTTTAGATTTTGTAAATTTTCGTTGTTTCTTCCACCTTGGACCAAAAACCGATTAATTATTAATAAATTTCTTGTTCCTAATATTACTGAAAAACTGGAAGCACTACACAGAAAACTTTCAGATACTGCTTGTATCCGTTTTTCTCAGCACCATCACCTTATCAGTTTTTTTCAGTCGTAAGTTTTTTTCTTTTATTTTTCAGTTGTTTTTCTCTGTTTGGTCACTCTACATTTTTAGTATTGTAAAGAGTGAGTAAAAATCAAATAATGATAATAATAATGACAGCTTGTGTTCATATTTCTGCATATTACTGCTTATTAGGTTCTGCAAGTTGTGAGTTTTTTTTCTCTCTCTTCTTCTTTTCCCCCTCCTTTCATCTTATTTCTTTTTTGTTTTAGTTTCTTTTAAATTTTTATGTGTTACTTTGTAGCTGGTAATCTTTGATTTCTATATTGATTTGTGGTGCATTTTATGTGTTTTTCCTCGTGATACTCCACGTATTGTACTTCTGTACAGTGTGGGTTAGAAATAAATAATAATAATATGTAGTTTCAAGAAAATATGCCTCGTTGTATTGACAATGCTGTCAAATTTTCCATTGTATGTGTAAACTATACTTTTGTTGCCAATCCAGAACTTGGAAGTTTTTCATTAAATTTACAACATTTCCTCTGATTGTTAATGTGAAATTTTTCCAATGAATTACTAGTCAAGCTTACAACAGCATCTGGCCCTTTCAAAGAAAAGCTTGATCCCTGTTTTGGAATATTTTTTCATATCAACATAATTCATGTTTAACATGTTTCTCAGTTTATCCAGATCAAGTTTACATTTTTGCCCTTTTCTTGGACTTCTGGACAAATCTCTGATTAGATTTTCTTTGTTTGAGAACTATTGTTCATGTATGCTAACTATCATTATCCATCCTAGATTGAACAAGCTTCCTAAAAAGTTCATTTTGGTCATGCTTGATTGGCTGACAAGCCTTGTTGAGTGTTCTTGGAAGTGTCTGACTACAGCTCTGCAATGCTGACCTTGTGTTTTTGTAAAATTTTACTCTCATATTTTTTTTTCTATGATACTCTAGTTTTATCTCTCTAGGCTGTTCTATGCAACCTTGCAGGTATCTTAACGTTTTCTTGGTAGCTTTCATCGCTCCAGTATCTATTTATTGTTCTACTAGCTACTATATTTATATGCTTATTCTGGTAGCTTTCATCTTTTCTGCACTTATCTACCCTTATATAGTAACCCTTATTATTACAATATTGCTCCTTGATTTTTTCCACCTTTCCGTTGTCAATAGCCTTTATCAATTATAAATATTTTTTTTTCTGTCTTTAGTAACTTGGGTGTTCCTATTCTTAAAATCTTCATCAGAAGCCAACTTTGTTACCACTCTTATGTGTGTTCTGGCTCTGTTCCTTTCAGTAGTTTTCCCATTTGGTTTGTGCATGTTTTTTACATTTTCAGTATACTATCTCTTTTCTTTTTATAATACCATTTTCTTGCACTGGATATTTCAGTAGCTCTATTTTGATAATTATTATCAATGATAATGATATTTTGACAAATGATTAGAGCTAAGGGTTATATTTCTAAGTATTAATTTTAGCAGTAGTGGGTTTTATAGGCAGCGCAATAGCGCTGCCTAAGTAAAGAACAATGTTGGCACATAGCATTATTTTTTTTTGGTTTTACGCCAGGGCACTTTGTATTGAACACCCACCATTTCCCCAAACACATCCAATCAAAATTTTGAGATAGCCATTTTGTTCAACACAGTTGAAAGGTCTGGAAATTATGTCCTTAAGGAGAACAATCCCTCCCTAGTTCTCAGGGCAAGTGTTTTAATTTATGCCCTGGGGGCATATAATGTTTTTATTGAATGGTTTGTTACAGAAACTGTAAAAACGGCTCATTTGATTAGAAATTCAAAGGGCTAGTGCCCTTTTTAATAGTCAAAAGTGATTGGAGGGCAACTAACCCCCCTCCACGCACACCATTTCCCCAAACACATCCAATCAAAATTTCGAGATTGCCGTGTTGTTCAACATAGTAGAAAGTTCTGGAAATTTTGTCTTTGAGGATGAGAAACCCCTCAGGGCAAGGGTTGTAAAGTCTGCCCTGGGGATATGTTAGGTTTTTATAGAAAGTGCAGTCATAGGAACTTCAAAAAGGGCTCATTCATTTGGAAATTGAAAAGGCTAGTGGCCTTTTAATAGTTAAAAGTGATTGGAGGGTAACTAACCTCCATCTCATGCCCACATTTTCCCCAAACACGTCCAATTAAAATGTTGATAGCCGTTTTGTTCAACACAGTTGAAAGACCTGGAAATTGTCTTTGAGGAGGACACTCCCCCCACAGCCCTCAGGGCAAGGGTTGTAAGTTATTCCCCGGAGGCATATAAGGTTTTTAATGAAGACGTTGCTGTAGAAACTTCAAAAAAGGCTCATTTGATTGAAAATCAAAGTGCTAGTGCCCTAACAGTCAAAAGTGATTGGAGGGCAACTAACCCCCCTCTCACGCCCACCTTTTCCCTAAACACATCCAATCAAAGTTTTGATATAGCCATTTTATTCAACGTAGTTTTAAGTTCAGGAAATTAGGTCTTTGAGGATGACAACCCCCCCCCCCCAGCCCTCAGGGCCATGGTTGTATGTTATGCCCTGGGGGCATATAAGGTTTTGTATAGACAGCGTTGTCGTAGAAACATCAGAAAGGGCTCATTAAATTGGAAATTTAAATGGCTTCCTTTTTTAATAGTCAAAAGTGATTCTAAGGCAACTGACACCCCTTCCACGCCCACCTTTTCCCCAAACACATCCAATCAAAATTTTGATATAGCTATTTTATTAAACGTAGTTTCAAGTTCTAGACCGAGGATGCTCGATGTTGACAACCCCCCCCCCCCCACATCCCTCAGGACAACGGTTTTAAGTTATGCCCCGGGGGCATATAAGGTTTTGTATAGACAGCGCTGTTGTAGAAACTTCAGAAAGGGCTCATTCAATTGGAAATTTAAATGGCTTCCTTTTTTAATAGTCAAATGCGGTTCTATGGCAAGTGACACCCCTTCCAGGCCCACCATTTCCCCAAACACATCCAATCAAAATTTTGATCTAGCCATTTTGTATATTTGTATATTTTTGATAGCCATTTGGTTCAACGTAGTTGAAAGTTCAGGAAATTATAAGTTTGAGCAGGACACTCACCCCACAGTCTTCAGGGGCAAGGGTTATGTTATAACCTGGGGGCGTATATGGTTCTTATGGAAGGAATGCTCATATAAACTTCAGAGGGCTCATTTGATTGGAAATTGAAATTTCTAGTTCATTTTTTAAGTGTCAAATGATATTGGAGGGTAGCCAGCTCCCCCCCCCCCAAACCTCTTTTTCTCAAATGCATCCAATAAAAATTTTAAGATAACTATTTAGTTAAAATAGTGCAAAGATCATATAACAAAAATTTCGGTGTGGACACAACCCCACAGGGCCCAGGGGTAGGCGCTGTAAGTTATGCCCTGGGGGCATATATGGGAAATTGAAAGTCCTAGTTCACTTTCTAAGAGTCAAAAGAGATTTGAGGGCACCTAGCCTCCCCCCCCCCGCCACGCCCATTTTTCCTCAAACCCATCCAATAAGAACTTTGAGATAGCTTTTTTTGAAAAATAGTTCAAAGACCATATAACGAAAACACCGGGGTCGACACAGCCCCTCAGGACCTGAGGGCAAGCGTTGTAAGTTATGTCCTGGGGGAATATATGGTTCTTATTGAAGGGATGCTCGTAAAAAATTCAGAGATGGCTCATTTGATTGGAAATTGAAAGTTCTAGTTCAGTTTCTGAGAGTCAAAAGATATATTGGAGGGCAACTAGCCCCCACCCCTTTTTCCCCAAAAGCATCCAATAAAAATCTTGAGATAGCCATTAAATTAAAAATTGCTCAAAAGTCAGATAACAAAAACTCAGGTGTCATCACAACCCCCCAGGGCCTGGGTGCAGGCATTGTAAGTTATGTCCTGGGGCATATATGGATCATATGAAAGGGATGCTCGTATAAACTTTGGAGAGGGCTCATTTGATTGGAAATTGAAAATTCAAGCTCACTTTCTAATAGTCAAGAGATCCAAGGGCAGCTAGCCCCCCCCCCTCCCCCCTGCCTTCTTTTTCCAAACCCATCTGATGAACTTTGAGATATAAATTTTGTTAAAAATAGTTCAAAGGTTGGATAAGAAAAAATACGGTGTCAATACAACCCCCCAGGACCCAGGGGAGGGCGTTCTATGTTTTGCCCTAAGGGCATGTATGGTTCTTATGAAAGGGATGCTTGCATTAACTTCATAGAGGGCTTATTTGATTGGAAATTGAAAGTAAAGTAATTGATAGTAAAGGCCATACGGCTCCAATGTTTTATTATTATTATTATTTATTTTTTTAAGAGGCACTTCATATAGAAGGGGTTGTTGTATAAACTTCAAAGGGGGCTCATTCGATTGGAAATCAAGATTTTTAGTGCCCTTTTTAAGAGTCAAAAGTGATCGGAGGGCAACTATTCCCCCCCCCCCTCCAAGCCCTTTTTCTCCAAATACATCTGATAAAAAATTCTAAGTTAGACATTTTGTTAAAAATAGTTCAAAGATCATATAACAAAAACTCCTTTACATATGGTCATTTCGTTAGAAATAGTTCAAAGGTCAGATAAGAAAAACTGATGTGTCGACACCCCCCCCCCCGGGCCCGGGGAGGACGTTGTAAGTATTGTTCTGGGGGCATATATGGTTCCTATGGAAAGTATGCTTGTATAAACTTTGACCACCTTTGTATCGTAAAAACTTGTTTACTTCCTAAGGAGACAAGCATAGGCGATATTGCGACATTTTAAGCCTGGGCTGCATCAAAGTCACGTTTGTCGACTAATAAGCTAAGTTTAATTAATGATCGAGGCCGCATCCAAGTGGGGAGAGTTCCCGGGTTTTTACCCCTTTTTCCGCCATTTTTTTTGGCTTACTTACAAAAATGTAACACCAATTTTTACAAAATCAATTTGAAAGTTTTTTTGTAACTCCCCTCCTCAAAAAATATTCCAGCTGTTTTATTTCATTAGCATTCACCAAATTTCAATTCTCGAGTGTGTTTTATATAATAGACAAGTACCATGGTTTTTCGTAATTTTAGCTTCTAACTCATATTTCAGAAGCAAAAACCTAAAATGATTCCTAACGTTGAGAAGTTTCTCAACAAGTTTACCTCTCTTGGAGACACTAAGCGTAGACAGTAATATTATTTTTAGATCCAAGATATCTAGCTTCTCTAAGGGATAGAGAGAAAGAGAGAGGGGGATTACAAAATTACTTTAAAAAACGTATCAAAAATTGATACTATAATGTGTAAAAAATTGTATCGTAAAGCTATGGGAATCACAGTTTGAATCCACACAAAGTAATGAAAATGTACCATGGAAACGATAGAATCTTCTTAATTCTTTTATTTTGAATACACTTTGTTCTTGATCTGTAATGAAACCGGTTCTCTGTCTTCACTCGGAGATAATCAGCTTAGCCTGAGCGAGAGAAACTACTTTGGGGGTATGTTTTAATTAAATATTTAATATATAGAGGCGGCTAATTTAGGCATTAGATATAATTTGTTCTGGCCGGCCTGCTTCCCATAATTCTATGTTGTATTTTCCATAATTTTGTGACTAAATTATTATATTTTCCTTAACATTTTGGTATGTTTCATTATGATAAACACAGCTTCACTTCTTTGGTGTGGTTGTTATAACATGTAAGCACCAAATAGTACTTGAATAAATTCCAATATAGACTATGTGGGTAACAATGGAAGGAAGCATGATACTCTGATTAATTAAAAATCACTGCAATTATGAAGTTATAATTTCATTGTTCTTTTTTTTTTATATCCTAGAATTATACCGGCAACCAGAGAACCCTACTGTAGAGGTTTCAAGCCCCTATCTGCAAAAATGTAGAATTTTGTATTTTGTGCCAGAAGAAAAATAACGGATGCATGTTTATTTGTTTTTGTTGTTTTTTTTCCCAGGGGTGATCGTACCGACCCATTGGTCCTATAATATCGTCGGAGTGCTCATTCGAACGGAAATCAAAAGTTCTGGTGCACTTTTTAAGTGAACCAAAAAATGGAGGGCAACTAGGCCCCCTCCCACGCTCATTTTTTTCCCAAAGTCACCCGATCAAAATTTTGAGATAGCCATTTTGTTCAGCATGGTCGAAAATATAATAACTATGTCTTTTCGGATAACTTAATCCCCCACAGTCCCCCGGTGGAGGGCTGAAAGTTATGAACTTTACCCAATGTTTATACATAGTGTTGGGTATTGAGAAGTATACAGGCGTTTTCAGGGGGGATTTTTTCTGGTAGTGGAGGGTGGGTGGGTTTGGGGGTTATGTGGGAGGACCTTTCATGGGGGAAGGGACATTGTTATGAAGTGGGTGCCGGATTTCCCAGCATTATTTAAAAAACGATCAGAAACTAAATTAAAAAAAAACAGTTTTTCAACTGAAAGTAAAGAGCAACATAGAAATTTAAAACGAACAGAAATTATTAAGTATATGATTGGGTTCGCCCTCTAGTCAATACCTCGCTCTTAGTCAAAAGATTTTTTAGTACTTTCATAAGAGCTATTTATTCTAATTAACGGCCTTTGTGATTAAGGGGTCATTTTTAAAGAATTGGAACAAAATTCGAACTTTAGCGTAAAGAGTGAGGTGTTGACTAGGGGCCGAACCCCCTATTGAATTTTATACTAAGCTAATTGTGACACCCTTCCATTATAATTGGCAATCGCCACTTTGCATATACTAAGTGGGCAACCACTTGCAGTCTATATCATTTACGTTTTACACTATATTAGAGAAAATCAACTTACTGTGCAGTGTTGCTAAAGGGACACTTCTTTTTCAGTACACTTTAAGTACCTTTCCATTCTTCCCTAGCAAGCCCAATTCTATCTTCTTTTACTGACTCTTTTTCAGTTTCATAAGCAGACATTTCATGACAAATTAAAGCCTACTGAACAAACTGTTACAAGCAAACGATGAGCATGTCAATAAGATAAATATACACTACTTATTCAATATAATTCAGCTCTCAAAAGATATTACTAATACAGTTCATTTCTGCAATTTCTGAGATTCAATGTGTGGTAAAAGATAAGCATAAATAAGCTTAAAAGAGATATTGTGTTGCATAGATAACACACAGCATTTAAGATAGAAATCATTACTGTGGAGATTTGGCATTCTATGAATCAGAATTTCTGGATCCAACTAATCTTTGGCTTTTTTACTTTCAGATGGATAGTTCATGTCTCTGCAGAAACAATACTTAATTATCTGGCTTATTGAGGGCAAAGTTTTTTAATAGGATGACCACATCCAGAGTTACTAACTTTACGATCAAAATGAATCAAAACCTAGTAAATTTTAAACGGCGAGTCCAAGACCGTTGCCTGACAAGGACAATCTTGGGTATTCTGTCATCTATCATCTGCAGAATCAGTCTATGATATCCAAATTTTTCTCTTATTATAGCCCTAGAAAGCAGGATTGATCCATATTTTTGCACAACTTACTGTTTGAAATACGGTCAGTCAGTCGGGTATTCAAAACAATCAATCGATAATTTCTCTAGAAATATCTATTAAATCTTCCTCTGTTTTTTGTAGCAGTCACGCTTCAAAACCATGAATGACCAGTGTTGTCTGAAAAAGTCCAGAGAGCAAACTAAACACTCAAAATAATTAGGTTCACACTCCACACGACTATCAAAAGGCAAGAAACCTAAGACTGAAAAAGCCTAGACAGCCAACTAAGCATCTTAATTGATAATTTGCAGACAAGTCCAAAGAACTGCCGAAGTAAACATCAAATGATAAAATTCAAACTACAAAATGAAAGACGAAGAAATCTATCTTGGAAAAGCACAAATTACAGATCTAAACATCCCTATCATAAGCTTCACACTATTCAAACCATGGAATCCCAGACTAAACATTCTGATTTTCAAATTCCAGTCACGAAACTCTTTTAGAATTCGAAGAAATATACCATATAAGCATGGAAATCAAACTTAAAACAACAAAACATATATTTTTTACAACAAAAAGACGAAGAAAAACTCTAAATTGGCAAAATGTTCATCCATGACGAGTTATCCCTCTACACGATGCGGTGGTTTGTCTCCCTGTTCCCCCTATTATCTGTTTTTAACCCTTCGCTGCCCTTCAACATAAAAACCCCTCATAAAACAAAGACAAAACGATGCTGGAATCTAAATTGGTAAGCAATATTAAAATCTAAAAAAATATAAGAATATTTCCTCTTTCTCAGACTAGACAGTCTTGGCTTTTTCACCAATTATCCATGGCTACTTGATGCAGCCAGCAACTTGAATTTAAATCAAAAGTTTACCTTTCTTAAACTTCAAAAAATTTAGTTCTAAGATCACGCAACAACAAATAGAAAGCTGTCAACTTTTAACAAACGGAAAAAAAAACATTTAAAAATACGATCAATGGTAAAATAAAAGCAAAAGGGTCTAAATTAAAGAGAGTTAAAGAGGGTGTGGTTGCCAAATGAGGATCTAAACATAGACGAGGGACACTATATCCATATGCAATGTTGTGAGGCGTCTCATATGTCCCTATTTGATGTCGTGAGGTTTCTCTATCTCAGTGACTTAAAGAAAACTTTTATATGGTAAAATACAAGCGAAAAGGCCTTAATTAAAGAAAGTCGAAGAGGACGGTCGATCAAAAATCCCCCTGAAATACATGGAAGGGAAGGGGCTCCCTTAGATTTGGGAAAGTCATGGTTAACACTCTCAAAAATATAAATCTAAACGTATGTCTCTGATAAAACATAAAAATCTTGAAAAAAATAAAATTGTCAATATAAATGTTGTAAGTTAAAAAATCAAATGTTAAAAACTGGAATTATGAAAAACAAAATCGCTAATTAAAAAAAAACTAAAATTCAATCATTCCATTTTAAACAATAAAATAAAGAGAACCATCCATTTGAAATACAAAAAAAAACTTAGCTAAAGTTCGAAATAGAAAAACAAGTTTAAAAATTATGAAAAAACAGAAACTGGATAACTCTAATTTAACAAAGGAAAAAAAACATAAAAACTTGATAAATTGTAGAATATAAGAAAAAAGCCTATGTTAAGAAATTACAAAAAACGTCTATAGGATATATTGTGCGAAAGACCTGTGACATAGAGTAAGGTGCAAGAACCCATCTTGGGTCTAAAAAAGTTAGGGCCCTGAGTTCCAAAAATCCCAATCTATCAGTCTGCCCATGACAAACCATAAAAATCTCGCAAAAGATAAATAATTTGCAAGTTGAAATAAAAAAGACACGTCAAAAATTAGAATTACAGAAAAAACACGCCGTTAAAACTCAAAAGCAAAAACCGAATGTGAATTGCAGAATTCTGAAACGTGGTGCTCTAAAATACAGAATAGGGTTTAGAGAGTTGGATCCTCAGGCAAGTTCTTAGTAGCCGTAATTCTGGTTGTAGATTATTGAGAAATTACGTTTCAGAGTAGTCAATTACCACTTCCAAAATGAAAGTAGAGGAAGGATTTTAACCTAGAAATATGTGGTACCCCACCCTAATAGAGTTTTGAATTTTTGGGGTTTACTAGGGATGCAAAACCGTGAAATAACTTGTTTAAGTGTAAATTATTTTACCTGAGATAACGTAAACCCCCACTTCTCCAATTATGATTGGAGAAGTTCACAACATAGTAACTAAAAGTTGATTGAACTTGAAATTTAAATTTTTGCGAGACGTGAGTTAACCTTACGTTAAAAAAACGTCAATATAGAAGCCAAAGGTGGAATTTCTCTGGATGAGGATTTAAAAACTCTGGATGTGGTCATCCTTTTAAAAAACTTTGCCCTCAATAAGCCAGATAATTAAGTATTGTTTCTGCAGAGACATGAACCATCCATCTGAAAGTAAAAAAGCCAAAGATTAGTTGGATCCAGAAATTCTGATTCCTAGAATGCCAAATCTCCACAGTAATGATTTCTATCTTAAATGCTGTGTGTTATCTACGCAACACTGTATCTCTTTTAAGCTTATTTATGCTTATCTTTTACCACACATTGAATCTCAGAAATTGCAGAAAGAAACTGTATTAGTAATATCTTTTGAGAGCTGAATTATATTGAATAAGTAGTGTATATTTATCTTATTGACATGCTCATCGTTTGCTTGTAACATGTTGTTCAGTAGGCTTTAATTTGTCATGAAATGTCTGCTTATGAAACTGAAAAAGAGTCAGTAAAAGAAGATAGAATTGGGTTTGCTAGGAAAGAATGGAAAGGTACTTAAATGGTACTGAAAAAGAATTGTCCCTTTGGCAACATTGCACAGGAAGTTGATTTTCTCTAATATAGTGTAAAACGTAAATGATATAGACCGCAAGTGTTTGCCCACTTAGCATATGCAAAGTGGCGATTGCCAATTATAATGGAAGGGTGTCACAATTAGCTTAGTATGAAATTCAATTGTATTCCTTTAGAACATAAGGGTCAATTATAGAAAATGCGACTTAAGACGGGTGAGATTAGTTGGATCCAGAAATTCTGATTCCTAGAATGCCAAATCTCCACAGTAATGATTTCTATCTTAAAATCTGGGTGTTATCTACGCAAGACTGTATTTCTTTTAAACTTATTTATGCTTAACTTTTACTACACATTGAATCTCAGAAATTGCAGAAAGAAACTGTGTTAGTAATATCTTTTGAGAGCTGGATTATATTAAATAAGTACTGTATATTTATCTTATTGACATGCTCATCGTTTGCTTGTAACAGTTTGTTCAGTAGGCTTTAATTTGTCATGAAATATCTGCTTATGAAACTGAAAAAGAGTCAGTAAAAGAAGATAGAATTGGGTTTGCCAGGGAAAACTAAAAAGGTACTTAAACGGTACTGAAAAAGAAGTGTCCCTTTGGCAACACTGCACAGGAAGTTGAATTTCCCTAATATAGTGTAAAACGTAAATGATATAGACTGCAAGTGTTTGGCCACTTAGTACATGCAAAGTGGCGATTACCAATTATAATGGAAGGGTGTCACAATTAGCTTAGTATGAAATTCAATTGTATTCCTTTAGAACAGATGGGTCAATCATATAAAATGTGACTAACGACGGGCGAGATTAAACAACTTTTGCTGTCAAATCTATTTAGAGGATTTAATATAGATGTCAAATCTATGTTATTTTAACCAGTGCTTATCTACGAAAAGTTTTCATCGGTTAATTTTATTTCAAGTTATTTTTTGGTTTCTAGCAGCTACAATTCATTCTTCTAGAGTATGTGGGGCTGTATCTGCTGGTTATCACTATGGCATCCTTTCATGTTCCGCATGCAAAATATTTTTTGGATATGCATTCAAAATTGATGACAACACTATTTTGTATCGATTCAAAACTTACCAGTGTTCATATGGAAAGAATTGCAGCATGCCAAGCAAGGGAAAAAGACATTCCTGCAAGTACTGTAGGTTTAAAACCTGTTTGAGGATGGGAATGAACCGCAAGTTTCAATTAATTCATTTCAGCGGGAGTAATAGTAGAACGTCAGTTTTTGTTGCTTATTTTGTAGGTATTCTAGCCCCATGTAGAAAAATTAGTAGCTCCTTTCCCCTTGTTGAAGGATGGCTAAATATGCTGCTACTAATATCAAAGGCTTTTAAAATCACGTATTTTATTCTCGATGAAGATTATAACAATTTATTAAGCAGTTTATTATAGAATTGAATATAGACTTTTTTATTCTCAAGAATGATATAGGCACAGCAACAGAGTAGTTGCTGGGCCAATATTATACAAAAGAAATATACCATTCTTGAAGCAACGATAAATTGTATGCACAAGAAAACTAACTAGGCGTATTTGATTCTAGCAAATTCGTAGATCAGTTGATTGTTTTTAACTCTTCTTTTTTATGTTGAGAAAATACAATGATCAACTCAACAGATAACACTACTATGACGAATATGGGTTGGTTGGTAGTGTAGGGTGACAAACTTTTGAAGTTATCAAAATTTGGAGTTGAAATTTGGGATGCCTGGTAGTGTAGGGCAAACTGATACTTTACCCATTTGTCTATAATTTAATGATGTTAAAACTTTCATTTTGGGGCTCCATTGGCTTGAATGTTCGACATCGACATCGATTTACTAAAGCAGCTTTAAGGGAGGATTTGAATTTATTGAGACGGAGAAAGAGCGTGTTTTGAAGTGTTGGCATATGGCGGCCGATGATGCACTGAGTTATTAGTAGTAGTACTAGTATGAAAATTATTTGACAAATGGCCGAAAATATGAAGACTAACATAGTCAATTCATTGGCTCAGACATACTAATACATAGCAGACATATAAGTGTCCACAAGTTGGCATAGCCTGCTGTCAAACTTGAACCGCTTTTAGTCTCAAATGCTTCTGAGGTGTACTCTCAAATGTTGCTGAAGAGTATTTTTGCCAAATAAAATACTCTCTAGGATGATAAATCTTGGTCAGAACACATCTGTCATGATTGCAACTGACCTTGATCCATGTTTGAGTGAAATTTATATCTCTCCTGACGATGTTCTCTAAGCTGAGAACAAAATAGCAAGAGAGAATTTGGCCTTGCTTGCTGTTCAGTCTGTATAAGTAAATGTTTTTACTGTGATAATCCCTATGATTTAGCCCACAGCAGTATCAAGCTAGTTTATGGTGTTAACACGATTAAGCTTTAGTAGTAAAAGTCTGATATGCTTGGCCAGCTGCTGAATCTATTAAGGCTGAACAGAATTTCAATCGATCCACTCAAGTCTTGTAATATTGTTCCCAGAAATACCCATACAAAGTTTCCACGAAACAGATTTTACAGAGCCGCCACCAGTATCTCTTCTGAGAGTCTTTTCCATGGCTGATGACATATGAACAAGACATCTTTTTAACAAACTTTACCCTTAATAAGCCAGATAATTAAGTATTGTTTGTGAAGAGACAGGAACTATCCATCTGAAATAAAAGATGTTGAGGTAATCACTGAAAAATAGACCCGACACTCAGGGAAAACATTTACTTGTTTAGTTATGTAATGGTCAAAAATACCCGGTAGTTTATTTTTTTTTGTTATGAGCCCAAACAATTTAAAAACTGGGCTTGTTTAAAGTTCATTTATGTAAGCGAATCTTTTAAATTGTTTCATTTATATAATTCGAAGCCTGAAAAAAAATGCAAAATAAGTTAGTAAATAAGTAAATTTATTGCCCGAAAATTCACATGGAATTAAAACGGAGTATAACAAAGGAAAAAGAAAAGAAAATTCACACTAGGGAACATCACCAAACATATTTGATGTACATTAGAAAAACTACTGGTACATGATGGCTAGCAACGGGTTCGCTCTTCCCTTAGCGTTTTTCAAAAAATTCTCTCGACACGGTTAACACAGACTGTTGGGCGGGATACACCATAATTACGCATGATATAGGAGTTACTCAACCCTGGTGGAATTCTCAGAAGGAACTTCGCGAATCGAAAAACAGAACTCTTACTTTTGCACACTGGGCGGACGACAGGCATTTCCGAAAAGGTGCTATATACAGTACACGGGGAAGGGCAATGGCAATATACAGGGACGCAAGATATTTACGGCAGAACCAATGTCTGTTACCAATAATTGACCCGTACGCAATTTACATTTTCACTTCTACGTGGCGTATAAGCAGCATCCTGGTGGAGTGGAGGCTTCGGCCGACTGGTAAACAAAGGTAAGTAATACTCTCAGATGGTTTCACAACTGAATCGTTCGAATGGATTTCTTCTTAGCACTGCTCCGCATTGAAAACACGATGGCAGATTTTGACACATTAAACGACAAACCTACTTTACTGTATTCCCTATTCAACACATGAAAATTCTTCGATAGTCGATCAGCGGACCTGCTCAAATTAAGCAAGTCGACAGCATACGTCATGAATGAAACATCTGTCCCTTTTGAAACACAAGAAGTAGCTACTTGGGCTTGCGCCGGCAGAACACTTATTCTACTAACTCGGAGATACAGCTGAACCTTGTCTGACTCCTTTACGGATTAATTACTCTCTCTGTATAGTCATTTTTCACATTCATGTGGTGCTGCTTGAGGGCTTTCTTGAATTTACGTTTTGTGTGTACACGAAGACAATTCAGCACACCAAATTTAGGACGGCCACTTTCCCTCCACACTGAGAACCAGAACTTAGCATCCGGACATGCTTTCACTAGCTCTTGATTCTTTGAGAACCCCGGGATTTCAGTTCCTTTACGAATTTTCCTAACGGGAATAGAAGCATTTTCTGCGGTTAGTAGTGCGTGTGTGATTTCAATACAGAAAGGATTAACCTGTATTTTAGTTTCTTGGATATTCCTATGGCTTGTAGCAGACTAAATGGCACGCTGATCTTCTGAAGCGTCGTGTCCAGCATTGTCTGATAAAGCAGGAAGTCAGCATTTGACCAATCTTTTATTTCATGCCACTGTGAAGTAGTTTTTGCCTTTAAGATGCACACATTAACACATGCTTTAATTGGGATGTGATCGACGGAGTGACTTCCCATTAGCACGCTCACTGTGCCACTCACGTTCGGTGTGCATACCACATGGTCTATATTTGAGACTGAACCACTAATATTTACAAATGTGAAATCTTTGTCTTTTGGCAGCACACCATACCGACTTTCAGGTGCACTTAGGATCAGCTGGGACCAAGGAGACGAGTCGTCGACTAGATTACTCTTGTAGTCTCCGATTAAAACGCATTCCAGTTTGGAAAAAATAGTACTCTTGAGGCACTTTGTAAGAGCTCACATTGCTTTCGAGAATCGGTTATCCGATTCTTCGTCGCTGTAGTTTGTAGGAAGGTAAACATTGACAATCACCAGGCTCTCACCCCATATAGCCATAAAGTTTTCAGCTGCATAAAAACTCTCAGAATCAACGGCAGAACTACATACGATCGCTAGTCCACCAGAGGTCCTCCCACAATGACGAGACTTGGCTGGTACATACAAAAATGTATGATTGTCTGAAAACTTGAGAAGGCTGAGGCTATCATTTGTCAGCAAATGTTCTTGGATGCACAGAATATCGCTCCGCCGACATAGTTCCTCAAATAAAGGTATTCTCTGCGACACACTTCCATTGATATTCCAAGACACAATATTAGTATTCTGTTCAATCATGAGAGCGTTTTTGTTTTCCAATTTGCTTTTTCATCTCAGGGCATTGAAATGACTGACATATATGTTTTGTCGACTTACATGTCACACATCCAATTGGTTCCGTGCATGGGTTACTAGCCTTCGACGTATGGCATTGGACACCGCAACGTGGACAAATCTGGAGAGCAGAGCACGCCGCTGAAACGTGACCAAATTTTTGGCAATTAAAGCACCGTTTTGGGAGATACACAAATTCTTCAATCGGAAAACGTTCAAAATCTAGTTTTGGTGGGCTTTTCATAGCCAGATCTAGCTGATAACGGGAGGAAAAGTACAACTTATAGGTTTGGCTAGCATCACACCGCTCTGCCCTTTCACAACCTGAAACGAAGGCTTTCACCGTATCTCTATCATATGTGTTTGGGGCTAGTGCCTTTTTAATAATCGAAAGTTATTGAAGGGCAACTAACCCCCTTACACACACTTTGCTCCTAAAACAAATCCGATAAAAACTTTGAGATAGCTATTTTTTTTAAATAGCTTAAATATCTTATAATGAAACCTCCGGGGTCAATACGATCCCCCATTGCTCGGGGGCAGGCATTGCAAGCTATGCCCTGGGTCATATATAGTTCTTATTCAAGGGATGCTCGCATAAACTTCAGACAGGGATCAACTGATTGTAAATAGAAATTCCTAAATCAGTTTTGAGTGTCAAAAGAGATTGGTGGCAACTAGCCCCTCCTCCCCAAGCACCTTTTCCCCAAATTTATCATGTGAAAATTTTGAGATACCCATTCGGTTAAAAATAGTTCAAAAGTCAGATAACAAAAACTCAGGAGTCAGCGCAGCCCCCCGGGCCCGGAGCAGGCGCTGTAAGTTATGCCCCAGGAGCATATATGGTTCGTATGAAAGGGTTGCTCTCAAAATTCATAGTGTTTTATTTGACTAGAAATCCAAAGTTCTAGCTCACTCTTTAACATTTTTTTACTTAAATAACCAATTCTATTACTTAGAGTTATCAATCTCTTACTTAAATAGCTACAAAATTCTGCAAAATTAGTCTGCCTTTTTTTATTATAATTATGGAGAAAATAGAATTCAAAGACAAGCGAGAATTGGATTAAAGATTGGTTGGTAGACCGTGGTCACCTTCAGGGAGTAGGGGTTATGCACTTCTAATGGATGTTGTTTTCACCACAAACAAGAGTATGACTACTGCTCGTTTCGCTGATGAATAAAAGTATCAATTTCTTAACTTAAAATTATCATTCTCTTACGTAAGTGGCTACACAGTTCTGCAAAATTATTTTACCTTTTTTTATTCCAATGACTTGAAAAACAGAATTTAAGCACAAGTAAAAATTGGATTAAAGATTGGTTATTAGACCGCGGTCGTTTTCAGGGACTAGGGGTTTTTACTTCTACTGAATCATGTCTTCACTACAAACAACAGTATAGTCACTACCAGTTTTTCTAACGGTAAAAGTATAAGGCCTTCTGCGTATTTACTGAAACGAATTATATTACAAACTTTTCTTTTGTTCTTACTTAAATATTAAACATAAAATGAAAATTGCAGTGAAATCAGACCAGGATTTACCAATAGGCTCACTAGGCCCTGCGGTTTTCATTATTCCTGAAGTTTTGGGGCTTTCCCCAGGAAATCTTCCAAAAAAGGAGTGGAAAAACATTCGAGCCTAGAGGCATCAAAGCTTTAAATCTGGCCGGGGTGAAACAAATTCTTGAGCTGGTGAGCTTTTAGCAATTAATATCACTATATATAAAATATTCAGTATAATTTTTTAGTTCTTACCAAAACTTCGAATTTATAACGGAATGAAAAAAAAATATTTTTAATTTAGGAATTATAAAAAACTGAAAATTTTGGCCATCAAAAACGGACGAAAATTAATCTAAAAAAAGACTTTCCGATATAGAACTTTCAAAGAAAAGTAAAGGCCAAATTAAACTTAGTATCATAATAAAGAGAAACATACAATAAATCAAACTAAAAAAAAAAAAACAGAAATTACTGTTAAAGAATAAACGAAACCCAAAATGAACAGAAATTAAATAAACAATCATAGCAAAAAACATACAACAGGTATTACTATAAATGAATAAATATATCGCAAAACGAGTAAAGCTTAAGTTGAATATACAAGTCAAGCTTAAAACAGACAAAAATGTTTTGCTATTGAGACATAAATGAAATAAAAAACGAACAGAAATGAAACAAACAATTATAGTAAATAAACATTAAAACGAGTGAAACTTAAATTGAATATGCAAATCCAGCTTTAAACAAACACAAATTTCAACAAGGAAGAGTTTGGGTTTTGCCTCCTTCTTTCACTGTAAAAGTCTAAAAAATCTAAAGTCTAAAGTCTCAAGTAATAGTGTTGATAGGTGAAATCAAGCCAGCGTTTTAGTTGTTCAGTATCTAAATAAGATAAAAAAAAATGAAAAAAAATTCGTTGTGAACTGTGACCCTCTGTTGTTTTGTCGCCCCAATCGGGTCTCACGTGAACCTCTTGTTTGTTCACCTGAACCATCATCAGAATTACCTATATAGATGAACAAATAAATCCTAAAGCGAATCTGAACTATTTCCCCTTACAAGTTCACCCTTACCTTTCCCCTTACTTTTATGTTCGAGTAAGAAAGTCATCTATTTGGATATTTTAACACCCAAACTTCATAGAGGACCAAATATTAATTTCGTCCTTTATATCTGGGGTCGGTTTTAAGTTTTAGCGCTGTTCTTTTTTTTTGTCCTTTCTTATATCTCAAGTTGATTTACGTCTTTTTTTTCTAGGTTGAAAATTGAAAAGCTGAGCAGTAAATTTCGAAAACTTCTGTGTAAGCCTGTATCTGTTGCCGTCTTTTTGTGTAATGGCATTCATTTTTACATAATAAGTCGTTGCAACAGATCAGCCTTCTTGTAATTTAAAATTTTAATTTTAAAATCAAGGGTTCTCAACTTTTAAGTTCTTTTAACAGTAAAATTGTTGTTTATGCTCTTTTTTTCCTTTTTACATTTTAAAAGAAATTGAACCCTTTACATTTTTGAATCTATTATCTTTTTTACTCATCCCTCGCTAAACGAATTTACTGCTCATCCAAGCTCTTCTGCTTATGCTCCTCATGACCTCCGCTCCTCAGTCAAGGAACCGCTTCCTGAGTCAACAAGTTAAAAAAATGTATTTAATTTTCCCTCTATATTAATAAAATGTTGTCCTCAAAGACTTAATTTTCAGAATTTCCAACTACGTTGAACAAAATGGCTATCCCAAAATTTCTTGGATGTGTTTGGGGAAATGATGGGCGTGAGAGGGGGGTTAGTTGCCCTCCAATCACTTTTGACTATAAAAATGGGTACTAGCCCTTTCAATTTTCAATCGTATGAGCCCTTTTTGTAGTTTCTACGACAAAGCTCTCGATGACGATGACGATGTGAACCACCAAGTCCTTTTAATTAAGCTTGTAAACCTTGGACTACCCCCTAAGCTAGTATCTCTTATAAAATCTTTCATAGAATTGCGAAGTTTCATTGTTTGTGTAGGTTCAGCCTCTTCACCCCAAAAGACAATAACGAAAGGCCTTCCTCAGGGAGCAGTCCTCAGCTGCCTTCTTTTTGCCCTGTATCCCTGGGACATGAATCTCTCCCACACAAATCTACAATATGCTGATGATCTGGTGCAATGGTCATCTGGCAAAACCTTTGAGATTGCACAGTCAAAGCTGCAAAAGTCGCTTTTCCAATTTGAAAAATTCTCTCAACATTCAGATTTACCCATTGCACCTACCAAGTCAAAAATAATCCAATTTCACCGAAAGCGAAATCATGTTATTGCAAGACTAACTCTAAATGGAACAACTATTCCAGAAAGATAATCATATTAATTACCTAGGTCTCATGCTTGACCAAAAACATAATTTCCACCTCCTCATTTCAAACACAATAAAAAAATAATACGGAAAAACAATTATACTAAAAATACGTCTTTTCGCACACTGGGGCTGTAAGGAAAAAACCTTACTCAAGTTTTTTAAAGCACATATAAGCTCTCATATTGACTATGGGCTCATCGTCTATGGTGCCTGTGCAAAGACCCAGATGCAAAAAATTGAAACAATACCTAACGATATAATACGTCTCATATTTGGTATTAGGATACCCACAAGCACCGATTTTCTGATTATGGAGAGTGGATTAACAACAATGAGGGAGAGACGTAGCATTCTCTTGATAAAACATCTTACAATAATTAATCAAATAGCTCACACACCCTACATAATTGGTTAAGAAATCCAGCCATGTATAGAGGCATTGCAGATGAGTATGTCAATATTCAGAAGAAGTTCCCTGTACCTGCAAAGTCTATTGCACCTACTTTCCCCCAATCCCCTCCATAAAATTGGTCAATCCCCATAATAAATACTGATTTATCAAAGTGGACTAAAGATTTAACCCCCATTGCTTTTGTCCAGAAAAAATTTTCTGAACTTAATACAATTTACTTATAAAAACCATTTCCAAATATTTGTTGATGGGTCCAAAATGAATGAGAAGGTAGCAAGTGGTGCCTTCCTTCCTCACCTGAAAATTGCAATGGGTGAGAAATTGTATAATAATGTATCTATAATGTCTGCAGAGTTAAATGCCATAATCATGGCATTAGAACACCTTATAGAAAATAAACCCTTGATTGCTAATTTAAATAATATTATAGTTTATTCTGACTCTTCATCAAGCCTTGAGTTGCTGTCTTCAGCTCCTCAGTATAAGCTGGATATTGACACTTATCATTGTCTTAGTATTATCGATAATCTTGCTTCAAGTGGCATAAGAACTTATCTTCGGTATATTCCTAGCCACTCTGGTATAAGTGGTAATCATCAGGCTGATGAAGTAGCAAAAAATGCTATAAATGTTGACCAGCCAAGTGGGAAACCAATCCCCATTAGAGATATTTAACGATGGAGACTATCAGATATTATGTTTAGTAAGAAAAATCCTACTCTTTCCCCCTTTCCCAATAAGTAGTTTTGTAAAATTTATCACAGAATTTGTTTTGGAACAAATGGACTAATTTTTCTTGCATTCTCGTATCAGTTTCCTAATTCAAGTGGTTCAGTTCCCCTATCCCCTCTTTGCAGGTATTGTATTATGAATAATGAAACAATTGACCACTGCCTATTTGAATGTAATATGCTGACGTCTGCACAGCATACCTTGCATTGTAAACTGTTAAAAGGCTTCAAAAACCACAAAATCTCACTATCAGCCAAGAGCCTAGCCGACTATTCCTGCACACAGAGCACAGAAATCGATATCTATCATCTTATATTTGAACTCCTTGAGTCAAAAGATCTGCTGAAGGATATTTGAGAATATCTAATAAATAAGAGACGAACAAGCCAGTAGCTCTGTAGCCCACAGAGTGAAGCAAAAGGAAAAGGGCTAAATAGTATCAACTTAAAAGCCCGCCTGCTGTGAAATAGAAGAAGAAGAAGAAAATTTGAAATTTGGCGCCTTTTCTGGTTATAACTGATTGTTTGAATGTAGCGTCTTTTTCCTGCATTATGATTGGTTAACATATTGGGCTAAATGGTTTCAGCCAATCAGATGTGGCTAAATTTTTCCATTAATTTGTACATTTAAAGTGATTTTTAGTAGTGTTCGGCAATATTGGCAAATATCGGAATATCGAAATGTCGATATTTGAATTTTGATATATCGATATTTCGATATTCGATAACGATATTGACAAGGCCCAAGTAGGAAAGAACTAGTAGACCTAAAAACGTTTATTTGTACTAATTTATACTTCAGTATTGAGAAAAAACAAACAAAACTACAATCGTATACATGTGATGAATGCATACAAAAAGCCATGAAGGGGGGGGGGGACACATTATTGTCCTAGGAATAAAAGCATGTCTATATTATCTCCCTTTACGCGGTTTCGCCTCTCGCTAATCAACTGACAAGTTTTGGAGAACACCCTCTCTGGAGGGACACTAGTTGCTGGAACACAAAGGAACTTCAGGGCAACTTCTGCGAGGACCTTCCTAGACTGGTAGTGCGTCTTCCACCACACTAAGGGGTCAGTAGTACGAGCCATGGGCTTCTCACGATTGTAGCTTGTTAGATTGAGGATGCCCTCTGCAGCAGCGATCGTTGAACTGTTCCCTTCTATAGCACCGACGAGCTCATCATGGGCTCCCCATAGGCCACCTAAGTTGTTGGATGAAGCCATTGCTTCAGTTATTTCGGCTGCGTCCACTGAAGTAGATAGGAAATCAAGCTCTCTTGCAATCCTTGCTTCTATAGAAGAAACGGCATCCTGAGATATATATCCGTATGCTTTCCGGAACCGTGGGTTGAGATACGTAGCCACTGCTATAGGCGTCACTTGCTCAAGTCCCTGGAACCGATCTTTCATGTGGCAGATCAAACGTAAACGTAGCTGTTCGGCTGCGGGAGTATCGCAAGTTTCACTCGAAATGGAGTTTAGATGGCGGATCAAGATCTTTGTCAGCGGCAGGACCTTCGAAATCGTTGGGTACTTTTCCGCCGAGACTTCAACTGTGACTTCATCGAAAGGGCGAAGCAAGACTATGATAATCCTGAGACTTTCCCATTCGTCTTCCGTAAAAAGAAGCTCAAGCTTTCCAAGCATGGCAAGCGAACTAGAAACTGCATCCTTCACATCAAGCAAACTTTTGACCATCAGAAGAAGTGAGTTCCACCTAGTGGCAACATCAGCTTTGAGTTTCTTTGAGACGACTTGTCCATTACACAGCTGGTTGCTTCTGAGTTTGTCCGCTGCTATGACACTTCGATGAGTTAACGACATCTCGGCATTTCGAAAGTAGCGGATTGAAGCCTGGAGCCTCGTCTATTGCAGCACGCACGACAAGGTTTAGCGTGTGCGCAAAGCACGATACATGCCTCCAGCCGGATTTCAGTTCCTTGGCGGCATCGTTAACTGCTTTCTTGATATTGCTCGCATTATCTGTGACAATGGCCACAACTTTTTCTTTTATTTTCCATTCTTCTGCTACTTCCACCAAAAGTCTCTTGAGAGTTTCTGCTGTGTGACGCTCTTCGATTTTCTTTGTACTGATCACCCTGCTGTGCATCTTGAATTCATGAATAAAATGGACTGTAACGGCCATATAACCCTCTGTAGACCGTGATGTCCACCCATCAGTAGTAAGAGCAACATAGTGTGCTTTTCCAAGCTGGATGGAGAATTTTTCTTTTTCTTGCTGATAGTAAGTTGGGAGCAAGTCTCTCGTTATAGATTCAACACTCGGTAATGTGTAGCTGGGATTTAGAGCTCTACAGAACTGCTGAAAGCCAGTATTCTTGACCAATGAAAGAGGCTGCATGTCAGTTGCGATCATGTTGACCAGCAGACGATCACATTGTTTTTTCTGAGGATGAGACTTATTATACAAGGGCTGAGCAAACTCTGAAACCTTGACTTGTTTCTGTTCACTTAAGTTTCGTTCTCCATTTCTGAGTCTGTATTCGAGTTTGGCTCCTCTTTAGTACTGTTAGCAGGTCCTTTTATTCCAAGGTCCGGCTGCTTGTCCATATCGTTGAACTCCTTCTTGTGATTGTGTTCTCGATGGGATTGGAGATTTTTGGTGTTACCGGCTGTCATGACGCTTAAATTGCAGACTAGGCAGACAGCAGACTTGGCGTCTACTTTCCGGAAGTACTTCCACAGACGACTGCCCATTTTCTAAATCTGCGATCTGTTGGGCCTCAAATGAAACTGGAAAGGTAATGTGCTTTGACAAAAATTCAATTTTTCCAATCCTTAAAGGTAAATTCTAGCATTAAAATAAATGAATTCTAAGTATACACGTTCAACAGTTGAACTTTTACCTTATAAGTCTGTTCAAAAAGCTAGATTTCATCAGAGTACAATATCTTGAGCTAGAGTAATGCTTATTTTTAGTTAGCAAGGACGTTGTGTAGTAAGTATCAAATATTTGGTAAGTTTGGAATAAAGGACCATATTGAAATAGTGCTAAAGATGCAGATTAGCTACCCTACATTTTAGGTACGGAGGTACTTCACGATAGAACGAGGATAATAGAGTAAGTTGAAGGTGCAGTGTAGCTCTCCCTGTAGTATGCGGTGCAGAGGCCCTACAAATAGAACTGCAATATACAGTATTAGGCTATTATTATTATTATTATTATTAATAGGGGTGGACCCAATAAGGATCGAGGCTCAGGCCTCCAAGGCCCATTGCTGCTACACTCCAAAAACTATGCTTCGTTTGTGGTTGGGGGGCCAATGATGGCAATATACAGTGAGAAGTGAATTATTTATATTTTTCTTCTACTTGGTAGTATCTCTGCAACTTTACAGCCAAATTAACTGAATAATACACAGAAAGAAATGGGTTGTTTTTATTAGGGGTAGCTAATCTGTACCTTTACGAAGATAGCTAAGAAATAAACATACCATTGGATTCAGAGCTCAATCCATTATCTGAAAATAGCAAACATGTCTCCTGGAAGTTAGCCTTTAATTAATTTGGGGAATTTGCGAATTTGCAGGTTTTAGAATTTAGAAAACCTAGTTTTGGTTACGTTTTTGGCTTGCTTGAGATCAGGGGTCAAAGCAGTCCTACCCACGACCTAGCACCCTGACCCTGAATCCCTTTGTCTACCTGAAAAACTTGACTTATAGAATCTAAAGATGTATGGAATCCCGCCTGTGATGCATTTTATATTAAAATAATATGGATTGATGACTGTTAGATTTTCAAGCTTCTATGACAATATTTTTTCACCCAGAGCCAGTGCTATCTATTCAATTGTCTTTTGATGATGTCTATTTGTATAGTGCTTGTGTTTCTCTTTTCTATTTATTGTTTCCTGTTGGTTACTTCATCTTTATGGTGCCTCACACTCCTTTATTTGATATGGTCTATAAACAAATTTCACTTAAATTAATTTAAAAACTTTGACCTCAAAAAGTATTTAGCATTGAATTACTTTACTAGTATTGAAATTCTTTTAGCATTGAACTATAATATTTAAATATGTTAGTATTGGACTTGGAATGGAAAGCCCAGAATATCAAAATGTTTTTCCTCATTTATCAGCCAAACAATGAATATATTTAGGATAAAATATGAAATAGCAAACTAAGATGGTAATCATTATAGAAACTTAACATTTCCCTTGAGTAGCAGAAGTATTTTGACATTTTCACTTCAAAAAAAAAAAAAGGCAACGAAGTATTATTTGCCAACATACAATTGAAGTGGTCAGTATTTGCATTCTTGTCAAATGTATTGCTATACTCAATTAAGTAATAGTATTAAAATATGTAGTTAGATATATTTAAAGTTGGTCTTTTTAAAAGTGTGTTCAGACAGTCTGTTTGAAAAAAGGGAGATGTAAAAATAGAAAAAAAAAGTTGTCCAAACTTTACATTTTCCAGAAAATGGAAAAATGGAACATTGATGCTTGTCTACATTGAGTATTTTTTCCTATATATTCAAAAAGTGCTAGGTGTGAATGTGTTAAAAGATGGATTTTTTGTGAGGTTGCAATAATTATAGAAATCAATATGCTACTTTTAGATGTTTCAGAAAATCTTTGCATAGGTAAGCTTTTCAAATAAAAATAGCAAAAACTTCAGGTCAAATAACATTTGCAAACACATGCCATCATGAGTAAGTGGTATTTCATTATTTTTGAACAAAGAATTTATGTATTTAAATAACCAAATAGTTTTTATATTCTATACAATCGCATTTTTCAACATTTATCAACGAAAAAATGATTATTTTTGTCGCATATGGTAGATAAAATAGGTAACAGCTAAATTGTCATTGACCAAGAAGCAAAAATAAACAACATGGGCAGAATACCTAATGATAAGAAATGGGAATTTACCTTGAGTAGCAAAACCATTTTCAATTCTAGTTAAAATTAAAAAAAAATGACAGTTATAAAAATGGTTTACCAGCTAGAACCATATCCTTTGCTAAGAGCTGGTATGTGCAGCCTTGAACATAGGCAGTCCGCGATATGAATCGGGGGCCAGTCTGTGTCACGGCCAGCCCGGAGCGCCACTTAGGGGGGGGGGCATGGTCCTCCCTAGACTTTGAAAGTTTCCTTTATATTTATATTTTATAGCTATTTTCTATTTTAGCTATATGCTATATTAAACCAGCGAGACTGGCTAACTGGTCGTTTTTATTAGTCACCCCTTTGCTTCGTTTTTTCACAGCTATTAAAGAGGACTATTACCTACGCTATTTTATTACCTAATCCTTAACCGGAAATGTGGTTTCTGAGTAGGGTTCATTCAAAACTAAGCCCCTGTTTTAGGTATATTTGCTGAATGTTGTTCTTTTTTTTGCATCTTCATAAAATAAAATCGAAAAGAAAATCCTTGCCCCCCCACATTTTCGTGAATTGGCGCCACTGCTACCAGCAGGCCTAGCTGCCCGTCCTTTTAGCGTAACCGGTTGCTTCTTGACAGTGAAAAGCAGGCTATCAGAACAATGCCTTAAATTTGAAGTCTAGCTTGGTACTGAAACAAGTCAGAGATCTGCTAAGTATAACTGTGAGTCCCCCCCCTTAACCCTCTCATAAACTACGGTGACCGAATACGGTGGGTCTTAGCCATATGCCATCTATGTATGGCCACCGAGTTTTGATAGTGGCTAGAGTATTAGGCTTTGTTCAGCTGAAACCTAGATCAAAAGCTGAAGTAACCAACACAGACACAATAGGTGTGAAAATTCAGAACTGTTTAAACTATGCCAGTATGTCCAATATATTCAGTATTTACTGCTGTAGATATGAAAAGAACATCAAACATGTCTTAAGGGCTGATAACCTTACAAACAGATGAGTCTCAGACTGAAAGCTGGGTATCATGGCTACCTCTTCCCAATAGACATTTTGGCTGACCAAACCTACTAGTTTGCAAAAGAGCAATATAAAGTAATTCAGTAAAAGAATTAGAATAAGATGATCTAACCTTTGGGTGTGAGAAATATCTAGTTCAATCACCAGTGATCATGAGCTATGCCACTAGATTATGGAAACAAATTTGACTTATCTTTAGTTACTTACTCTGTTAATATTAGATAAAGCAATTACAGAGTTATTTGGAGATTTTGATGGAAAAAAAAGTTTTGAACATCACTTTGGATAGCTGTATGGCAAAAATGTCTGTTGGGAAGGATCATTCTTTGTGGCCTACTTTAGCTAGAGTGCTGATTCTTTCTGGCTCTGTTTGTGCTGATCTTCTGAATGATACATAATAAGCAAAAAATAGGTACAATAAATATGCATATCAATATGTTTCACTAGTTGCAGGCTGCCAGTCATGCAAATGGAAAAAAAATAACCAATTCCTTATGCATAAGAAAGAGGTTGAAATTTAAAACTATTTATTATACATGAGAATGTCAGACATTGCATACCCTTTTTACTAGCTCAGATGTAAGATGCTAAAGGAATGTGGATAAACACAAATGTTAGAGAAAAATACTTATTGCATGAAATGAGAGTCAAGATATAAAATGTACACAACTGTAGGCTATCTTATGAAGAGTCAATGAAAAGACAAATATACAAGAATGAGTACTGAAAAGATGCCAGACAAAACCTTAACTGTCACAAAACTAAATAGAGCATGGTTGAAACCTGGGTAAAGTTGCAAATTATTTCCCCCTCATAAAAACAAATTATTTCCTACTGTATATTATTCAGTTGTAAAGTTGCACTGATACAGCCCAGTAGAAACAGAATATTAACAACTAACTTCTTACTGTATAACTCAGTTCTATTGTTAGGGCCTCTGCACCCTACACTACAGGGAGAACTAAATTGTACCTTTACCAAAGCAAGTGGCATAGCCAGCTGGCCAAAGGCCCTCCCCCTTATTTTTTTTTCAGTTCTTTTTTCAAAGTTTCTATGGGTGTATCCCATTTGAGCGCTTTCCCATTTGAGCGCCATGGCGCGCAAATGGGAATTTCCCATTTGGGCGCCGTATTTTAATTAGTTCAGTTGTGTCCCATTTGAGCGCCAGATAATATTTTGCGTATGTTAGGTGATATAGCTAGGTGATCAGGTAAATTTTTCGCAAATCATATTATTGACTTACGAATAAAGTAAACACACCACTCGATGCCTTTTTTAGGCTCTTTCCAAATATAATAATCATTTTTGTCGGAAATGAATTTTACCCCCACCCCTATGTATACCAATCCAGGGTATATATTTGCACATTAGGGGGGTGGGGGTAAATTTTAAACTTACCTCCCATTAACATCAGAAATAAAATTTACCCCCCCCTAATGTGCAAATATATACCCTGAATTGGTATATATAGGGGTGGGGGTAAAATTCATATCAGAAAAAATGATTATTCTATTTGGAAAGAGCATAAAAAAGGTATCGAGTGGTATGTTTACTTTATTCTTATGTCAATAATATCAACTGCGAAAAATTTACCGACGGGTCTTCATGTCTGTTTTCCTCATACAGTATATAGCGGTGGATACCGCATAATGCATAAGTACCTGTATATGTCAATAATATCAACTGCGAAAAATTTACCGACGGGTCTTCATGTCTGTTTTCCTCATACAGTATATAGCGGTGGATACCGCATAATGCATAAGTACCTGTATATACCTTTAGTAGTAAATATATATGGTATACATAAATACTATATATATTTACTTAGTTTATAATACTATAAATGGAAGTTATTTTCACAACCATTGACCCAATAAAATCCTCAGTTTTGTTCGTTGTCTTCGTGGCAATAAATATTTCTACAGGTCAATGTGGCAGCAAACCACGCTTCATCCACCGCAAAATCACAATTTTGGGTTTGGCGCTCAAATGGTACTCCGTGGCGCTCAAATGGGAACAAAATTCCATGGCGCTCAAATGGAACAAAATTCCGTGGCGCTCAAATGGGAAAGCGCTCAAATGGGAACACCCCGTTTCTATCACTACAAGAGACCCTGAAATTGCCAGTTTGTAGTGGGGTAATCTAAAACAGGACCCCTCCCCCTGACCTTTGGATACGAGAATATTAAAAAAACAAGGAAAAACTTCTTAATGCTAAATTCGAAGTTTTTACTACACCATTGGTTGGAATTTACTGGTTGAAACTTAATTGAAAATTATATTGAAATTTCTTGTTGATATTTAATATTAGAATACAGATTAATTATAGAAAGAATCATTGTTGATATTAGAAATTATAAGAAAAAGAAATAAGAAAACGAGTTCAAAGTAGAGAAGATATGGGGGTCATGAATCAGCCAATAAAACAATATCAGAGCATTATTTAAAAAAAATGCTTGTCTTGGTGGACCATTCTCGGTTATAACCAGCCTTTGAAACAGTATTGGGATATGACGGTAAAGGTGCTCCCCATGCAGTAAAAATGTGGTGATGCAGCTCAATAGAAGCAGGATGTAAGACAAATTATGCATTAATTAGTCCATTGACCAGCAACTGTTCACCTTTACTGCATGGGTAGCAGTTCTGCATGTTTACCCAACATGATAGACTGAATAATATACAGTTGTTTTGATAATGGTGCAGATTAGCAAGATTAGCTAACTCTATAGTATAGGGTGCCTGATAGAACCAGAATAGACAGTAAAAAATGAGTTGTTCATATCCTGCATCTACTGGGCAGCATCTCTGCAACCTTACAGTACAATTTACTGAATAACATAGATTGAGCAATGAGTTGTTTTTTTTTTTAATTTTGGATATAGGATGATAATGAGATATTTAGGAAATAAACATACCAGTTGACTCAGAGTTTACCA
The DNA here is from genome assembly GCF_049724085.1 of Artemia sp. Qi Xiang Cuo. Classification (NCBI taxonomy): domain Eukaryota; kingdom Metazoa; phylum Arthropoda; class Branchiopoda; order Anostraca; family Artemiidae; genus Artemia; species Artemia sp. Qi Xiang Cuo. The sequence goes on from NC_142807.1 coordinate 34,477,951, forward strand.
TAATACTGTATTGAAATGTAGCAATCATTTCCAGTGGAAAATCATCCTCTAGATTCTATAAATCAAGCTTTTTGGGGATAAAAAGGGATTCAAGGGTGGGCTGCAGGCTTGTAGGTGAGGTGGCCTTGACCCTGAACTCCAATTAAGCCAAAAAAAAAAAACTGAAAATAGGGTTTTCCTATCCGAGAATCTGGAAATTCCAGACTTTTTTAGATTTCTGGAATGAATTTCCACCATAAATGATTGTTATATTTGGATAGAGGATTGAATTCTAAATTGAATTGTATGTTCGTTTCCTAGCTATTTCATTATGGTCCTACATTTCAAATTTACAATTTTTATTAGGGGTAGCTAACCTGCAGCTATGCCCATCAGTGTTAGCAGTGGCAAAAACTCATAGGTGCAAGCTCTAGGCTAAATGAGATGCAGAAATAGTCAGCATTACAAGGAAACACAACTAGAGGAGACTTAAGAGAAGGATAAGCACAATGGTGTCACTCCAAAAACATACAGCTTACCTTTGTACTTTCGTAACACTATCTCGGCAATCAAATCCGTAACAAAACCTACTGATCTTTGCTCTTCGCAACCAACTGACCAACAGAATGAATGAAATTGCAAATGGGAATCGTGTAACTCACCAACTTCCTGTTGGCACATTGCTTTTGATTTGACGCTTGTCTTGTTGTTGTTTGTTGTTTGGGGTTTGACGCGTTCAACCAATCGGTCATATGCGTTCGTATCACTCGATTATTTAGTGCCTTCTGTAATCACTAGCTTGCTTGGGTGTCACTTTAGTCAATATTCATTGAGCCATGTCAGGTATCACTTATTGTGCTATTGGTAGGGGGTCATTCACCTGTAGCAAATGCCTGCATTGAAAAACAATAATCAATTCAGAACTGCTTTGTCATAAAACAATTAAAATACAATTGCAACACAATTAAATAAATAATGCCAATATACATCATTCCTGTCACATACGCCAACTAAAAAAAAAAAAAAAAAAAAAAAAAAAAAAAAAAAAAAAAAAAAAATTAAAGGGAATGAACCAAACCAGTAGCCTAGTCTTAACAAATTTACCTAAAAGGTTTGTGCTTAGCTTTCTAGCCCAAGGAGGAGATGTGTAATGTCCCAGAACTGAGCACATTGTGAATGCCTTAAATGCCCTCTCACAGCAATTCCTTAGTATTTCCCTCTCACAGCAATTCCTTAGTATTTCCCTCTCCTTTTCATATTTTCTACAGTTGAAGATGATGTGACGTATGTCTTCGTACACTCCACATGTGTCGGAGTTGGGGGAAGGGGTCATTTTCCAATGGAAGAGTTTTGATTTAGTCCTTGCATGGCCACATCTAAGACGAAAGAGACAAGTTGAAAGGATGCGAGATGAGAGGTACATTTCTTTTGATGGCTGCTTGTAATTATACAGATCTAGGAGCTGAGTATGGAAAGAACGGAGCCAAGCCTCTTCTTCCTCCAAAATTTTTGAACTGATTGAAGACAGGAATTCAGGACCAGTAATAGGGGTTTGAGTGATCAGACCCAGATGGGAGGCTTGTTTTGCAGCCTGGTCTGCTAATTCATTTCCTTTTATACCACACTGTGCTGGAATCCATATAAATAGGACGGATATACCCTTTCTTGCAAGTTGTGTAGTTAGATTTTCAATATCCATGGCAACATTTCTTGCTCGGTGTTGCTGGTGTGAAAAGTAGTCCAGAGCTGACAGTGAATCAGTGCAGACAATACACTTCTGATGCTTGATCTCTGTTTGGCTTGATATGGCTTGAAGAGAAAACTTAACTGCCATAAGTTCTGCAGAGAAAATTGCAAGGTTGGGGGGTAAACGGTGGCAAAGAGACAGGCCCTGGGAGGGTATAACTACTGCACAGCTGCATTTTGTTTCTGTCTTTGAGCCATCTGTGTAAACTTGGATGTAGTCCTAGTATTCTGCCATCTTTCCCAGGAATATGATTTTCATAACTGCTTGGGGGGGGGGAGGGTCCTCCTTTTTTCAATGCTGCTATTAGGAATAATCAATTCCCCAATTCCTTTGGAGGTGCTGGGAGAATCATCATCCAAATTAACAGTCAGCCTGCCATTCTCTGTGAACTCTTCCATGCCAGGAAGGCAAAGGAATCTCTGAAAAGAGGGCATCTCTGTTGATTTGCAGTAGAAATCAGGATTTTGATGGCTGAAGATTCTTTTGTATACAATGGGGTTTTTGCGTCTCATGTTACTACAAAAATATATTTGCATGGAATATTTTCTTCTGAAGTGGAGAGACTAGACCCCCACTTCGCAGTGCACAGCTGCAATAGAAGTTGATTTTAGGCAACCAAGGGTTCTTCATAAGATTGCATGGAGGATAGTGTCAAGTTTCTTCAGGAGACATTTCTTAGCGGATCCATATATAAATGATCCATAGTCTATCTTGGATATCACCACTGACTTGACGATAGTTGAAGCAAATGCAGTGGGGGCTCCTCTTCTTCCAAGGCAGAGAGCATTAATGAAGTTTTGTCTTTGGTTAAGACTGCCAATCATCTCATCCAGATGGGGTTTCCATGTCAGTTTTTGATCAAATACAATTCCCAGAAAGCGTGCATGTTCTGCAACCACAATCCCATGTCCATTCAGTTTCACCAGTGGTTTAAAAGCATCCAGGTTATGCATTTTGTTGAAAGAGGCACTGACTGACTTATTGTTCGAGAATAGCATATTATTAATTTTTGCCCAAATTAATAGCATATCTACAGCTTTTTGAGAGGCAGACCGTATGCAAAAAATGTCTCTCCCCAAAACTGCAACAGCAATATCATCAAGATACAAAAAAAGCTTTGCTCCAAGAATAATTTCCAGGCTTATATCATGACAATTAACTGAGAAGAGAAGTGGACTTAGAACAGCCCCTTGAGGGATTCCAGTGTCAAAGACTTTCCTCTTAAACTCTGAGAAGGAGCCCCCCAGGGAAACCTGGACCTCCCTGTTGGTGGATCCAATTTACCAGTAGGTCTGGTAAGCCCATTTCAGATAGCTTTCTGATTAGTTGCCTCACATCTACTCTATCAAATGCTGATTCCATGTCTAAAAATATCACATGTACTGCTTTTCCTTTTTTGAAGCTGTGTTTGATCAGATGCTCTAGTCTAACTAAGGCATCTGTGGTGCTCCTTCCAGGGAGAAATCCGAGCTGTTCAATTTGGATGTGATCGGATAATGGGGTTGAAATGCTTTGTTTCAACACCCTCTCAATTAGTTTTACAACTGAAGAGGCAAGAGATATGGACCAGTATGAATCAATCAGTTTGGGGTCTTGTCCTGTCATGAAAAGAGGGATCACGTTTGCCTTGTTCCACTCAGATGGTATTGATGACTCTATGACAGATCTATTGAATAACTCTGTCAGTAGCTCAACAAATGTATCTGGCAAATTTTTCAACATCAAATTGTGAATTCCATCAGGGCCAGTTGCACCAGGCTGGAGCTTTCAAATGGTGTCTTTAACTTCCTGAAGACTGCAATGAGAAAATGGACCAGTGCTGTTTCTGAGAATGAGTTGATGGTGTGTGAGCTGTGATGGTGTATATACTTTCAGAAACTTTTCTAAGAAGAGATTAATCTTTCCATTGGTTGAAAATTCTGCATTCCATCCCATCTGTATTTCTGCAGGGATGGGTGTTCTTCTTTTTTTACCTGAAAAAACCTGAAAATTTCTCCGCAACACTCGAACGGGGGTATTGTGGCCAAATTTCTTTTCAGTGAGTATTCTCCATCCCTCCTGTGTCTCAGTTTATAGCGTCTCTTTGAATTCTGCTGTCCTTTGCTTGGAAACTATTTTATTCTCAATTGAGAGGTATCTAGACAAGTTATTTTTTTCTTTTTAATTATGTAGGTAGGCTTTATGGCATTTACTTTTACATACAGGAGTGCAAATTTGTCTCTTTGGGTGAGGTTGTTTGTAAACAAATATATTTTATGAGGAAGCTACTATAACTGAAGTAATCTTATTAGATAATGATTCCACTGACTCGTCACTTGTCTTAATTTCTGAAGCCTTTTGGTCTAAGTTGTGTTTCCAGGACATCCAGAGTTTGTCTTGGAATTTCCAGAATTTCACTGGTTGGAAGCTTGACCTTGCTGGGTTGATCTCTAGTGTTAATGATAGAACCTCGTGGTCAGAATCAAAGTCACAGGGTTTCTGAATTTCTACACTATTTATAATATCTGATGATGTGAAAGTTAGGTCAATGGTTGAGTACTTGCCTGTCTGAGGGTTCAGCCTTGTATTTAGGTCTTTGGGGGTGACAAGGGACAACTTATTTATGGGTTCCAGGATGTAATTGGTTAGAGGGGTTGCAATTGGATCATCTGGTGATACAGCATCCCACATTCTGTGGTGCAGGTTAAAGTCACCACTAATTATTTTCACAGGACCACATGCATTCACAATCAGTTTGAATTGATTCAGGGAGAATTTATATGTCTTTGGGGCATAACAAATAGCAACACTAATCCACTTATTGCTTCCCAGTAGTTTTATGTCAATTATACATACCTCCATTTCCCCTTGTGGACTGGGGTCATGTATTCTAAAAGCTAGGTCATTTTTCACAAGTGACAGTAGGCCACCATCTTTTTTGTGGACTCTGTCCCAACGGGCAATATTGTACCCCTTGAAATCATGGACAATATTTTCCTGTTTTAAGAAAGTTTCTTGAAGTAGGAAAATATCAGGAGCGTGTCTGACTAAAATATTTTGGAGTTCTTTTCTTTTGGCTTTGTTAAATCCCCGGATATTTAATTGGAACACTGAAAGGGAGCTAGTCATTTGTGTGTGAGGGGGCTAACCTGGGTCTTTGTAGCTTATTACTACTACCTTCTGGGCTAGGTGTAGCCTCCTTTCCTTTGCGTTTTCTTTCAGGAGGCCTTGGGCTGCTGGTTTGGGGTGGGTTGTTACTGGTTGTAGGGCTTGATTCAACTCTGTTTAGGTTTTCAGCAATGTTGGACAGGCTAAGGACTGCATTTTGAAGATTAGCTGGCATCATCTGAGATACTAGTTTGCAAAGTGATGTTATTGTCTCAGCCAGATAAGAGATCTGCTTTGTAACACCTTCAAACATGGTCATATATCTCTTGTTCAGGTCCTCAACTGGATGGTGGTAAGGTGTCAAAGGAGGGAAGGAGTCTTTATGGGCCATAGGGACGTATGTGGTTTGTGTTTGAAGTCCCTTCTTCAGGACCTCGGCAGCAGTCCTCATGGGGACATTATTAGTGAAGGAATAGGTTACAATTGCTTTCTTCTCCATGAATACTGGGCATACTCTAGCATTAGCAGCATGGTTACCACTGCAGTTAGGGCACTTGAGGACCTGATCTTGTTTAATTAGCATTAAGAAGTTTTTCCTTGTTTTTTTTAATATTCTCGTTTGGGTGATTAAGGCGGCTTCCCAAGGTCAGGGGGAGGGGTCCAGTTTTAGATTACCCCATGCAATGTATTGCATAGCTAATAAAAGCGTTTCCTTTGCGCAAAAGCAAAAATTGTATCTTTTGAAAAAAGTATCATTTTAAAGCACCCTACAATTTCGCAAAAGCTAAGGGTAATGGCTTACGTGCAAAGCATAGCGCAAAGCATAGCATACGTCCGCAAATTCTACATTTGAAATTTTCCAAGAAGAAATCTAAAGTTTTTCTGCCTTCATTTTTATCTAGTTGAAACGAATTAGGGGGAGTGTCAGATAAACGATGTTTTTTTTTTTGCGCATCAAACCTTTTTTGCGGATGCAGACGTGCATTTAATTGCGACAATTTTTTTTGTATCTTCCCACGCATGGGAGACGTCAGCAAACCAGTTGTTTTACATTAGATATAAACTGAAAATTTGGTGTTTTAAGACAGTCTTAGGAGAGCATCCAGAGACAATTTTTATGCTCATTTACCGAGTTGTCATCTTTAACTTTGTCAATTGTCATTTTATGTAAGTACAATAAAACCATTGTTTATTATGATCTTCTTGTTTTTATTGTCATATGTCAGTCAGATCTCTCGTGTACTCTAGGTAACGTTCCCATTGGGAATCAGTATCAGAGGATAGCAAGCAGTCCTGAATCTGTGCTCCTTAATCTCAAGATAGAGGCAACGAAACTCAATCAGATCCCATAGATTCAATTCATAGGAGAAGGGATTCAAACCCTTCGTGAGGCCACCTCTAAATTAAAAGTCAGAAAACATCTTCAAGACATGAAAGCCTCCTTAAGATCAGCAACTTAAGAGTTCAAACATTACCCCCCGTTTCACCCACTACAAACTGGCAATTTCAGGGTCTCTTGTAGTGATAGAAACTTTGAAAAAAGAACTGAAAAAAAATTAAGGGGGAGGGCCTTCGGCCAGCTGGCTATGCCACTGGCTTTGGTAAAGGTACAATTTAGTTATCCCTGTAGTGTAGGTTGCAGAGGCCCAACCAATAGAAGTGGGATATACAGTAAGAAGTTAGTGGTTTATTTTCTGGTTCTACTGGACAATATCTATGCAACTTTACAACTGAATAATATACAGTAGGAAATAATTTGTTTTTATGAGAGGGAAATAATCTGCCACTTTATCCTTGTTTCAACCATGCTCTATTTCGTTTTGTGACAGTTAAGGTTTTGTCTGGCATCTTTTCAGTACTCATTCTTGTATATTTGTCTTTTCATTGACTCTTCATAAGATAGCCTACAGCTGAGTACATTTTATATCTTGCCTCTCATTTCATGCAATAAGTGTTTTTCTCTAACATTTGTGTTTATCCGCATTTCTTTACCATCTGAGTTAGTAAAAAAGGGTATGTATTATCTGGCATTCTCATGTATAATTAATAGTTTTAAATTTCAACCTATTTCTTATGCATAGGGAATTGTTTCTTTTTTTTTTCATTTGCATGACTGGCAGCCTGCAACTAGTGAAACATATTGATATGCATATTTATTGTACCTATTTTGTGCTTATTATGTATTTTTCAGAAGATCAGCAAAAACGGAGCCGGAAAGAATCAGCACTCTAGCTAAAGTGGGCCACAAATAATGATTCTTCACAACAGACATTTTTGCCATACAGCTATCCAAAGTGATGTTCAAAACTTTTTTTTCCATCAAAATCTCCAAATAACTCTGTAATTGCTTTATCTAATATTAAAAGAGTAAGTAACTAAAGATAAGTCAAATTTGTTTCCATAAGCTAGTGGTATAGCTCATGATCACTGGTGATTGCACTAGATATTTCCCACATCCGAAGGTTAGATCATCTTATTCTAATTCTTTTATTGAATTACTTTATGTTGCTCTGTTACAAATTGGTAGGTTTGGACAGCCAAAATATCTATTGGGAAGAGGTAGCCATGATACCCAGCTTTCAGTCTGAGACTCATATGTTTGTAAGGTTATCAGCACTTAAGACATGTTTGATGTTCTTTTAAGATCTACAGCAGTAAACACTGAATCTATTAGGCATACTGGCATAGTTTAAACAGCTCTGAATTTTCACACCTATTGTGTCTGTGCTGGTTACTTCAGCTTTTGGTCTGGGTTTCAGACTGAACACAGCCTAATACTCTAGCCACTTTCAAAACTCAGTGGCTAGACATAGATGGCATATAGCTAAGACCCACCGTATTCCGTCGCCGTAGTTTATGAGAGGGTTAAGGGGGGGGGGGGGACTCACAGTTATACCTAGCGGAGCTCTGACATGTTTAAGTACCAAGCTAGACTTCAAATTTAAGGCATTGTTCTGATAGCCTGCTTTTCACTGTCAAGATGCAACCGTTTAAGCTAAAAGGACTGGCAGCTAGGCCTGCTGGCAGCAGTGGCGCCAATTCACGAAAATGTGGGGGGGCAAGGATTTTCTTTTCGATTTTTTTTATGAAGATGCAAAAAAAAGAACAACATTGAGCAAATAGACCTAAAACAAGGGCTTAGTTTTGAATGAATCCTACTCAGAAATCACATTTCCGGTCAAGGATTGGGTAATAGAATAACGTAGGTAATAGTCCTCTTTAATAGCTGTGAAAAAAACGAAGCACAGGGATGACTAATAAAAAGACCAGTTTGCCAGTCTCGCTGGTTTAATGTAGCACATAGCTAAAATATAAAATAGCTATAAAATATAAATAAAAAGGAAACTTTCAAAGTCTAGGGAGGGCCACGCCCCCCCCCCCCCTAAGTGACGCCCCTGGCTGACAGTGACACAGACTGGACACAGATTCACATAGAGGTCTGCCTATGTTCAAGGCGGCACATACCAGCTCTTAGCAAAGGATATGGTTCTAGCTGGTAAACCGTTTTTACAAGTGTCAATTTTTTTTTATTTTAACTAGAATTGAAAATGGTTTTGCTACTCAAGGTAAATTCCCATTTCTTATCATTAGGTAGTCTGCCCATGTTGTTTATTTTTGCTTCTTGGTCAATGACAATTTAGCCGTTACCTATTTTATCTACCAAATGCGACAAAAATAATCATTGTTTAGTTGATAAATGTTGAAAAATGCTATTGTATAGAATATAAAAAATATTTGGTTATTTAAATACATAAATTCTTTGTTAAAAAAAATGAAATGCCAATTACTCGTGATGGCATGTGTTTGCAAATGTTATTTGACATGAAGTTTTTGCTATTTTTATTTGAAAAGCTTACCTATGCAAAGATTTTCTGAAACATCTAAAAGTAGCATATTGATTTCTATAATTATTGCCACCTCACAAAACATACATCTGTTAACGCATTCACACCTAGCACTTTTTGGATATATGGGAAAAAAAACTCAATGTAGACAAGCATCAATGTTCCATTTTTCTATTTTCTGGAAAATGTAAAGTCTGGACAACTTTTTTTTTCTATTTTTACATCTCCTTTTTCAAACAGACTGTCTGAACACTCTTTTAAAAAGACAAACTTTAAATATATCTAACTACATATTTTAATACTATTACTTAATTGAGTATAGCAATTCATTTGACAAGAATGCAAATACTGACCACTTCAATAGTATGTTACCCCCAATTTCTATGAACCCAAGTTACCAACCTCTCCCAGGATTCGAGTATAGAACCATCCCATTTTCAATCCAGGAAATGAAAAATGCAGTGCATCATATTAGGACCAAGACTAGCAGCAGCTATGACAATATACACCCTACATGGATAAAGAATCTCACCCCTTCATACAAACGGGAACTTCTAAACTGTTATAATCATGCTTGGGCTTCATCTATGTTCCACAATATCTGGAAATGTTCGTCCCTATTACCAATCCTAAAGAAAAATAAACCCAAAAATTACCCTGAGTCCTATAGGCCCATAATGATTACTCCTGTGATGGGGAAAATAATGGAAAAAATGATCTATTACCGACTCCTCTGGTTTGTTGAAAAAAATAATATGATCCCTCACACTGAAACTGGCTTCAGGAAACACTATTCCTCAACAGATGCTTTCATATTGTTAACAAACGCAATAAATGAATCATTCTCAAAAAAATGTGCTAGTTGTTGCTTTCCTAGACTTTGAAGGGGCATATGACAATGTGAAACACCAAATCTTTTTAATTAAACTTGCAAACTTGGGACTACCCCCCCAAACTAGTATCTTTTATAAAATCTTTCATAGAATTGCAAAGTTTCATTGTTTGTGTAGGTTCAGCCTCTTCACCCCAAAAGACAATAACAAAAGGTCTTCTTCAGGGAGCAGTCCTCAGCTGCCTCCTTTTTGCTCTGTATCTCTGGGACATGAATCTCCCCCACACAAATCTACAATATGCTGATGATCTGGTACTATGGTAATCTGGTAAAACCTTTGAGATTGCACAGTCAAAGCTGCAAAAGTCACTTTTCCAATTTGAAACATTCTCTCAACATTCAGTTTACCCATTGCACCTACCAAGTTAAAAATAATCCAATTTCACGGAAAGCGAAATCATGTTAATGCAAGACTAACTCTAAATGGAACAACTATTCCAGAAGATAATCATATTAATTACCTAGGTCTCATGCTTGACCAAAAACTTAATTTCAACCTCATCATTTCAAACACAATAAAAAAATGCTATAGAAAAACAATTATACTAAAAAGACTTCTTTCTACACCCTGGGACTGTAAGGAGAAAACCTTACTCTAGTTTTTTAAATCACATATAAGACCCCATATTGACTATGGGCTCATCGTCTATGGTGCATGTGCAAAGACCCAGATGGAAAAAATTGAAACAATACAAAACGATATAATACGTCTCATATATGGTCTTAGGAAACCCACAAGCACCAAGTTTCTGCTTATGGAGAGTGGATTAACAACAATAAGGGAGAAAAGTAGCTTTCTCTTGATAAAACATCTTACAAAATTTGAATCAAATAGCTCACACACCCTACATAATTGGTTAAGAACTCCAGCCATGTATAGAGGCATTGCAGATGAGTATGCCAATATTCAGAAGAAGTTCCCTGCAGGGTTGCCAAAATTTTTAGGGACGAAAGTGTCCAAATCAGCCAAAAAAGGACACTTTTAGTGTCCCTCTAGATAATTAGCCAAAATACAGGGTTGCCGCTATGAATTTTCAAAACCTGTGAAAAAAGTGCCGAAAAACCTGTGAAATTCGTTCTTCTTAGTTCTGCCACCTAGCGGTCTGTTACCTGCATGAGATCTGCAGGTATATCCAGCTTTGACGTTAACACTACCTATAAATTAAGTTTAGTGCGGGTTCAAATTGAAGAGATGGCAGAAAAAAATTCGTCATGAGAATGTCAACAGAGGGAAATGTTATATCGATTATCGATACCGCTACCTATCTTAGTCGAAAAGGAAAGAACCAACCATATAGATTTATTTTCACTTCGGCATTTTCATAAGTTATGCGTAAAAGATACGAGTCTTTGATCTTCGGTAGCTATTAAGGATCTTTGTGTGCGAGAAGGTACGAACGGCTGTAGCAACGAAATTTCTATTTTGACCTACATCGTTTTAAAGTTAAATAAAAGACGTCGATCACCTTAACCACTCAGCCAAATGGTTGTTCAAGAGGTTAAAATTGTTTAACAACTCATCTATCTTGCCGTTTTCTGAACATTTAGAAGCAGGGTTGCCATCATCAGTAGGATTTTACTAGATCTAGTAAAATAAAATAAAAAATCTAGTAAATTTAAAAGATCTAGCAAATTTCCCGAAGTAAAAAGTCATGATTTGTAGGAAACAAAACATTTGTTATTTTCCATGAATTCAGTAAAAAATTAGGGTCCATTCATTACAAAATCTGATTTCGATTATGTTAGATATTATGGCTACTATTGCTCTCATTTTTCGATTTCGCGTCAACCCTAGCGCCTAAAAATCTCTACTTTTCTCTAGGCTTCTTCTTGACACCAGCTTTGAAAGGCAAACTATTTAAAATCAGGACTGGTATGCCTGCTTAATTTGTTTTCAGACAAATTTCCCTGACTCTCATAATAGCTTTTACGTTTGTTATTTAGCTTTGTCCCTTTAAAGACGCTGTTGCAAACGAACTTTTTTAGTACTTGCCCAAGTTCTTTCTGACTCTCTGCAGCTTGCCCCATTTAATTGTTGGAGCAGAGGGACAGTTATTGATTTTATCGGTCATCAAAACTAAAAACCTGAATAGGTTAAATGTCTCGAGTGTTTTGTCTCTGATGAAAACAAAACAACTTGTTCTCAGGTCGTCAACTGGAGTACATGACTGGGTGATCCCCAGCGATTTGACTCGGGCTAACAAGAAATGGAAACAAGCAGATCCCTTCAGTCAGAACTCGACACTAGTGGATACTTTAAATTCGGATGAGGCCGAGTTAGATTAAAGCCTTTTATGTGCGACTTTTTTTTTAATTGTCACCACATATTTTTCTTCTTACTTCACAATTTGTATGATTTTCCTGACATGAAAACTATTGACAGAATAATATTTTTTCAAACTAAATATTCAATGTTATATGAGTTTTCTTTTTCTTGGCAATCCTAGTGCAATTTGAGGTGCACTTTTTAATTTACATATTTCCACAACTAAACCGGTAGCCGATTTCGTCATTGCCGTTTTGAAGTGACATAGATTGCATAGGTTAGTGACATAGGTTTTTGATTTCCTTGAATACGAACGAGAGAGAATCCAGAAAAAATCAGTTAAAAAAAAATCCTAAATTAATTGCTTTAAAATTCGTCAGAAATATTGGCAGGCAGCTTATCCCTTATTTAAAGACCAGCCCAATTAGTCTTTTAAAACTGGCGAATTTTCTCTTAAAAATGCAAAATTGAAGGGTTTAAATTTCAAACTGAAAACAGAAACTGGAGGACAAATTTCAAAAGCCGTCACTTTCAAACACACCTCAGATTCTAAGCACTCCATCGTCTGAATTGCTTTGTGAATATGAGTTGTAGCTGTTTTTCTTCGTTGATTGTTTTTCAATTTTTCAGTATACCTGAATTTTATGACCTGAAAACCATTGATAAATTAAAGCCGGGCTTCATCAGCTGGATTTCCAGAATCCAAGATTCCCGACTATTTTTTGACGTCTTGGATACACCACATCTGGAATATAACGCATATCCAGTAGTACATCCAAATATTAATAATAAAAAAGGATTTTCGAACTTATAGGTTTCCGGAATTTTCAATCATACTGTGACAACAAAAAAAATAAGGAAAAGAGAAAAAGAACAAGAAAAAAGGAAAAAAGATTGTGTAAATCCTATTGATTATCCTCCTATAGATAAAAATCGATGCTTGATGGTGCGCGTGCGGCGGTAGCCGCACACGCAAAAAAAATTGAGCATTTAGTAAAAACAGATACGATTTAGTAAATTTATCCTCTGAGATGTCGTGAATTCTCCCAGGCCAGGGTGGCAACCCTGTTTAGAAGTAGCCCTGAGCAAAAATAACGTTTCCGAGAACTAAAAAGCGAGAAGAAATGTGAGAAGCGGATTGAAATAAATTCGCTTGATTTATACTCGATAGAAACTGGCGACCAGTGTTTGACAAAAAATCACAGCTGAAAGTATGGAATATAAAACAGAAGCATTGGCTAGCGGCTATAAATAAAATTGAGCCGCAACACAGCTTTTCTGCGAAACTCTTTTCTTTCTATGACAGTAGTGCAATAATAGCCATGTGCCCACGGCTACACGCCACAGGGATTTACGCGGAACACGCCAGCATGGATTGGCCATTCACTTCTTCTCTCCAGCCTTCTCAGCGGCGTTGGTAAACTGCCACCAGCAGTAGGCGGGTCCTTGAAGTTGACCGACTTGATGACAAACGTCAACCGTAAGACAGAAGAAAAAGGAGGATTTGATAGTTCTAGCATACCATATTAGTTAAGAATTTTGGTCCTATTCCTCGTCAGTTGATAAATAGTGTTCGTACAGCACCCAAAAACATCGAAGAAAAATCCCAAAAACGTTACCAAAGAGTCAACGTAAACTACAAATTACAAATAGTCGTATTTATAAAAAAAATGAAGAAAATAAATACATTTATTTTTTGATTTGGAAAAATGTCCAAAAAGTGTCCTTTTTCTCAAAAAGCTGCCTTTTTTGACCCAATAATGTCCCGGTGTCCCTCAGAGTGAAAAAGTGTCCAAAAGACACTAAAAGTGTTCATTTGGTATCCCAGGTTCCCTGTACCTGCAAAGTCTATTGCACCTACTTTCCCCCAATCCCCTCCATGGAATTGGTCAATCCCCATAATAAATACTGATTTCTCAAAGTGGACTAAAGATTTAACCCCCATTGCTTTTGTTCAGAAAAAATTTGCTGAACTTAATACAATTACTTATAAAAACCATTTCCAAATCTTTGTTGATGGGTCCAAAATGAATGAGAAGGTAGCAAGTGGTGCCTTCCTTCCTCACCTGAAAATTACAATGGGTGAGAGATTGTATAATAATGTATCTATAATGTCTACAGAGTTAAATGCCATAATCATGGCATTAGAACACCTTATAGAAAATAAAACCTTGATTTCTAATTTAAATAATATTATAGTTTATTCTGACTCTTCATCAAGCCTTGAGTTGCTGTCTTCAGCTCCTCAGTATAAGCTGGATATTGACGCTTATCATTGTTTTAGTATCATAGATAATCTTGCTTCAAGTGGCATAAGAACTTATCTTCAGTATATTTCTAGCCACTCTGGTATAAGTGGTAATCATCAGGCTGATGAAATAGCAAAAAATGCTATAAATGTTGACCAGCCAAGTGGGAGACCAATCCCCATTAGATATTTACCGATGGAGACTATCAAATATTATGTTTAATAAGAAAAATTCTACTCTTTCCCCCTTTCCCAATAAGTAGTTTTCTAAAAATTTATCACATAATTCGTTCTGGAACAAATGGACTAAACTTTCTTGCATTCTCGTATCAGTTTTCTAATTCAAGTGGTTCAGTTCCCCTGTCCGCTCTTTGCAGGTATTGTATTATGAATAATGGAACAATTGACCACTGCCTATTTGAATGTAATATGGTGACGTCTGCACAGCATACCTTGCATTGTAAACTGTTAAAGTGCTTCAAACACCACAAAATCTCATCTATCATCTTATATTTGAAGTCCTTGAGTCAAAAGATCTGCTGAAAGATATTTGACAATATCTAATAAATAAGAGACAAACAAGCAAGTAGCTCTGTAGCCCACAGAGTGAAGCAAAAGGAAAAGGGCTAAATAGTATCAACTGAAAAGCCCGCCTGCTGTGAAATAGAAGAAGAAGAGGAAAATTTGAAGTTTGGCGCCTTTTCTGGCGCCAAATAATATGATCATATATTCTGACTCTCTATCAAGCATTGAGTTGCTGGCCTCAGCTCCTCAGTATAAGTTGGACATTGACACTTATCATTGTCTCAGTATTATAGATAATCTTGCTTCATGTGGCATAGGAACTTATTTTCAGTATATTCCTAGCCACTCTGGCATAAGTGGTAATCATCAGGCTGATGAAATAGCAAAAAATGCTATAAATATTGACCAGCCAAGTGGGAGACCAATCCCAAATAGAGATATTTACCGATGGAGGCTATAAGATATAAATTTTAATAAGATTAATCCTATCCTTTCCCCCTTTCCCAATAAGTATCTCTCTAAAATTTATCATAGAATTCGTTCTGGAACAAATGGACTAAATTTTCTTGCATTCTCATATAAGTTTTCCAATTCAAGCGGTTCAATTCCCCTGTCCCTTCTTTGCAGGCATTGTAATATGAATAATGAAACAATTGACCATTGCCTATTTGAATGTAATATGCTGACGTCTGCACAACATACCTTGCTTTGTAAACTGTTAAAATGCTTCAATCAACACAAAATCTCACTATCAGCCAAGAGCCTAGCCAACTATACCTGCACACAGAGCACAGACATCGATATCTATCATCTTATATTTGAACTCCTTGAGTCGAAAGATCTACTGAAAGATATCTGAGAATATCTAATAAATAAGAGACAACCAAGCCAGTAGCTCTGTAGCCCACAGTGTGAAGCAAAAAGAAGAGGGCTAAATAGTACCAACTGAATAGCCCGCCTGCTGTGAATTATAAGAAGATTTTCTGGTTATAACTGATTATTTGAATGTAGCGTCTTTTTCCTGCATTGTGATAGGTTAACATTTTGGGCTAAATGGTTTCAGCCAATCAGATGTGGCTAAATTTTTCCATTAATTTGTACATTTAAAGTGATTTTTAGAACCATTATTGAATCCATCAGATTCAAATAGGGAGGAATTGTTGGCATTTTCTCTTTTGAAGGAATTAACCTAGGCTATCTGAGGTTAGAAATATTAATCATAAATTTACCTGGGCTTGCTTTATTAAATTGAATATAGCTGTAGGCCTATATATAGGGGTGGGGGCTAGAATTTATTTCTGACAAAAATGATTATTCTATTCGTAAAGAGCATAAAAAAGGCATCAGGTGAGTGGTATATTCACTTTAGTTGAAACTCAATAATATGATTTGGTAAATATTTACCGTAACCATCACATTGGATTGGGGGTAAAGTTCTACCAAATCATATTATTGAGTTAGGACTAAAGTGAATACACCATTCGATGCCTTTTTTATGCTGATTACGAATATAATAATCATTTCTATCGGAAATGAATTTCAGCCCCCCCCCCCCTATATATACCAATTCAGGGTTAGGTTAGGTATATATAAGGGGGAGGGGCTAAAATTCATTTCCGATAGAAATGATTATTATATTTGCAATCAGCATAAAAAAAAGCCATCGAATGGTGTATTCACTTTATTCCTAACTCAATAATATGATTTGGTAGAACTTTACTGGATTGGGTACCGGGGCATGCAAACATTAGTGGAAATGAAATGGCTGACACTGCAGCAAAACAAGCATCCATAAAAGACAGGCAAACATTTGTAGGTATCACACCCAGGATGGTTAATCAAATTGGAATAGTGATAAAGAAATTGAGAATAAAGATATTCAAGGACAGCCGTGTGTTCTCAACAAATATGTTAGTTATACGAAAGAAAGAAAGGCAATTTAAAAAGAAAATATATGGACTGCTAAGTAAATCTGAAGCCAGGGTGATATTCAGACTAAGGTCAGGTCATGCAGGAATTCAGAAAAATAGAGCCCGTTTTAATAATGAATATCTTAGATGTGCATTTTGTGGAAATGAGGAAACGGTAAAACATCTGTTATTTTAATGTACAGGAACAGAAGACAGGAGGAAGGATATTAGACAGTTTAATAGAGAAAAGAGAATTTGACAGAGTAGTGACATACTAAGTGAAGCTTGAACAGTGACTGTGCTGATGGACTTAAGCTGATATGCAAGTTTTTAAAGGATATTAATCGGATGCATCTTATATAAACCAAGTGATTACAATAAGCCTTCTGAGCCCTTGCAGGAAGAGAGGAGGAACCATCCATTTCAATAATAAACCATATGTAATACTTACCAGAAAAGATTAAAAGGGATAAATGTACTGTGTCCCCATTGCCATTCAGCCCCTGAACCCCTGTATGTTGAATTCTTCTTCTTCTATTTTACAGCAGTGGGGCTTTTCAGTTGATACTTCTTCTTCTATTTAACAGCAGGCAGGCTTTTCAGTAATACTATTTAGCCCTTTTCCTTTTGCTTCACTCTGTGGGCTACAGAGCTACTGGCTTGATTGCCTCTTATTTACCCATTAAACCTACCAAGTAAAAAATTATCCAATTTCAACGAAAGCGAAATCATGTTAATGCGAGACTAACTTTAAATGGAACAACTATTCTAGAAGATAATCATATTAATTACCTAGGTCTCATGCTTTACCAAAAATTTAATTTCCACCTACATATTTCAAATACAATAAAAAAATGCTACAGAAAAACAATTACACTAAAAAGACTTCTTTCTACACCCTGGGTCTGTAAGGAGAAAACCTTACTCTAGTTTTTTAAATCACATATAAGACCCTATATTGACTATGGGCTCATCGTCTGTGGTGCATGTGCAAAGACCCAGATGCAAAAAATTGAAACAATACAAAACAATATAATACATCTCATATTTGGTCTTAGGAAACCCAAAAGCACCAAGTTTCTGCTTATGGAGAGTGGATTAACAACAATAAGGGAGAGACGTAACTTTCTCTTGCTAAAACATCTTACAAAAATTGAATCAAATAGCCCACACACCCTACATAATTGGTTAAGAAATCCAGCCATGTATAGAGGCATTGCAGATGAGTATGCCAATATTCAGAAGTAGTTCCCTGTACCCGCAAAGTCTATTGCACGTACTTTCCCCAAATCCCCTCCATGGAATTGGTCAATCCCCATAATAAATACTGATTTCTCAAAGTGGACTAAAGATTTAACCCCCATTGCTTTTGTCCAAAAAAAATTTGCTGAACTTAATACAATTACTTATAAAAACCATTTCCAAATATTTGTTGATGGGTCCAAAATGAATGAGAAGGTAGCAAGTGGTGCGTTCCTTCCTCACCTGAAAATTGCAATGGGTGAGAGATTGTATAATAATGTATCTATAATTTCTGCAGAGTTAAATGCCATAATCATGGCATTAGAACACCTTATGGAAAATAAACCCTTGATTGCTAATTCAAATAATATTATAGTTTGTTCTGACTCTTTATCAAGCCTTGAGTTGCTGTCTTCAGCTCCTCAGTATAAGCTGGATATTGACACATATCATTGTCTCAGTATTATAGATAATCTTTTTTCAAGTGGCATAAGAACTTATTTTCAGTATATTCCTAGCCATTCTGGTATAAGTGGTAATCATCAGGTTGATGAAATAGCCAAAAATGCTATAAATATTGACCAGCCAAGTGGGAGACCAATCTCCATTAGAGATATTTACCGATGGAGACTATCAGATATTAATTTTAATAAAAATAATCCTAGCCTTTCCCCCTTTCCCAATAAGTATTTTTATAAAATTTATAATAGAATGTATTATGAAACCAATGGTCTAAATTTTCTCGCAGCCTCGTATGAGATTTCTAATTCATGTGGTTCAATTCCCCTGCGTCGTCTTTGCAGACCTAGTAATATGAATAATGAAACTATTGAACATTGTGTATTTGAATGTAATATGCTGACATCTGCACAACATATCTTGCTTTGTAAACTGTTAAAATGCTTCAAACACCACAAAATCTCACTATCAGCCAAGAGCCTAGCCAACTATACCTGCACACAGAGCATAGAATTCGACATCTATCATCTTATATTTGAACTCCTAGAGTCGAAAGACCTACTGAAAGATATCTAATAAATATGAGGCGATCAAGCCAGTAGCTCTGTAGCCCAAAGAGTGAAGTAAAAGGAAAAGGGCTAAATAGTATTACTGAAAAGCCTGCCTGCTGTTAAATAGAAGAAGAAGTATCAACTGAAAAGCCCGCCTGCTGTAAAATAGAAGAAGAAGAATTCAACATACAGGGGTTCAGGGGCTGAATGGCAATGGGGACACAGTGCATTTATCCCTTTTAATCTTTTCTGGTAAGTATTACATTTGGTTTAGTATTGAAATGGATGGTCTCTCCTCTCTTCCTGCAAGGGCTCAGAAGGCTTATTGTAATCACTTGGTTTATATAAGATGCATCCGATTAATATCCTTTAAAAACTTGCATATCAGCTTAAGTCCATCAGCACAGTCACTGTTCAAGCTTCACTTAGTATGTCACTACTCTGTCAAATTCTTTTTCTCTATTAAACTGTCTAATATCCTTCCTCCTGTCTTCTGTTCCTGCACATTCAAATAACAGATGTTTTACCGTTTCCTCATTTCCACAAAATGCACATCTAAGATATTCATTATTAAAACGGGCTCTATATTTCTGAATTCCTGCATGACCTGACCTTAGTCTGAATATCACCCTGGCTTCAGATTTACTTAGCAGTCCATATATTTTCTTTTTAAATTGCCTTTCTTTCTTTCGTATAACTAACATATTTGTTGAGAACACACGGCTGTCCTTGAATATCTTTATTCTCAATTTCTTTATCACTATTCCAATTTTATTAACCATCCTGGGTGTGATAACTACAAATGTTTGCCTGTCTTTTACGGATGCTTGTTTTTCTGCAGTGTCAGCCATCCATTCCACTAATGTTTGCACGCCCGGTACCCAATCCAGTAAAGTTCTACCAAATCATATTATTGAGTTAGGAATAAAGTGAATACACCATTCCATGCCTTTTTTTATGCTGATTGCAAATATAATAATCATTTCTATCGGAAAGGAATTTTAGCCCCGCCCCCTTGTATATACCTAACCTAACCCTTAATTGGTATATATAGGGGGGGGGGGGCTGAAATTCATTTCCGATAGAAATGATTATTATATTCGTAATCATCATGAAAAAAGGCATCGAATGGTGTATTCACTTTAGTCCTAACTCAATAAAATGATTTGGTAGAACTTTACCCCCAATCCAATGTGATGGTTATGGTAAATATTTACCAAATCATATTATTGAGTTTCAACTAAAGTGAATATACCACTCACTTGATGCCTTTTTTTATGCTCTTTACAAATATAAAAATGATTTTTTTCAGAAATAAATTCTAGCCCCCACCCCTATATATAGGCCTACAGCTATATTCAATTTATTAAAGCAAGCCCAGGTAAATTTATGATTAATATTTCTAACCTCAGATAGCCTAGGTTAATTTCTTCAAAAGAGAAAATGCCAACAATTCCTCCCTATTTGAATCTGATGGATTCTTTAATAGTCCTAAAAATCACTTTAAATGTACAAATTATTGGAAAAATTTAGCCACATCTGATTGGCTGAAACCATTTAGCCCAAAAAGTTAATCAATCACAATGCAGGAAAAAGACGCTACATTCAAACAATCAGTTATAATCAGAAAATCTTCTTCTAATTCACAGCAGGCAGGCTATTCAGTTGGTACTATTTACCCCTCTTCTTTTTGCTTCACTCTGTGGGCTACAGACCTTCTGGCTTGGTTGTCTCTTATTTGTTAGATATTCTCAGATATCTTTCAGTAGATCTTTCGACTCAAGGAGTTCAACTATAAGATGATAGATATCGATTTCTGTGCTCTGTGTGCAGGTATAGTTGGCTAGGCTCTTGGCTGATAGTGAGATTTTGTGTTGTTTGAAACATTTTAACAGTTTACAAAGCAAGGTATGTTGTGCAGACATCAGCATATTACATTCAAATAGGCAATGGTTAATTGTTTCGTTATGTATATTACAATGCCTGCAAAGAGGGGACAGGGGAATTGAACCGCTTGAATTGGTAACTTATATGAGAATGCAAGAAAATTTAGTCCATTTGTACCAGAACGAATTCTATGATAAATTTTAGAGAGATACTTATTGGGAAAGGGGGAAAGGATAGGATTAATCTTATTAAAATTAATATCTGATAGCCTCCATCGTTAAATATCTCTAATTGGGATTGGTCTCCCACTTGGTTGGTCAATATTTATAGCATTTTTTGCTATATCATCAGCCTGATGATTACCACTTATGCCAGAGTGGCTAGGAATATACTGAAAATAAGTTCCTATGCCACATGAAGCAAGATTATCTATAATACTGAGACAATGATAAGTGTCAATGTCCAACTTATAGTGAGGAGCTGAGGCCAGCCACTCAAGGCTTGATAGAGAGTCAAAATATATGATCATATTATTTGGCGCCAGAAAATTCTCTTCTTCTAATTCACAGCAGGCGGGCTATTCAGTTAGTACTATTTAGCCCTTTTCTTTTTGCTTCACTCTGTGGGCTACAGAGCTACTGGCTTGGTCGTCTCTTATTTATTAGATATTCTCAGATATCTTTCAGTAGATCTTTTGACTCAAGGAGTTCAAATATAAGATGATAGATATCGATTTCTGTGCTCTGTGTGCAGGTATAGTTGGCTAGGCTCTTGGCTGATAGTGAGATTTTGTGGTGTCTGAAGCATTTTAACAGTTTAAAAAGCAAGGTATGTTGTACAGACGTCAGCATATTACATTCAAATAGGCAATGGTCAATTGTTTCATTATTCATATTACAATGCCTGCAAAGAGGGGACAGGGAAATTGAACCACTTCAATTACAAAACTTATATGAGAATGCAAGGAAATTTAGTCCATTTGTTCCAGGACGAATTCTATGAGAAATTTTAGAAAAATACTTATTGGGAAAGGGGGAAAGGATAGGATTAATCTTATTAAAATTAATATCTGATAGCCTCCATCAGTAAATATCTCTAATTGGGATTGGTCTCCCACTTGGCTGGTCAATATTTATAGCATTTTTGCTATTTCATCATCCTGATGATTACCATTTATGCCAGAGTGGCTAGGAATGTACTGAAAATAAGTTTTTATGCCACTTGAAGCAAGATTATCTATAATACTGAGACAATGATAAGTGTCAATGTCCAACCTATACTGAGGAGCTGAGGCCAGCAACTCGAGGCCTGATAGAGAGTCGAAATATATGATAATATTATTTGAATTTGCAATCAAAGTTTGGTTTTCCTTAAGGTGTTCTATTGCCATGATTAGGCATTTAACTCAGCAGACATTATAAATTATTATATAATCTCTCGCCCATTGCAATTTTCAGGTGAGGAAGGAAAACACCACTTGCAACTTTCTCATTCCTTTTTGACCCATCAACAAATATTTGGAAGTGATTTTTATAGGTAATTGTATTAAGTTCTGCAAATTTTTTTCTGGACAAATGCAATGGGGGTTAAATCTTTATTCCCCTTTGAGAAGTCATTATTTATTATGGGACTTGACCAATTCCATGGGGTGATCGGGGGAAAGTGGGTGCAATAGACTTTGCTGGTATGGGGAACTTCTTCTGAATATTGGCATACTCATCTGCAATGCCTCTATACATGGCTGGATTTCTTAACCAATTATGTAGTGTGTGTGAGCTATTTGATTCAATTTTTGTAAGATGTTTTGTCAAGAGAAAGCTACGTCTCTCCCTTATTGTTGTAAATCCACTCTCCATAAGCAGAAACTTGGTGCTTGTGGGTTTCCTAAGACCAAATGTGAGACGTGTTATATCATTTTGTATTGTTTCAATTTTTCGGATCGGGGTCTTTGCACATGTACACGATGAGCCCATAGTCAATATGAGGTTTTATATGTGACTTATAAAACTGGAGTAAGGTTTTCTCCTTACAACCCCAGGATGTGGAAAGAAGTCTTTTTAGTATATTTGTTTTTCTATAGCATATTTTTATTGTGTTTGAAATATGGAGGTGAAAATTAAGTTTTTGGTCAAGCATGAGACCTAGGTAATTAATATGATTATCTTCTGGAATAGTTGTTTTATTTAGAGTTAGTTTTGCATTAACATGGTTTCGCTTCCGGTGAAATTGGATTATTTTTGACTTGTTGGGTGCAATGGGTAAATCTGAATGTTGAGAGAATTTTTCAAACTGGAAAAGTGACTTTTGCAGAATTGACTGTGCTATCTGAAAGGTGCTGCCAGATGACCAAAGCACCAGATCATCAGCATATTGTAGATTCGTGTGGAGTAGGTTCATGTCCCAGAGATATAGGGCAAATAGGAGGCAACTGAGGACTGCTCCCTGAGGTAGGCTCTTGGTTATTGTGTTTTAGGGTGAAGAGGCTGAACCAACACAAACGATGAAACTTCGCACTTCTATGAAGGATTTAATAAAAGATACTAGCTTAGGGGGTACTCCAAGGTTTGAAAGTTTGTTTAAAAGGATTTGGTGGTTCACATTGTCGTATGCCCCTTCAAAATCTAGAACAGCTGCAAATAGGATACTATATTTTTAGAAAGATTCATGTATTGTATTTTTTAGCAAAATGAATGCATCTGTTAAGGAATGGTTTCTTGAAACCAGTTTGAGGGTGTGGGGTCACATTATTTTTTCCAATAAACCAAAGGAGTCTTAGATTGACCACTTTCTCCATTATTTTCCCCATCACAGGAGTAATCATTATGGGCCTATAAGACTCAGGGTTATCTTTGGGTTTATTTTTCTTTAGGTTTGGTAGGAGGGACGAACATTTCCATATATTGGGGAACATAGAAGATGGCCAAGCGTGATTATAACAATTTAGCAGTTCTTGTTTTTATGAATGTGGGAGATTCTTTATCCATGTAGGGTGTGTATTGTCATAGCTGCCGCTAATTTTGGTCCTAATATATTGCATTATTCAATTCCTGGATTGAAAATGGATTAGTTATGTACTCGGATCCTGGGCATGGTTTGTAGCTTGGGTTCATAGGAATTGGGGACAGTTTGCTTTGATTATCTGATGTTAGCTTATTAACAAAGAGTTGCAAATAGGTTAGCTTTTTCATTATCATTGTCATAATGGGTATTATTATGTATAAGCTCATACAAAAGTGGTTTGGGGGAAGTCTTTTTCCCACAGATGTGGCTTATAACTTTATGTATAATTGGCTCATGTGTTTCTCTAGAGAGATTATTTGCAAAATTATTCCAGTATTTATATTTAGCATCTATTATAGTCCTTTTTAGATTAGATTCTGCTTGTAATTTTTAATATGTGTAGTAGGTGATGGTTTTTTTTTATGAATTTTGTCCTAGCCGCCTTTTTTATTCTCCATTTATTTAGGCACTCATTTGTCCACCATGCTTTAGGAATTTGTTTAGGGAATGTTTTCTTAGGTGTTGTCCTGGGGATAGCATGATTAGCTGTATTTATTAGTAAAGATGTCAAGGCTTCAGCATGTCTGTCAACTGTTGTCTTAGAAATGCATGAAATTAGGCTGAAACTTGTAATTTCATCATTTAGCTAATTTTGGAGCATAGACCAATTTGGTTTAGTGTTGATGTAATTGGAAGTATGAGATAGAGTTTCAGCAGGTTCATTTAGGCAGCCAACTACAGCAAAGTGGTCTGTACACAGACTATCAATTTTATTTATATAAATTTTGTTCAAAATATTTAATGACAAAATTTGTAGGTCAATTGTAGAGAATATGCCACTTTTGGGGTTGAAATATGTATTCAGGTTTGGAGGGGTAGCAACAGCTAATTCAGTATTATTTGAAGTCATATGCTCAATGAATTTACCAGCTTTATTTGCTGGTTTATCCCCCCCAAAAGGCTGTGGGCATTAAAATCTTCACAAATAATGATATTTTTTAACATATTAGAATTATTTATATAATTAAAGAAATCCTTGGCATCTTTAGTTTGGCCATCAGGGTTATAAAAATTTATTCTGTAGGTTTTTATATTATTCAGCCAAACGCTCATACCAATTACGTCCATATCATGTGCATAATCTGAAAAACTGATGCCACAAAATTTTATATTATTTCTAACTAATAAATCTACACCACCCCCTTTTCTTTCTGAATATCTATAATTTCCGAGGATAGTATATCCCAGAGACTTAATTTGTTGATTTTGGGTTAAATGAGTTTCCTGGAGGCAAGCAATATTAATGGAATTATTGTTCATAAAAGATATTAGTTCAATTAGCTTATTTTCTGTGAGTGATCTTACATTCCATCGGAGTATTGATATATGTTGTGTTGTTGATTTATTCTTCATATGACTGTGTATCAATCTTCAGCTTTGTTAAAAGTAAAGCAAGATCTTTTTTTTCTTGAATGAGCATATCATCTGGAATGTAGATTTTTGCCAATTCTGCAATGATTTTTGTTTTCTGTAGTTGATGTATGTTCATGGCCTGAACTGCATTACAGTTTAGAATGAATAAGTATATATTTGGGGATTGCATTTTTGGTTGTGCATCCTGTTTGTCGGTTAAGGGATTAATTCCTGGTAGTGTTTCTGGTTTGTTTCTTCTTGGGAGGGGGGGGGGGCAGGCTGACCTCATCTCACCGGACAAGGTGGCTTGTTGGCTTGGTGATTACCTCTGATAGGGATTTGAGCTAGGGGGCTTAGAAGATGGTATTTTATATGGGGTGCTTGATGCATTGGGAGCGTTTGACTTTGGGGTTCTGGTTGGTTTCATTACAGGCTTTATTTGGTATTGTTGGGCAGCATTTGCTTCCATTGCTGCAAAGGGGTATAGGATGGCCTTCTCTGTTGATATTTGGAGTGTTAGAACTCTTTTCTTGTACGCAGGGCATAATGATTTATTTGTAGATTCATGTGGGCCTTTGCAATTGATGCATGTAGGCTGAGTGTTGTTGCAAGTTGTCAACTCTTTAGGATGGAAAGCTTCACAATTACTACACTCTCGGAGAATTTCATTGCATTTGTTTGTTGTGTGTCCCAGTTTGAGACACTTCTGACAGTGGATAGGCTTAGGTTTGTATTCCTTGTGTGGTTTGATTTGCCCAAATAGGAATAATTTTTCGGGGATATTAATTTTTTCCTTCAGTGTGAATAAGAAGAATCTACTAGTTTTTAGGCCATTAGAGTTAGGTTTGCCAAGTTGGGTAACATCCTCAACTGGGATTGTGTTTCCAGCCCTATCTGAGAGCCCTTCTTTTAACTCCTGAGTGGATATTTCTGGGGGAACATTATAAACTATTATTTTTGTTGGTGATTGTTTTGGGTTACAATTCGATGCAATAATTTGGGTATTCAGAAAGGATTTTAGGCTAAGTATTGTATCTGCTGATTTCTGATCTTCTACAGCTATTAGCAGAGATCCATCACGGTTAATATTAAGAGATAACATTGATTTTAGCAATTTAAAAATTGCAACTCTTATTGCAGTAATCTTTTTTATTTCAAAGGGGGTAGTAGGAGTGATTTTAAGGTAAATTACTAAGTTTTTGGAGGGAGGATCTTGGGCGGGGAGAGGGGAAATGCTTTTGATTGGGGAGATTTTTTTCCTTTTTTTAGAGCTTCTAGAGAGGACCTCCTGAAACCCATTATCATCATTTATGGTTACATTAGCCCCTACACTTATCATTGTCCTATTCTCCGAATTTGAGCTATCATTTGAACTTTGAGATAGTGTGCTTGACCAGCCAAGATGGGTTTCTTTCACTATGGCACTTTCACTGGAATTTGATTTGGGATCTGGGGGGACTTTTTTTTGAAGGACTTCTAAACATTGCCTATTGGAAATAGCTTTAAACGAAAAGGAAACAAAACTAAAACAAGAAGGGAAAATAGAATGATATCAAACCGTCGGCACTATACTATGGGGAGGAGAAACACCACAGTATAGCCCTGAGGATGAGTTGAGCAGGATT
This sequence comes from Artemia sp. Qi Xiang Cuo, assembly GCF_049724085.1. Taxonomy (NCBI): domain Eukaryota; kingdom Metazoa; phylum Arthropoda; class Branchiopoda; order Anostraca; family Artemiidae; genus Artemia; species Artemia sp. Qi Xiang Cuo. The sequence goes on from NC_142807.1 coordinate 34,504,627, forward strand.
GGTTTGGTACAACTGCTGATTAGAAGCGATAATAGTTCACAAGAAAATTTATTTTAATTTTCTTATAGAGTTGCTGCTGTTGTGAAAATTAATAAAAAAAGAAAAGACGCCAAATTTCAAATTTTTTTCTTCTTCTTCTATTTCACAGCAGGCGGGCTTTTCAGTTGATACTATTTAGCCCTTTTCCTTTTGCTTCACTCTGTGGGCTACAGAGCTACTGGCTTTTTTGTCTCTTGTTTATCAGATATTCTCAAATATCTTTCAGCAGATCTTTTGACTCAAGGAGTTCAAATATAAGATGATAGATATCGATTTCTGTGCTCTGTGTGCAGGAATAGTCGGCTAGGCTCTTGGCTGTTAGAAAGATTTTGTGTTGTTTAAAGCACTTTTAACAATTTACAATGCAAGGTATGCTGTGCAGACGTCAGCATATTACATTCAAATAGGCAATGGTCAATTCTTTCACTATTCTTATTGCAATACCTGCAAAGAGGGGGATAGGAGAACTGAACCATATGAATTAGAGAACTGATGCGAGAATGCAAGAAAATTTAGTCCATTTGTTCCAGAACGAATACTGTGATAAATTTTAGAAAACTACTTATTGGGAAAGGGGGAAAGAGTAGGATTTTTCTTATTCAACATAATATCTGATAGTCTCCATAGGTAAATATCTCTAATGGGGATTGGTCTCCCACTTGGCTGGTCAACATTTATAGCATTTTTTGCTATTTCATCAGCCTGATGATTACCACTTATACCAGAGTGGCTAGGAATATACTGAAGATAAGTTCTTATGCCACTTGAAGCAAGATTATCTATGATGCTAAGACAATGATAAGTGTCAATATCCAGCTTATACTGAGGAGCTGAAGACAGCAACTCAAGGCTTGATGAAGAGTCAGAATAAACTATAATATTATTTAAATTAGAAATCAAGGTTTTATTTTCTATAAGGTGTTCTAATGCCATGATTATGGCATTTAACTCTGTAGACATTATAGATACATTATTATACAATCTCTCACCCATTGTAATTTTCAGGTGAGGAAGGAAGGCACCACTTACTACCTTCTCATTCATTTTGGACCCATCAACAAATATTTGGAAATGGTTTTTATAAGTAATTGTATTAAGTTCAGCAAATTTTTTCTGGACAAAAGCAATGGGGGTTAAATCTTTATTCCACTTTGAGAAATCAGTATTTATTATGGGGATTGACCAATTCAATTGAGGGGATTGGGGGAAAAAAGGTGCAATAGACTTTGCAAGTACAAGGAACTTCTTCTGAATATTGGCATACTCATCTGCAATGCCTCTATACATGGCTGGATTTCTTAACCAATTATGTAGGGTGTGTGAGCTATTTGATTCAAATTTTGTAAGATGTTTTATCAAGAGAAAGCTACGTCTCTCCCTTATTGTTGTTAATCCACTCTCCATAAGCAGATACTTGGTGCTTGTGGGTTTCCTAAGACCAAATATGAGACGTATTATATCGTTTTGTATTGTTTCAATTTTTTTGCATCTGGGTCTTTGCACATGCACCATAGACGATGAGCCCATAGTCAATATGGGGTCTTATATGTGATTTATAAAACTGGAGTAAGGTTTTCTCCTTACAGCCCCAGGGTGTAGAAAGAAGTCTTTTTAGTATAATTGTTTTTCTATAGCATTTTTTTATTGTGTTTGAAATGTGGAGGTGGAAATTAAGTTTTTGGTCAAGCATGAGACCTAGGTAATTAATATGATTATCTTCTGGAATAGTTGTTCCATTTAGAGTTAGTCTTGCATTAACATGATTTCTCTTCCGGTGAAATTGGATTATTTTTGACTTGGTAGGTGCAATGGGTAAATCTGAATGTTGAGAGAATTTTTGAAATTGGAAAAGTGACTTTTGCAGCTTTGACTGTGCAATCTCAAAGGTTTTGCCAGATGACCATAGTACCAGATCATCAGCATATTGTAGATTTGTGTGGGGGAGATTCATGTCCCAGAGATACAGAGCAAAAAGGAGTTAGCTGAGGACTGCTCCCTGAGGAAGGCCTTTGGTTATTGTCTTTTGGGGTCAAGAGGCTGAACCTACACAAACAATGAAACTTCGCAATTCTATGAAAGATTTTATAAAAGATACTAGCTTGGGGATTAGTCCAAGGTTTGCAAGTTTAATTAAAAGGATTTGGTGGTTCACATCGTCATATGCCCCTTCAAAATCTAGGAAAGTTGCAACTAGGAAATTATTTTTTGAGAATGATTCATTTATTGCATTTGTTAACAATATGAAAGCATCTGTTGAGGAATGGTGTTTCCTGAAGCCAGGTTGAGTGTGAGGGATCATATTATTTTTTTGTACAAACCAGAGGAATCGGTAATAGATCATTTTTTCCATTATTTCCCCCATCACAGGAGTAATCATTATGGGCCTATAGGACTCAGGGTAATTTTTTGGTTTATTTTTATTTAGGATTGGTAATAGGGACGAACATTTCCAGATATTGGGGAACATAGATGAAGCCCAAGCATGATTATAACAATTTAGAAGTTCCCGTTTGTATGAAGGGGCGAGATTCTTTATCCATGTAGGGAGTATATTGTCATAGCTGCCGCTAGTCTTGGTCCTAATATGATGTATTGCATTGTTCATTTCCTGGATTGAAAATGGGCTGGTTATATACTCAGATCCTGGGCGAGCTTGGTAACTTGGGTTCATAGAAATTGGGGGTATTTTGCTACAATTGTTTGATGTTAGCTTATTAACAAAAAGAGTGGCAAATAGCTTAGCTTTTTCATTATAATTGTCATAATGGGTATTATTACGCATAAGCTCATACAGGAGTGGGTTGGGGGAAGTTTTTTTCCCACAGCTGTGGCTTATGATTTTATGTATAATTGGTTCATGTGTTTCTCTGGAGAGATTATTGGCAAAATTATTACAGTAGTTATATTTAGCATTTATTATGGTCCTTTTTAGATTAGATTCTGCTTGTAATTTTTTTAAATATGTAGTAGGTGATGGTTTTTTTAAAGAATATTCTCCTAGCTGCCTTTTTTGTTCTCCATTTATTTTGGCACTCATTTGTCCACCATTCTTTGGGAATATGTTTAGGGAAGGTTTTCCTGGGCGTTGTCCGGGGGGTAGCATGATTAGCTGTATTTATTAGTAAAGATGCCAAAACTTCAGCATGTGTGTCAGCTGTTGCATTTGAAATGCATGAATTTTGGGTGAAACTTGTAATTTCATCATTTAGCTTATTTTGGAACATAGGCCAATTTGCTTTAGTGTTGATATATTTGGAGGTATGTGATAGGGTTTCAGCAGGATCGTTTAGGGAGCAAACTACGGCAAAGTGGTCAGAACATATACTATCAATTTTAGTTATATAAATTTTATTCAAAATATTTAAAGACACAATTTGTAGGTCAATTGTAGAGAAACTGCCACTTTTGGGGTTGAAATATGTATTCAGGTTTGGAGGGGTTGTAACAGCTAATTCATTATTATTTGAAGTCATATGCTCAATGAACTTACCAGTTTTATTTGCTGGTTTATTCCCCCACAAAAGGCTGTGGGCATTAAAGTCTCCACAAATAATAATATTTTTCAACATATTAGAATTATTTATATAGTTGAAAAAATCCATGGCGTCTGTAGTTTGGCCATTAGGGTTATAAAAGCTTATTATGTAAGTTTTTGTATTATTCAGCCAAACACTGATACCAATTGCATCAACATCATTTACAAAATCTGGAAAGTTGATGCCACAGAATTTTATATTAGTATTCTTAACTATTAAAGCTTCTCCACCTCCTTTTCTCTCTGATGATCTATCCTTTCTCAGGATAGTGTATCCCAGAGACTTAATTTGTTGATTTTGGGTTCAATGAGTTTCCTGGAGGCAAGCAATATTGATGGAATTATTATTCATAAAAGATATTAGTTCATTTAACTTATTTTCTATAAGTGATCTAACGTTCCACTGGAGTATTGATATGTGTTGTGTTGTTGTTTTATTTTTCATATGACTGTGTATCAATTTTCAGCTTTGTTAATAGTAAAGCAAGATCTTTTTTTTGCTTGAATGAGCATATGATTAGGGATGTAGATTTTTGCCAATCTAGCAATGATTTTTGTTTTCTCTACTTGTTGTATTTTCATGGCCTGAAGTATACTGCAGTTTCGAGTGAATAAACATATATTTTGGGTTTACATGTTTGGGTGTGTATCCAGTTTTTCAGTTAAGGGATTAATCCCTAGTAGTGTTTCTGGTTTGTTTTTTGTTGGGAGGGGGTGCCAGGCCAACCCCATCTCACTAGGCAAGGAGGCTTGTTGGCTTGGTGATTCTTTCTGATAGAGATGTGAGCTGGGGGGGGGGGCTTAAAGGATGGTGTTTTGTAAGGAGTACTTGATGCATTGGGAGTTTTATTTGAATTCAATATAGGTTTTATTTGGTGTGATTGGGCAGCATTTGCTTCCATAGCTATAAAAGGGTATGGAATGGCCTTCTCTGTTGCTATTTGGAGTGTTAGTGCTCTTTTTTATATGCAGGGCATTGTGATTTATTGGTGGATTCGTGTGGGCCTTTACAATTGATACATGTAGGCTGAGTGTTGTTGCAAGTTGTCAACTCTTTAGGATGGGATCCTTTACAGTTGCTACAGGCTAGGAGAATTTCATTGCATTTATTTGTTGTGCGCCCCAGTTTCAGACACTTCTGACACTGGATAGGCTTTGGCTTGTATTCCTTGTGCAGTTTGATTTGCCCAAATAGGAATAACTTTTCTGGGATATTAATTTTTTCCTTCAGTGTAAATAGGAAAGATCTACTTGTTTTTAATCCATTAGAGTTGGGTTTACCCAGTTGAGTAACATCTTCTACAGGGATTGTGTTACCAGCCCTATCTGAGAGCCCTTCTTTTAACTCCTGAATTGGTATTTCTAGGGGAACATTATATACTACTATTTTTGTTGGGGATTGTTTTGGGTTCCATTTAGATGAGTTAATTGGGGTATTCAGAAGAGATTTTAGATTAAGCATTAGGTAAAGTTCTACGAAATCATATTATTGAGTTAGGAATAAAGTGAATACACCATTTGATGCCTTTTTTATGCTGATTACAAATTTAGTAAGCATTTCTATCAAAAATGAATTTCAGCCCCCCCCCCCCTATATAGGCTATACCTAACGTAACCCTGAATTGGTCTATATAGGGGGGGGGGATGAAATTTATTTCCAATAGAAATGCTAATATGATTTCGTAGAACTTTACCAAGTATTATATCAGCTGATTTCTGATCTTGGGCAGCTATTAGCAAAGATCCTTCATGGTGAATGTTAAGAGAAAACATTGATTTTAACATTTTGAAAATTGCAACCCTTATTGTAGTAATCTTTGTTATTTCAAAGGGGGTATGTGGAGAAATTTTGAGGTAAATTCATAAGTTTTGGGAAGGATAATTTTGGAAAGGAGGAGGGGAAATACTTTTATAGGGGATGTTTTATTCCTTTTTTTGGAGCTCCTAGAAAGGGCCTCTTGAAAGCCTTTATCATCTAAAGTGACATTGGCTCCAACACTGATCATTGTCCTATTCTCAGAATTTGAGCTTCCATGTGAGCTTTGTGATAGGGAGCTTGACCAGCCAGGATGGGGCAAAAATGGATCAATTTCATTAGTATTTGGAGTGGGATCTGGAGGGACCTTTTTTTAGGGCGAGTTCTGTGCATTGCCTATTTGAATAAACTTTAAGCTAAAAAGGAAACGATAATAGTATGATACCAGACCGTCTGCACTCTACAGTGGGGAAAACTTCCACAAAAGAAACACCACAGTATGGCCCTGAGGAGGATTTTGAGCACGAGGGGTTCAGTACAGCTACTGATTAATCGAGACAATAATTCACAAGAAACTTATTTTTAAAATTTCTTAAAGTGTTGCTGTTGCTGTCAATAGCCAGAATAGCCGTTTAATAGCCGGAATTTTTTTGGTCTCCTGCAATAGCTGCGTTCCTCTTTGTTGTTCTATCAAAATCCAATCCAGGGTTGCCACCCTGACCTGGAAGAATTTACTAAATCGGAGAGGAAAAATTTACTAGATCGCATCTGTTTTTACTAAATGCTCCAAAAAATTTTTTTGCGCGTGAGGCTTTTATTGGGGATGTTTTATTCCTTTTTTTGGAGCTCCTAGAAAGAGCCTCTTGAAAGCCATTATCATCTATAGTGACATTGGCTCCAACACTGATCATTGTCCTATTCTCAGAATTTGAGCTTCCATGTGAGCTTTGTGATAGGGAGCTTGACCAGCCAGGATGGGGCAAAAAATGGATCAATTTCATTAGTTTTTGGGGTGGGATCTGGAGGGACCTTTTGTTAGGGCGAGTTCTTTGCATTGCCTTTTTGAGTAAGCTTTAAGCTAAAAAGGAAAGGATAATAGTATGATACCAGACCGTCTGCACTCTACAGTGGGAAAAACTTCCACAAAAGAAACACCACAGTATGGCCCTGAGGAGGATTTTGAGCACGAGGGGTTCAGTACAGCTACTGATTAATCGAGACAATAATTCACAAGAAACTTATTTTTAAAATTTCTTAAAGTGTTGCTGTTGCTGTCAATAGCCAGAATAGCCGTTTAATAGCCAGAATATTTTTGGTCTCCTGCAATAGCTGCGTTCCTCTTTGTTGTTCTATCAAAATCCAATCCAGGGTTGCCACCCTGACCTGGAAGAATTTACTAAATCGGAGAGGAAAAATTTACTAGATCGCATCTGTTTTTACTAAATGCTCCAAAAAAAATTTTTGCGCGTGAGGCTTTTATTGGGGATGTTTTATTCCTTTTTTTGGAGCTCCTAGAATCAGCCATCAATTTTTACTATAGGAGGATAATCAATACGATTTACACAATCTTTTTTCCTTTTTTCTTCTTCTTTTTTCTCTTTTCCTCTTTTCTTTCGTTTTCATAGTATGATTGAAAACCTACAAGTTCAAGTTCTGGAAACCTACAAGTTCAAAAATCCTTTTTTTGGATATATATATATATATATATATATATATATATATATATATATATATATATATATATATATATATATATATATATATATATATATATATATATATATATATATATATATATATATATATATATATATATATATATATATATATATATATATATATATATATATATATATATATATATATATATATATATATATATATATATATATATATATATATATATATATATATATATATATATATATATATATATATATATATCTTTTTTTCTTTAAGCAGGCTCCTTTTTCATCAATAAAAATTTTCAAACTGAGGATATTCACCTAATCACCTTGGGTTGGTGGCTTTCGTTTTGATTTCAATAGACTCCCAATCATCACAAATTCAAGTGTCATTATAGCTTCATTTTTAGTTGGTAAGATTTGATACACAGAAAGCTGATTTTGTCAACCCTTAGACGCCAGAAGTGAAGTGTCTGTTTATGAAAATAGGTGACTGCTTGTCTATCTCTGAGACAGAAAAGCAAAATTTTAAATTGTAAAACAGACAAGCAAAAATTGTAAATTGTCATATGTTTACGATAATTTTTTTCCCTGATTTCATGGAAAATAAAAAAAAGTTTTGTTTACTATAGATCATGACTTTTTACTAGTTTTTACTAGATTTCGGGAAATTTACTAGATCCTCTAAATTTACTAGATTTTTTTTTTACTAGATCTAGTAAAATCCTACTGACGGTGGTAACCCTAATCCAATCCTCGGTTTGACAAATAAGTTGTTTGTTTTCTATAAAGGGGCAAATCATGTCAAAACTGCAAATTTTTGTTGCCAAGCTTTTGATTAAGTACTAAAAAAAACTTTAGGGTGAAGAGCGAGGTGTTGAGGAAGGGGAAACCCCTTTGTGTATGTTGAATTTCTGTTTGTTGGAAGTTTCAACGTTGCTTCTTAATTTCTGTTGAAAAAACTTCAGTTAAAAACAATAGATAAATGTTCAAATAGGGATAAATCCTTTTAATAGATGTGATTGTTTCTGCTGATGACGGTCACTGTAAATGTGACAGAAATACACAGTAGTTATTGTTAATTATCACTGTCTGTTAGAACAATTTATCCCTATTTGAACTTTTATTTATTGTCATGGAAAGTTAGTGTGGTATTCACAAGTATCTATTTGTATTTTTTTTAAATTTAATTTGTATAGTAGCAACTATTTGTCTGTTGTGAGTGTTAATACTGTTCAAATTCTTTTTATAAAAATGATTTATTTTCCATTTTCCATCTATTTATTTTCCATATTTCTTGGTAATCTTGCGTCAATTATTTCTGGCAATATTGCTTCAAGATAAAACTTTTGTAATTCTGGTAGAATTTTTTTCTACCAGAATTCTTTATCACAATTGATTTTCTCAATAAATGGATTGCCTTTGCTGAAAAAAAACCCAACAAAATAGCCAAAATCTATGTTACAACACTCTAATTGCATTTGTATTTGGTAAAAATAATTATGTGACCTTTTAAGCCGTAATGTGCCATTATCTTTGTTTTCAAGACAAATACTTTTTTGGGATCGCCTCCATTCTTCTATATTTAAAGTTTTGGCACTGAAAGGATTTTTCGCTTCCAAAACCATCGCATCACCAGACAAAAAAGTGGCTGTTCCATCAGGACTGGCTGCAAAATATCCGTATTTAATATGAACGAAAAGTCCTGAAGGATGCACTTTGTAGTCCATCTTTTTCTCAAAAGCACATATAGCAATTTGTTTGTATATTTGCCCGTGTTCCATTGCTTTAGTCTAGTGGTTTTTGGGATAAAGCAGTTGGCGCACTAACGGTACAACAGTCTTAGTCCGTCTTTTGCAAATTATTCCAGCTACTGACGCAGTTATTCTATTTTTTCTGTATTATAGCCATCTGTTGTCAATACAATTTATCTGAAGTCGTTTTTCTTCTTCCATTTCATGCATTTCTAACTCAGTACACTGAACACGGCTCAGAAAATCACTTTTTGCATCTTCAAGAGAATCAGGATCTAAATCGGGAACACATTCATTCTGGCCATAGTTTTTGTTGGGTTTCGAAACTTTCTTCATAAATGGTGTTAAAAAAAGACGTCTTTTAGCTTGCCATGTTTGCTTGTTTGTGGCACTTTTGGCCTGCTGCTCAGCAAGTTGGTTCAACAAATGGCTTAGCAACTATACGCATAAAATACTCTGCAAGGTTGCTAGTACTGTTTCCGATGAGAAATTGAGCTCTTCTAGTTAAAGTGTCAAAGGCTGAATCCACATGACTAAGAAAAATATTGCTTGGGAAACCTTCTTTGCTGAATTCAATAACTTTTTCTGCCATTTAGCAGCATTCTGGGTATTGTGTAAGATCATTGCGAAGGATATGCAATGGTATCACTTTTAGCCGCAAAAGAAGGCATTTGGCTGCATAAGAAGGCAAATATCTGTAGCAAATTATCTCTTAGAAAAAGGAGCAAAGTTCAACTTGGAGAGTCACGTTTCAAAGGATGACGGACAAACGCCTTTATACTTTGCTGCTGGACAAGGTAAACTAGATATGTGTCAGTTACTTGTTTCAAAAGGTTCACATATAGACGCTTTAGATTATGAACATAGCACTCCTTTACTTTTGGCTGCAAAACAAGGGCATATATCGGTAGTTAAATAATTTTTCAAAAAGGGAGCAAGCTGCAACTTGAAGACTGACGATTTTGAGGAATCAGAACCAACCCCTTTACACTTTGCTGCTGAACAAGGGGATTTAGACATGATCTATTTCTGTTTTTTTTTTATATATATAATAAATAATGTGGGACAAAAACTTTGGAAAGTAGGGAAAGAATTATGCCAATTTAAGTGAAAGTGATAGTTACTAGGGGTGGATTGTCACTAGTGATAAATCACTAGGGGTGGCAGCCCTGAACTCAAGGGGATTTCTGGGGAACCAATTTTTTTCAAGAAGACAGATGTTTGGGAAAATCCCCAAGAATTCCAGACAAAATCTGCCAACAAATTTTACTAAGCCAAGACAAGTAGCATTGCCAAGTAGCATTGCTTATACGCTACCCCACTTTTTACATCCCCACCCCCGCAATGTGATAATATATAGCCCAAATTTTTTAAGTCTAATGCATTCTATCACCCGTCTTTGTATGCTGTGAAACCGGTTTTGTGAAATCTAACCTAAGCTTATTTCGCGAGTGTGTTTTGTTTACTTAACAAGTACCGTTAAAAACTCACTATTTGATTATAATTTCATTTTTTGAAGGTATAAAATCCAGAGGCATTTGTGAGTTAAGTATATTTATTACTAATAAAGAAGTTCTTAGGTAAAATTACACAACTTTCAAGAAAGCCATTTAACTAAATAAAAATAAAATTAATATGTCATTTTTTTTTCAATTATTCATGTACTGTGAGCCAAAATCAAAACCTGTATTGATTCAAAAACGTTCAAAATTGAATAAAAAAAAACACGTTTTTTTTAACTGAAAGTAAGGACTGACATTAAAACTTAAAATAAACAGAAATTATTATGTATATTGAAGGGGTTGTGCCCTCCTCAACGCCTTGCTCTTACGCTAAAGTTTGTCTCTTTCTCAAGACTCTATTTTTTTAAACAACCAAAAAACTCAGCGTAAAGAGCGAGGCGTTGAGAGGGGACAACCCCTTCAATATACGGAATAATGAACGTTTTATTTGACGAACCGATTCTTAGTTGACTAAAAAGTTAGCAATGACACTACTATTAAGAATTATCTTTAAGCGTTGCGGAGGGTGAGGAGGTGCAGCCACTTAGTCAACTAATTTTAACGAGTAAAATGGAAGAAGAAGCTGCACGGCTATAAAATTTTATATATATATATATATATATATATATATATATATATATATATATATATATATATATATATATATATATATATATATATATATATATATATATATATATATATATATATAAAATATCAACTTGTCATTCACATAACACTAGCACAGCCACTTTCCAGCAATTCGCCACTAAACTACTACGTTAGGACTCGGTGCATCACTTTTCACATGATTTGATGCCCCAGAGACAAGTATGAGCTATTGAGAATACATGCGCAAGAAAAACAACATTTGAATGTCTGTTAAAATTTCTTGAAACACGAAAACTGCCCTAATGGTCCTTGAGAAAGTTTTTCAACGTAATGTTGAAAGAAAAAAGTTTTTTTGGTTGCAGAGTACTAAGTTAGTGATATTTTGTTTTATAAGACTTGGTAGAGGAAAATCCGAATATTCTACCTGGGGGTTGAAATTGTGAAAGGGGGAAGTAAATTGTGGGAAAGAGAACTACATGTCTGGATATCTGCTTTAAATATGCCTGAAACTGTAACCCATACATGTAACAGCAAACCCAGGTTTTTCAGTAGCTTAAAGACTTGGTCACTATTGGACTGCATGAGAAGCTACTATGGTAAAAAGAATGAGACTGCTTGAGCAGCTGCTATGGTAAAAAGAATGCAGTACAGTAGACTGTTAGGACAGCAGTGACAAGGCAGTCTATATCAGCTGCTTGACTAAACAATTTAGTCTTTATAGCGATGTTTAGTTTTTTCCATGAGCTTCCAAGGATTGTTGACTTATGGTTTCTTTCATGTTAACTGGAATGTCACAACGGGTACTGGTTTTTGGTTTTCTAACCTGGTTACTGAAATTCCATCCTGATCTGGTCCCTATTTCGGTCTTAGGAAGGTCTCTAAGGCCCTAATTTTGGACCTTGCTGACTCTACGACCCCTGAGGCTGTAATTCCGGAATTTGATTCATAGGAATGGAAGAGTTTATGAAAAATATCCATTAGTATGACCTAGATTTAAGATAGCATGATCATGAGTGACAAAATACATATGAATACCATGCAGAATACAAGATACAGGACATTTTCCTTACAACTCCAAAAGAACAATATAAGAAGTGAATTCTGTAGACCTGATGCCGCTAAAAACCAAAATTATCTTTTGTGGGCAACAGGAGCATTATTGCTGAATTGAGCAATCTTGGTTTGGATACTAAACTAATACGCATCTCTTTGTGGTCTAACAATTGCAGGGCTGACCCTCTTCATTAAGCTTGGTTGTGTTCAATGTTACTTGAATAAGGATATTGAAAGCAGCATTACGTTGGGTCCTCCCAGAAAAAATTAAGAACCGAACGCAATGGCATCAATCAAGGTATCTGCAAGTGCTGATAAAACATCTATACACCTGGCACCGGGTTGGTACCCAAATTGGTGGGAAGGGGTGTAAGATTTTCTCTCCAACTCATAAACAAATAATGAAAGTCCTCTCTCGTAGTTCTATGTTGATTTTCCTCTTAGCAATGTATTTGGCCAACCAAATATATGTGTATATATGTAGCATATGTCATACTTGCGAAGATACGTTGAAAGGAAGAAGATCCAAAAATAATTATTAGTTACCCAAGTAATAGCTGTTGCAGCGCTTTGTACAAATAATTAGAAATACAACACTATGAGAAATAGTCCTTTGATTTTTTTTATTTTTTGATACATTTTTTTAGGATGGATGCTACCTAAAAGCACGACTAATAAATTATTTTCATCAATTTCGCCCGTCAATCCTCCGAGATCTCGAGGAATGGAAGAAGACAACAACCGACTGGGATAATTACAACATTAAGTACTACAAAGGTATTATTATTTATTTTTTTCACTTAGAATTTTATTTTCCAAATCCACTTAGAAAGTAAATAGCATAAATAATCATTATATTTTTCAAATTGGAAGACTTAAACACTGCAAAAAGGTCAGGGGCCTTTTAGAAAATTGTTTGGCTCTTGTTTTAAACGATTTTTTTTTATTTTAGTTTATTACCAGTTTTTTGCAATTGGTGTCTTATTATTAGTATTTATTTATTTTTTTTTTTTCGAATGTATTTGAGGGAGTTACCCTAACGTACAGAGCTTCTTTGCTTGCTGAATCTGGTATATTTGGGCATTATTATGGTATAAGGCTCTGTAGAAATACAGCAACACCTTTTCTGTATTTAGCGCCGTCACTACGGTCACGGTCTCGCCTGAGGAGCGTTTATCCCTGCATGGCAACCGCACTGCTCTGTATGTCATGATTGAGATTGGTCTAAGTGGTACACATGATAGATGGCTTTTCTGAGTTCACTAAATATAGGACCTGGTCAAACTTTGATCTGAGACCAATTCAATTAGTACATTAGAGTGGCTTTAGCACATAATTAGAGAAGTACCGCTTTGTGAGAGAGCTCTCATGCTGCTGCTTTTTAAACCTTATTTAAACTAAAAGCTCACTGACATTCAATAGTACTATATAAAAATTTGCTTTTAAGTCGTTGATATTCTTTGTCCTTGTGGAGAAGTTTTTACTTACTAAACTTCTCTTAAACGGAAAGTGAATATTTTCCCAAATCTTGTATACATAGCCAAATTGTTTTACAACTGTTTATTCGTCAGTTAAGATGGCTGTTAGCTATCAAGGTGTAAATACAGTTAAAGCAGGTAATGAGAAATCTGTGAAGTGGAAGATTAGTAGCCTAAACCAGCCACGTTACAATGTAGCAGGAATTCTCAGTAGCAGTAATTGTGTTTGTGATTAGATTAGGGCAAAGTTGTGCTGCTAAAGTGTCGGCAGCTTTTGGAATGCTACTGGCAGCTTTGGAAATTTTTGCATACCTGCTTTAGACCAGAATTAATTTAAGTTTTATATTGTAGTTTATGTTTTACTTCTAAGACACCACATGCATGATGTATTAGTTCAATAAATACAAATAAGATCAGTTTATGTTTTATGTTTATGAGTTAGTTTATGTTGTAGTTTATGTTTTACTTTTAAGACAACACATGCATGACATATTATTTCAATAAATACAAAAAGATCAAAATTCAAACTTTGGAGGAGAAATCCTCTTAAAATGGCTGATAGACTGGGAAAAACCGTTAGAAAAAAAATATTTTCAACTCAGTTTGGGTTAAATTTCCCCCTGTCAACTTTGTTTTGTATACTGTTTTCGCTAAACCTCGTAAAAAATACGTATTTCTGCAAAAGGCTAAACTATTTTACATAGATAATTAATGTTCTGCTGATGGAATTATTTTCAATCGATCAAAAGAACTAAATTGATCCAATGTAGCAACAACGATTCTGAGGTTTTACTGCCTTTCATTAGGAGGCATTGATGACCAATTGCATCTTTCTACAAAAACCTGATCAACTATGTCATGTATTGGGGATGAGCTAGAAAGGTAATCTGTGAAACAATAATAGAAGAGGATATTTAAAGAGGATTCGGCACAATAGACCGTTATCCGATTAAGGAGGACGGAGATAAAAAGGGTAACCTCCGTGACAAGGATTACCCTCATGTGCTATATGTAATAAAAGTTAGCCGGTGGAGATACTTTGACCGTGTACTACGCATGGACAATCCCTGGCTTCCGAATGCTCTGCTACTCTGGCAACCATCGGGTACACGCCGCAGAGACATATTCAGACACACCTCACAAATTGAATGTGCCATAAAAATCATGACTGAATAATTTTATCCATTCCTGAGAACTGCAAATACGCTCTTTTGACCATTTGGATGCACAATTGTATTGTGATTCAACTAAACGCCCTTTTGAAGCCGCTAGCCCTAATTTTCGAATAAATATACTATTTTTAAACTATTATATATTCTTTTAACTCAGACTGACGCCTTGCCATAATTATTAGTTAAATGTCCCTTTCTGTTCCTCATAGCTTGTCCTTCTTTTTTTTTTGTAATAATCTTTCACGTTCGAAAGAAACAGGCATCCATTTGGGCATTCTAACGCCCATCCTTCACAGAGGATCGAATGTTAATTTGGTTCACTCTGTTTTAGGGTTGTTTTTAAGTTTTAGCCCTGTTCTTTGTTTATTTATTTTTTTTATCACTTCTTTACATGTCTTTTATCTCCAATCCATTAATGTCTTTTTTCTTTTCTAGGTTGAAAATTAGAGCTGAGCAGTAAATTTTGATCTTAATTCTGTGTAGTCTGTTTACTGTTGCCGTCTTTTGTGTAATGGCGTGTATTTTTACATAAAAAAGTCGTTGCAACAGACATGGCTTCTTGTAATTGTAAAGTTAAAATAAAAATCAAGGGTTCTTAACCTTAAGTTCGTTTTATTCTCCGTGTAATTGTTATTTATGCCTTTTTTTTCTCCCCATTTTTACCTTTTAAAAGAAATAGAACCCTTTACTTTTTTTCAATAAATTATCTTTTTTGCTCATCCCTCGCTAAACGAATTTACTGCTCATTCAAGCTCTTCTGCTCCTTGTACAGCTTCTGCTCCTCAGCCAAGAAATCGTATCCGGAGTCAACAATCAAGTAAACAAGAAAAAAATTCGAAACATTTTATTTTCTCAGTATAGATTCAGTAATTGACCAGTTAAAACAAGAGAATTATATCATACTTTTTTGGATATTTTAACTTGGATACTTGGTAAATTTTCCATTGGCTGTTTTCAGCTCTACCTTTTGTAGCGATGAAAGCTTTAGGGTCGTGGTTATAAATATTGACCGCGTCAAATGTAATATCGTACCTTAAAGCTGAGAACTTACACTTTATAGGTTCTCCGATATCGCCGCTTATAGCACTAAAGATTTTGTCAACAAGGCTAGCACCACCCTCAATTAGTGGGAGAAAATAGAGTACATATACGTATTCATGTGGCCTTTTTTTCTTGAGATGTCTGTAGATCAGTGTCCTTGGGAGCGTCATTGGAGATTTAGTGAATTAATTACCTTCTTTTAGACTAGATTCAGGCATATAAAGTGAAATGAACACTGGTAAATACAATAGTTTTATTGGGACTTACAAATTTAGGTACTGAAGCGACTCACAGCAGTGAGTCAGTTCAAACGACAACAATGGTGACAGAGATACAATAATCAAAGAATTGCAAAGTTTGTACGCCGAGTATATCTGTCTAAGCAGTCCTGATCCTACATTACGAATATTTTCAAAAATCATTTTTACCCCACTATCAAACGTAGCTTTTTAGTCCTACACAGTAAGAATTAGCTCATAATTGGCCCAAGAGGTCCAAGGATGCGAACCCTTCGTCCAATAATCTTTCTTAACTATTTTTAATGATTTAGACGTTCACACGGTTCCTCTTATTTAAACTTCCTTAGAAATATTGTGATTAGCACCTTTTTTATTGCTCACTGTCTTAGCGAAATCCAAAGCTGGGATAGCATCGTTCTTTGTCTGAGGCTAACTTCAGTTTTTTTTTCTTTGCTGATTAAGGACTTTTCATTTTTGAAACTAGGTTTAACTTAATTATAGGAAGTCGGAATTATCTTTAGAAAGAAGGAACTTTATTTTGGTATTTTAAATACATCGCATTTTACTCATGGTACATATGACCCTTCCCATCAATTAATGACGCCCCGTCATTAGTATTTGCTTGCCTTTGGGCTTTTAAAATGTTCGCCATTTATTAAATATTTCTTCTACATAATTATTTTATATTTATGTTATGGCTTAATCAAGAGTGCTAAAAAAATTTTCTATTACTTTTCTTTTTCTTTTTTTCCTACATCCGTATCTAAAATTCATCTACCGGACTAAGATTATTCATGGTTCTAGCCTAGCTACTATACTAAAGATTTTTTTTCTACATCTAACACTGATTACTTTTACATTTCCAACAAGGTTGGGGCTATTCTACCTTTACATAAGCTTTTTTGAATTCACTTTTTACAAGGTTTTTTTTTTATTTTGCTGTCTATATGGCACACTACATTCTATCTACGCTACATTAAACGAATAACATGATAATACTACACCTAATTCTACTTGAACATCTAGCGGTACATACATGAATGATTTATAACACACAATATTATGTTTACCATTTTCACTGGTGACAAAAACACTTTCACTTGGACTGTTTGTTACGCAACGTTAATGATAGGATATTGGGATTTTTGAATTATCAAAGTTATTAAGAAGTAACATATGTAAATTCACATCTATTTCATCACCTTCGAGTCTTTAGTGTACTTAATCCTTCTATTTTAAGTTTTTGTCCTTCACTCTTTTTGTCTTGGCAACATTTTTTAAAGCACTTACGTTATGGTTTCTTCATGGAACAGCTCGAGCCTGATTTTGTTCATACGGCAAGTTTTCTCTTATTATCAACTGAGAAATTATGCTTCCCACTACAGGTGTTGGCATATGCTATCAGGGTTCATTCTCACCTACTTTTTTTTGATAGTTCCTAGGGTGCCTTATCATTAAGGGGTCGAACACTGGGAGTGCGTTTATTTTCTTATCAGTATATCATTTTTAGGATATTTTGATGAACATAGAGAATGTATTCTCGCGTAAAATTGTTCATTTGTGCCTTTTATAAAATTGTTAGCTCATGGCTTGCGTCGATTAACTTTTGCGGTGCTTCCTAGGTTACTCTCGGGGGAATTGAAGTTTGGATTTTGAACGGATTGACATCAAATTATAGCGAATCTTTCAACATATTGCCTTTAACTTCAACTTCAAATATCTTCAAATATCTTCAAATATCATTTAACTTCAAATATCGTTAAATATCATTTAACTTCAAATATCATCACTATACAGTCAAATGATTCTGGGGTCCATAATGATTATCAAGGACGATATTTCCGTTTTTATATCTTGTACTGATTGATGGGGTTCTCAGAATTTATGTGACTATATAGTTCGATAATGCGCTGGATACTGAGATTCAAATATAATGTTACCTGATGCGTAATATGGTTCATGGTCGAAGAAACAATGATCAAAGGTAACTGGGATGAAAATTGCCTGGAATGTATGAAGAGTACTCTTCGTTGGTTGAGGTATGATGAAAATAGATGCTACTAGGTTGTATATTTTCACTCAGATATAGGTGGGCATTTAGGAGTTATGAAAACGTTCCATAAATTAAAACAATATTTTTACGTGCCGTCGGCAATGACAAAACTTAAAGAATTTGTAAGTACATGCGAAGCATGTAACGTAAGAAAAATCCTCCCAGCTTATCCTAATTCTCCAATGGGAAGGATCCCGGTAGCAAAGTACCCCTTCGATATTATCTCATTTGACTTATACGGAACAAGTGGAGGCTTGCCTGTCTCTAGCAGAGGCCATACTTGTATTCTTTCGGTTATAGACCACTTTTCAGGATTTACTTTTGCAAAAGCATTAAAAAATCAAGGTGCTTATGCCACCAGTAAGGAGTTAGCAAAATTATTTTTAAAATTTGGCATTACTAATAAAATTTTGAGTGATAACGGGAGCAATTTTGTTTCAAAGGTAACAAAGGATTTAATGAGTTTTCTTAATATAGAGAAAATGATGACATCTCCGTACCACCCACAAGCTAATTGTAAAATAGAAAATAGGCATAAATATTTTCGCACGTATTAAGTCTTTATACAAAAGGCAGTAGGAACGACTGGTATCAATTCTTACCTTATTTAACTAATGTAATCAACACTGCTTATTCAGAAACAACTAAAGACAATACTTTTTATTTACTTTTTGGTCGTTATTTTAGAATCCCGTATAATGAGATTATTGAATCTCGGCAGTCTTATAATAGCTCGGAAGATTACAAACAAGAATTCATAAATAGGATGAGGAAAACTTATAAAATAGTTAGACAAGAGTTGGAAAATGTAAAATAAACCAAGAGCTAAGAAACCAACCCAAAGTCGAGGGGAGTATAGATTTCAAAGTAGGAGACTGCGTCTACCTAAAGAACGAAGCAAAAACGGAAGGCAGAACACTTTCCAACAAATATTCTGGACCGTACAGAATAGTCAAAAATTACGATAACGACTATACTTTTAAAATGAAGAACCCCGATAGCGGAAGAACTTACAAGGCACATGTTAGCAGAATAAAAAGAGCCAAATTTCCGGAAAGATGGGTATCAAATCCCTATTCTGTTGATTCGTCAGATTCGGAAAACGAACCACCTAGTTCAAAATTGGCAGAGCTAAAACCTTTTAATTTTAAACAATATTATTTTGAAGATGAGAGCAACTAGGAAAACTTTAAAGAATTTTTAGCTATTAAAAATCGATTTATTCCAGAGAAAAAATCCGTAAGACCAGTAAGAATAAAAACACAAAAAAGTCCAAAAAGCTATTCATTGGTGAGCGCAGGAGATTTAGATTATACAATATCTCCAAAAACCCAATTTTTTCCCAATAGAATTTCGACCCCATGTCCCCCCAAAAGATTTCCAGACGATATTGTTTCCCCTGCAACACCGAAAGAAAGGCCCCTGTCCTTACAGGAGGAATTAAACAGAGCTGTAGAAACCCCCAGCATTGCTGTAAAGAAAACTCCCACCAAAGATTCAACTAAAACAAACCTGCGAGAAGCTATGGATTTAATAAATTTTCCCATAAAAACGAGTCAAAGTACATTTCCCGAGAATAAAACTCCCAAGGATGACCAGCAAAGACAATATCATGATATAACTGTGTCAAAGGTCAAGCCTAAACAGTGAACTTCATGGAGGGAAACCTTAGTGCAAAAAATGCCCCATCCCCCTGAGGACATGGCCTTCAAACAGTGGAGGAACCCCGCAAAAACTATTGATTCCTCCCAAAGCTCTCAAGAATCTTTCAAATCCCCCGAGTTGAGAACTCAAGGCGAGGACTTAGAGAATAAACCTTCTACTTCCAGAGGAGTAGAAATTTACGAAGGAAGGGCAGGTGATACCTCAACAAAAGTCACCTCTAAAAGTTCCAATCCGGATTCGTCGGAAACCAGTTCCGACGAGTCTGACGGCGAATCAGACCATATAGTATTTAAAGAAATAGGGAAATAAAGGCCGACTTCAGCAGATGCACATGCCAAGAAAACAATATTAAAAGGTAAATAATTTTTGAAAAAACAATACAAAATTTCTGACCTTATTTCGCTAGAAAAACCGAAAAATAAAAAACCGCAATAAACAGAGGAGAAAATAACGACACAATCAGGCAGAACGGTTAAAAAACCTGACAGATGGAAATATCCCTAATTAATGTAAAGACAAATTTCAAATCCCTTATGAAAATCAACTTGTGATCCACCATAATATATTTAACAATGTGCAAGTAAAGTTAACCAAGTAAATATTAATGAAAAAAAAAATACTAATACGAGTGATGTCAAAACGTCGACGATCAGAGAGAAAGGTGGGAACAGAAAATAACCAAAGGTAGGAAGCTCGTGGTCTACTGAAGACGACAACTGGCGTTGGACCATGTCTTGTGGGAAGCCTGGGGAGGAACTCAAGGCCCACGTGGCGTTTAATTTACTGGGTTTTGGCGGTCTCTCTAGATTTTATATGAAAAATCGACCCATGTCCGAACAAAGATTGATGTCATCAAAAACAAAAACAAAATTTTTACTAATCGTTTAATTTCTACCAATAAGAAGACTGCAAGGTGATGACGGTGATATCTTTACTATTGGTCTTATACATGGATTAAGACGAGGCGAAATCTCCTCTCTACAATGGGCATAAGAGCTTTCTAAGATGTAGAATCACTACAACCATTATTAAACTCATTAAGACAGGGCTCTTTGTGTATGTTTTGCAGTACTGCTTTGGTATCTACCCCTTTCTTAAGTTCATTTGTATGAAATTGCCTTCCACGTGAAGATTGAAAAAAAATTTAAACTATGAAGAAAATTAATCAAAAGTAAATCAAATATGCCTAACTTGACTTAAAAATTCGATAATCTGACATAGCTAGAGCTTGATCTGAATCGTGTTTTGCTCTATTTTTAGGTTTTTAGTGTTTAATCTTCCTTTTTTTTACTTGCCGTTTTGTTCGTTTTTCTTGCTTAAAATATCAGTCAAATTCTAATTTAATTATTCTAATAATCAATTCGTACACAATTTTTTACTTTAATTATTTATTAAAATATAATTTCTCAATAAGTTATTAATTAAAATTCAATTATCTCAATTAAACTAATTAGAACCTGATAATGTATTTAAGTTAGACTAAGGTTTATGTTTAACTTGGAAAGATTGTGCTTCATTTAGCGAAAAACGTTTATTTTTGTCAATTTTTTCCTGTTTCTCCTTTTTTTTTTAGTAAAAAAAAGGGCAAGTAAACAAAAGGGAGATTAAACACTAAAAACCTAAAAATCAGAGCAAAACACGATTCAGATCAAGCTCTAGCTATGTCAGATTATCGAATTTTTAAGTCAAGTTAGGCATATTTGATTTACTTTTGATTAATTTTCTTCATAGTTTAAATTTTTTTCAATCTTCACGTGGAAGGCAATTTCATACAAATGAACTTAAGAAAGGGGTAGATACCAAAGCAGTACTGCAAAACATACACAAAGAGCCCTGTCTTAATGAGTTTAATAATGGTTGTAGTGATTCTACATACTTAGAAAGCTCTTATGCCCAATGTAGAGAGGAGATTTCGCCTCGTCTTTATCCATGTATAAGACCATTAGTAAAGATATCACCGTCATCACCTTGTAGTCTTCTTATTGGTAGAAATTAAACGATTAGTAAAATTTTTGTTTTGTTTTTGATGACATCAATCTTTGTTCGGACATGGGTCGATTTCTCATAGAAAATCTGAGGATACCGTCCGAACCCAGTAAACTAAACGCCGTGTGGGCCTTGAGTTCCTCCCCAGGCTTCCCACAAGACATGGTCCAACGCCAGTTGTCGTCCTCAGTAGACCACGAGCTTCCTACCTTTGGTTATTTTCTGTTCCCACCTTTCTCTCTGATCGTCGACGTTTTGACATCACTCGTATTAGTATTTTTTTTCATTAATATTTACTTGGTTAACTTTACTTGCACATTGTTAAATTTATTATGGTGGATCACAAGTTGATTTTCATAAGGGATTTGAAATTTGTCTTTACATTACTTAGGGATATTTCCATCTGTCAGGCTTTTTAACCGTTCTGCCTGATTATGTCGTTATTTTCTCCTCTGTTTCTTGCGGTTTTTTCTTTTTCGGTTTTTCTAGCGAAATAAGGTCAAACTTTTTGTATTGTTTTTCAAAAAATTATTGCCCTTTTAATTTTGTTTCCTTCGCGTGTGCTGATGCTAAAGTCAGTTTTTATTTCCCTATTTCCCTAACTACTATGCTGTCTGATTCGCCGTCGGACTCTTTAGAATTGATTGCCGATGAGTCCACAGTAGAACTTTTAGATGTGGCACCTGTTGAGGTATCACCTACCCTTCCCTTGTAAATTTTTTCTCCCCTAAAAGCAGAAAGTCTATTCCCTAAGTCCTCATCTTGAGTTCTCAACTCGGGGGATTTGAAAGATTCTTGAGAGCTTTGGGAGGAATCAATAGTTTTTGCGGGGTTCGTCCACTGTTTGAAGGCCATGTCCTCAGGGGGATGGGGCATTTTTGCACTAAGGTTTCCCTCCATGAAGTCCACTGCTTAGGCTTGACCTTTGACACAGTTATATCATGATATTGTTCTTGCTGGTCATCCTTGGGAGTTTTATTCTCGGGAAATGTACTTTGACTCGTTTTTATGGGAAAATTTATTAAATCCATAGCTTCTCGCAGGTTTGTTTTAGTTGAATCTTTGGTGGGAGTTTTCTTTACAGCAATGCTGGGGGTTTCTACAGCTCTGTTTAATTCCTCCTGTAAGGACAGGGGCCTTTCTATCGGTGTTGCAGGGGAAACCATATCGTCTGGAAATCTTTTGGGGGGACATGGGGTCGAAATTCTTTCGGGGAAAAATTGGGTTTTTGGAGATATTGTATAATCTAAATCTCCTGGGCTCGCCGATGAATAATTTTTTGGACTTTTTGGCTTTTTTATTCTTACTGGTATTAGGTATTTTTTCTCTGGAATAACTAGATTTTTCATAGCTAAAAATTCTTCGAAGTTTTCCTCATCGCTCTCATCTTCAAAATAATCTTGTTTAAAATTCAAGGGTTTTAGCTCTGCTAATCTTGATTTAGGTGGCTCATTTTCCGAATCTGACGAATCAGTAGAGGAGGGATGTGATACCCATCTTTCCGGAAATTTGGCTCTTCTTATTCTGCCAACATGTGCCTTGTAAGTTCTTCCGCTATCGGGGTTCTCCATTTTAAAAGTATAATCGTTATCGTACCTTTTGACTATTCTGTACGGTCCAGAATATTTGTTGGAAAGTTTTTTGCCTTCCGTTTTTGCTTCGTTCTTTAGGTAGACGCAGTCTCCTACTTTGAAATCTATACTCTCCTTGACTTTGGGTTGGTTTCTTAGCTCTTGGTTTATTTTACATTTTTCCAACTCTTGCCTAACTACTTTATAAGTTTTCCTCATCCTATTTATGAATTCTTGTTTGTAATCTTCCGAGCTATTATAACACTGCCGAGATTCAATAATCTCATTATATGGGATTCTAAAATCACGACCAAAAAGTAAATAAAATGGATTGTCTTTAGTTGTTTCTGAATAAGCAGTATTGATTACGTTTGTTAAATAAGGTAAGAATTGATCCCAGTCGTTCCTATTGCCTTTTGTATAAATACTTAATACGTTCGAAAATATTTTATGCCTATTTTCTATTTTACCATTAGCTTGTGGGTGGTACGGAGCTGTCACGATTTTCTCTATATTAAGAAAACTCATTAAATCTTTTGTTACCTTTGAAACAAAATTGCTCCCGTTATCACTCAAAATATTATTAGGAATGCCAAATTTTAAAAATAATTTTGCTAACTCTTTACTGGTGGCATAAGCACCTTGATTTTTTATTGCTTTTGCAAAAGTAAATCCTGAAAAGTGGTCTATAACCGAAAAAATACAAGTATGGCCTCTGCTAGAGACAGGCAAGCCTCCCATTGTTCCGTATAAGTCAAATGATGTGATATCGAAGGGGTACTTTGGTACCGGGACTCTTCCCATTGGAGCATTAGGATAAGCTGGGGCGATTTTTCTTAAGTTGCATGCTTCGTAGTTACTTACAAATTCTTTAAGTTTTGTCATTGCCGACGGCACGTAAAAATATTGTTTTAATTTATGGAACGTTTTCATAACTCTTAAATGCCCACCTGTATCTGAATGAAAATATTCAAGTGCAGGCACTATTGAGTTTTGTGGTAATACAGGTATTATTGAAGTTTTTTTTTGTCCCAGCAGTCACGATTCTACACAGTATTTCTTCATTAGGATCATAGTAAAAATTATTTATCTCTTTTCTAAGAGTTTTGAATTTATCCGGTAACACATTGTCATTCACAAAATAATTAATAAGCGCCGAACATATTTCGTCATTTTTTTGCTTTCTTTCTATATTTTCTAACGACAAGGGACAATAGTTAACCTTATTTTCCTTAACTGCGTCTTTGACTTTGTTTTTCTTACGTCCATGTTTGCTCTTAGCATTGATAGCGTTAACTTCATTTTATTCAGCTTCAGACGAAATATTTTCTGGGTATCTACTCAATAAGTCGCAAGCTGCATTTTGTTTACCTTTTAAATGTTCAAATTCGTAATCTAGGTCTTGAATTTTCATAATCCATCGAGCTAGAATGCCCGTGGGGTTTTTAAATGTGCGCAGGTACTGCAAGCTTTTATGGTCTCATCGTAGCATAAATTTTCTTCCAATTAAATTGTGTCTAAATTTGTCCAAGTGGTGGATTATAGATAATAATTCTAAGTTTGTGGCGGAATAACTACTTTCGCCCTTTGATAAGGTTCTACTCGAATAGCATTTAACTTTTCTATTTTTTTTATTAGATGGTCCTTGTAGAGGATCAGGGTTTCCAATGGGAATTATTTGCGAAAGAATAACCCCAATGTCTTTTCAACTAGCATTGGTCGTGACCAAGAAAACTGCGTTTTCGAAATCAGGTAGTGATTATATTGGTTCAGATGTGAGTGCCTTTTTGAGACGCCCTCGAAAAGTTTAAGATTCGTACGGCCAGGTAATAATTTAAGAGTTCCCTTTAGTCAAGTCTGTGAGGGGTTTTGCAATTTGGGCGTAATTGCGTACGAATTTTCTAAAGTAGCTAGTACGGCCTAAAATTCCTCTTAATTCTTTCATAGTTCTGGGGGGTTTGAGGTTTTCAACACATTTATTTTATCAGGGTCTGGGGATATCTCTCCTTGTGTCACTACTACTCCTAAAAATTTAATTTTATGTTGAAATAAATTTACTTTCTCAGGCCGGCATTTTAAATTGCCCTGTCTGAACTTCTCGAACACCTTAGCTAATGTCGCTAAGTGTTGTTCAGTGTTTTCCCCCATGCATATAACATCATCGACAAAATGAATGATATTCTTTAATCCTCTTAACAGGTGCAGTAGGGGTCTATATAGCGCGCTTGAACTTGTTTTCAATCCAAATGGTACCCTTAAGTATTCATATGAACCATATCCAGATGCTGAAAATTCTGTTTTATGGACATCCTTTTCGGCTATTTTCACTTGGTGGTAGCCTTGGGTAAGGTCCAAATAAGTAAAAATTTTGTTTTTCCTTGAAATTGAGTCAAGAATTTCATTTATTCTTGGTAGAGGAAATTTATCGCTAACTACTTGTTTGTTAAGGGCTCTATAGTCTACTACAAGTCTAAGATCACCATTCTTCTTTGGTACGAATATCACAGGTGCACTATACGGACTTATACTTGGGCGCATAATTTCATTTTTTTCTAATTCCTGCATTTTATTTTTTAACCATTCTTTGTGCTTATACGGCACTCGATATGGCTGTTTTGCTACGGAATTACCAGTCGTTAAAATTGAATGTTCATCAAATTGTATCAGTCCGATGTCATCTTCAGATGGAGAAAACACATCTTTAAAATTATATAATAATTAACATAATTTTTTCTTAAGTTCCAAGTCCGTAATATGATCCATATTAAATTTGTTCAAAAATTGTGATTTAGTTAAAGGATATTTGTTATTTGAAGTTTTAATGCCGTTAACTAGAATTCTTTTAGAATTTTCCCATGTATTTAAATCATTCTCCGTTAAAACCTGGATTTGAAATAAACACATCCCCTTTTTAATTATAATTGTATCATTTTCGTGGTTATTAGTTACCCCAATAAAACCTTCTCCTTTGTCGTAAGATATAATCTGTTCCTCGCATAGCAGATTTTCGGGTATTTCAGATGGGGTCGCAAACCATGTTTCGTATTTGCTAACCACTGGCTCAATCATCTGTGATATTTAAATTTTTGCATCGTTTTGTGAGGGACTTTTGTTTTCCTTATCGCGAATCCGTAATATTGCTATTTATTTTCATTATTTATTAGATTCATACTGACGCTATGCTGCGCCATTTCAGCCTCCTGTGGCGTCATGTTGGGTTTTACTATGTTTTTCCATAGTTCCACTATTTTCTTGATTTCGTTTGACCTGTACTGTCACATATCTCCTATTTTCATTTTTGCGAATTCAATACTTTTATTATTTAAATTTATTTCATCGTCAGAAATTTTGTTTACTGTTATGTTGTTTTCGTATCCTCTGTTACGATTTCTTAAGGTAGAAATTTCTTCCCCCACCTTAGCCGGGTAGACAAGCCTCTAATTTGCAACGTCTAATAGTACTGTGTTAGACCTTAAAAAATTTGCGACTATGATTGCTTCATATGGAAAGTTATCGCATATTATAAAATTTGTCATAAAGATCCTATTGTCTCTTTTTACGCTTAGGCAAATTGAACCTCTTGCGTCCAATTTATGGCCTGCCACACTAGTTAAATTGTGATTATTAGGGTTCCTCTATCACCTAATATGCAGAGGCAACATATTAAATACGCAAGAGTTTATGATACTAATCGTTGCACCAGAGTCAATCAAAGCTTTAAAATAAACATTTTCTACACAAAAATCATTAAATATTGGTAACTTGTTATTAATATCACTACAAGACGGCACTACTATTGTCTTGGACCTATTAAATATTCCGGGCACCCTCTGGGTCCAATTTATATTTCTGAGGGGCCTGACACGTTTCCCTGAAGATTTATTTCATGTGTCGGTGCCTGTAATAGATATTCAGACGTATGAGTTTCCGTAGGCATATCTAATTGATTTACGTCTGTCTGTCTTCGCCATGTATTATTATGGTAACGTGGATGTCCTGTGTCAGTGACACTTGCTGGCACTGACTCCCATATTGGCTTATATTGGCTTTGGCGAGTATTTGGGTTTTCAAATCGGAAATTAATTTGTCTGTAGGGGGGAGGGTTGTACAAGTTTGGTTGGTACGTGTTGTAGGGTACTGCTTGGCGCAATCCCCCTGGCTGTAGCCTAGTTCACGACCGGTGCTAAGATTTGTTCTTCCGAACAAATGGTTGCCGTAACTTTGCGTATTACCGATAGCAATTCTTGGTATGCGATTGGGGACATAACGGCACTCTCTCGCGATATGGCCAACACGATTACAATTATAGCACCTTATTATTGTGGGGTTATTTTCGTGATTGGAGTGTTTGATAGGCTGAAAACTTACTGTTTTCTGCCCAGCGGGTTCTTGCGTTTTGTTTTTTTATGGCACTGGGGAGTTATCTCTTGAAAACAAATCGGAGAACGCCTGATCGATTTTGAAGTTTGTGATCGCATTTGAATCGTCTAGGCTATTATTTTTGCTTTACTGTGATTTGCGAACATCGTGTCGACTTCGATCAATCGCTCTACCTCCTGAAGTGCGAGATCCAACGTCTGAATATTTTTGGATATTACCACTCTATATAGTTTTGGGGGTAGCCCTTGCAAAAAGGTATTTAGTATGACTTTTTCATACAGTTGCCCCGAAAAAACTTCCGTATTTTGCCTCTACAGAAATGCGTATATTATCAAGGTATTCTCTTATATTTTGTGAAAAGTCAAAGCTCACTGTTCCGTGTTTTAATTTATTTATGGAACTGGTTTCTATAAACCTATCTTTAAATGCTTTTAACAAGTTATCAACCGTATTTATTGGCAAGTTGGTGTTATTGCCTATGGTATGTTCAATCTGTTTTAGAAAGGTTAAGGCCTGGCCTTTTAATCGTAGTAGGAGCATGTCGCCTAACGCTACTAGGTCTGTTTTTGTTAGTTGTACAAACTGGGCAAAATTAATATTGAATTCGTCAATATCTGATTGACCATTGTACTGAGGGATAGATTTTGCCATTTGTATATTTTCTACGAACAATTTTTGCACTATTAATTGTTCTTCTAAATCTTCAGACAGTTTTTTTTTTGTATAGATTTTATTTTTTCACTTAACCTATTTTGGGGGAGGTTATTATCTCCTAAGATATATTTTTAGGGGTTTCCCTGTCGTAGCTTAGCGGTTATAGGCCTAATCACTTTACTTATATGTCTGTATCTCTCTAATAATTTAATTCGAATTACAAAGTTTATAGCGTAATTAGTTCGAAATTTTTCTTCCAATTTCCGGCTGCGCCATTTGTAGCGATGAAAGCTCCGACCGCGCCATTTGCAGCGATGAAAGCTTTAGGGTCGTAGTTATAAATATTGACCGCGTCAAATGTAATATCGTACCTTAAATCAGAGAACTTACAATTTATGGGTTCTCCGACATCGCTGCATATAGCACTAAAGATTGTGTCAACTAGGCTAGCGCCGCCCTCAATTAGTGGGAGAAAATAGAGTATGTAGACATATTAATGTGGCCTTTTTTTTCTTTAGATATCTGGAGATCAGATTCCCTGGGAGCGTCCTTGAAGATTTTGCGAATTAATTACCTGTTTTTAGACTAGATGCAGGCATATAAAATGAAATGAACACAGGTAAAAAACAATAGGTTTATTGAGACTTACATATTTAGGTGCACAGCAGTGAGTCGCTTCAAATGACAACAATGGTGACAGAGATACAACAATGAAAGAATTGCTAAGATCGTACGCCGAGTAAATCTGTCTAAGCGGTCTTGATTCTACATTACGAATCTTTTCAAAAATCATTTTTACCCCACTATCAAGCGTAGGTATTCAGTCCTGCGCTGTAAGAACTGGCTCATAATTGGCCCAAGTGGTCCAAGGATGCGAACCTGTCGTCCAATAATCTTTTTTAACTATTTTTGATGATTTAAACGTTCACACGGTTCTTATCGTTTAAACTTCCTTAGAAATATTGTGCGTAGCACCTTTTTTATTGCTCACTGTCTTAGCAAAATCCAAAGCTTGGATAGCGTCGTGCTGTGTCTGGGGCGAACATCAGTTTTTTTTTTCTTTTCTGATTAATGGCATTTCATTTTTGAAACTAGGTTTAACTTAATTATAGGAAGTCGGAATTACACTTAGAAAGAAGGAACTTTATTTTGGTATTTTAAATACATCGCATTTTACTCATGGTACACTTTTTTTTATCCCGCCCACTGTCATCAGTCGCTGATAGGCATTCATACACAGAAGGTGTGCGGACGTATTGAGAGAGAGATTTTGCTTTTTTCATTTTGTCATTTGCCGAAGCTATGCAAGTGGGAAACCAGGCGTTTGCTCAATTTAAATATTACAGGCTGTGGCCTTGCAAAATTACAAGGGTGATACCTGTCAAAGATGATGGAAGTAATTATGAAGTTTGCTGTTACGGAACTGACGAAATTAAAATAGTAACGTCCGAGAATATATGGGCTTACGCGGAGAAATATGAAGAAGCGCTGAGAGATGGCAGAAAAAATGTTCAGAGAGCGATAAGACTGTGTACGGAGGACTCGGAAGGTTTAGCCGGGGATTTATCTGAGTCGGTTAACTTGATGCAGTCAGAAATTGTTAACCTTCGTGACGGCATACAGGATGAAATTCGTAAGAGAGTGGAAGAGCAGTGCAGTAGATTAGGGAGTTCTCCGGTGACACAGATTAAGTCAGATTTTCTTGATACTGTTACGCAAGCTGTCTATGAGGCGATCGATATGCAAATCAAGGGTAAATTTGAACTGCTTGAAAAATCACTTGGCGATTTGCGGGTAAGAATTGTTTAAAGTTGCGCAAAGCTCCAAAAGCTTGAAACTAAGCTGGATGATATAAACCAGTCTTCTCTTCTGACTAAGGTCATTGTATCTGGGATAGACTCTCCCGCGCGTGATTTGCCTCACCTTGTTGAGAAAGTATTAGCTCGACTTAACAGTGAAATGGGACTTAATCTTGATAAATCCGTTGTCAAGGGTGCAAGGCGTTTGGGAGGTGCCTCGGAAATAAAAACTTCGATTGAACTTACATTTTTTGCTGAGGCATCTGCAGTTGAGATCCTGCGCAATCGCAAGAATTTGAAAGGTACCCGAATCTATGTAAATGAGGCTCTAACCAGGGAAAGGCAAGAAATCTACAAGCTTGAGCGCAATAAGTTTGAATTGAAAAATGTATGGACTTTAGGAGTTGTTGTTTATGTCAAGTGCGGTTCGCAAATCATTCCGTGTAAAACGATTTCCGACGTAGTTCAGATTCGCAATGTGTCATATGAACCTGTCGTCTAAACTAAGAAGCTGTGAATTTTTCTTTTCTTTTTTTGTTTTATGGATCGTTTTCAGCGTTTTCTTGATTCTCGTTTGAAATTAGATGTTATTCTAAATTCAGCTACCGGAAGTGATAAAGATATGCCTTATGTAAATAATCTACCTGAATGTGATTATTCTTCAGGCGAGTTTCTATCGGATAAAACAAAAAGTTGTGATTTTCTGATCAGATTGTTACATGTAAATGCCCAGGGGCTACATAGTGCATTCAATGAACTGAAGCTTTTGCTTGCATCTAGTCCTATAGACATTGTTGGAGTTTGCGAAACTTTTCTGTCTGCTAATACACCCCTTACAATGTTAGATCTGCCCGGGATGAAGTGTATTTCGCGTACAAGGTGCCACAATGCGAGAGGAGGTCAGATGCTGTATATTCGTGATGACTGGTCTTTTAGTATTCTCAGTGATTTGTCTGTATTTGATGAAGGGTTATGTGAGACTATTTTTGTTGAAGTTGTACCTTTGGGCTGTAATCCATTTATTTTCGGGTCTGTTTATCGATCTCCGTCGGGAAACCCAAAAAGATTTTTGAAGTTTTTGAACCGCTGTTGAAAAATCTGGAAGCGTTGAAAAAACCGGTTATTATTTCGGGTGATATTAATTTTGATCTTTTGAATCTCGATGTTGGAAATAATAAGGAGTTTTTAACTATGATGTTGGGTTCTAATTTTCTTCCAAGTATTTCTCTGCAGACAAGAGTTACAGCTAACACAGCTACATTATCAGATAATATATTTTTCTCTCCTGCTTTATTTGATGCTGAAAAATCGTCAGTAATTTTGTCTGATATGTCAGATCATTTTCCGGTGAGGTTTCTTTTAAATTTAAATAATAGTAATAAAGAGCATCAAGATTCAACAATGTATAATTCAAAAAAGTGACATACATGGATTGACTGTAAAGTTCTACGTCAGTTAATTGGTGACCATGATTGGAGTTCGGTTTATGGCTCAGGTGACGCAAATGCTGCGTTTTCAGATTTTATGATGCGACTGCGTTTTTTGATGCGACTGCGGGATCGGGCTTCTTCAACACGAGTTTCGCATGGAAAGTTTGCGCAGAAATTTGACCCATGGATTACTGAAGGTATTTTGGCATCGTTAAAACATAAAAATAGAAAATTTAAGAATCATTTAAAATTACAGACAACTGAGTCGTTTGAAGAAATCAGAGTTTATATGAATAAGCTAAAATCAAATATAAGACAAGAGAAGAGAAAAAATTATAAAAATAAAATTTTTGTGTATAAATCGGATATGAGAAAAACATGGCAATTGATAAATGAAAAGATACGTCCTCATAGTCGTAAAAATACTAGTGTTAATTGCCATGTTTTAAATGGAGAAAATGCTCCAGATCCCAATGAAATTTTAAATGCTTTTGGAGATTATTTTAGTAATATTGGTTCTTGGCTTTAATCGACTATGAATATGCAACTGAATTCCCCCTCTGTTCCAGTTAATGAGCAATATGCGGAAAATTCGTTTTCTTTTTCTGAGATTAAGCCTCATGAGATTGAAAAAGTTATTCTGAAGCTTAAACGGAGTTTTTCTAAGGACGAATTTGGATTTTCGGCTCAAACCGTAAAGCAAATAGCGTCAAGCATTTAACCTTTGTTGGCACATATTTTTAATCTATCACTTATGCATAGGGTTTTTCCTGAGCTTTTAAAAAAAAGCAAATGTTATAGCATTACCTAAAGGTGGGAGTTCAACTGACCCTTCAGATTATAGAGGCATTTCTCTACTTTCGGTTTTCAGCAAAATTTTGGAAAAACTTGCAAATACTCAATTATAAAAATATTTATTTGATAGTAAGATTTTACACACGTCTCAATATGGTTTTATAAAAGGAAAGTCAACTGAACTGGCAATTCATGAGCTTATTAAATATTAATGATTCACTAGATGATGGTCAACACGCGTTGGCGATTTTTCTTGATGTCGCAAAGGCGTTTGACACCGTAAATCATTCGTTGCTTCTTTTTAAACTAAAGTCTTATGGGTTTTCAACACAAGCTGTTAAATTTTTTTCATCTTACCTTTCTGGGAGACGACTAGATTGTGTTGAAAAATCTCGTGATCTCCGTTCCGAAACTTTTCCAATTAATTACGGAGTGCCTCAGGGCTCTGTTCTTGGGCCTATTCTATTTATTCTTTTTATAAATGATTTGCCAGAAGTTTTGCCTCTTTGTAAAATTATAATGTTTGCTGATGATGTAGTAATTTTTGCTTCTCACCGGGACCTATCAGTTCTTTTCCAGAACCCCGAAAGTACGTTACTAACTGTTTCTGATTGGTATTCAAGGAATTTATTAGCTCTTAATGAAAAAAAAATGCCAATATCTGTTATTTTCGCGAACTGGATCAGAAGTGTCAGATACCTTCTCTCTTTTTTTGAATGGTCTTGAATTAAGACGGGTAGATCAGTTCAAATATCTTGGGATTATTTTAGGTGAAAATTTGTCGTTTCATAAATATGTTAAAAACACTGTCGTTAAAACTTTACCGAAATATTGGCATGCTAACTCGTCTTTGTCACTTTTTTCCTAAAGCTATTCTAAAATCTATTTGTTATTCTTTCGTGCACCCATATTTTCTCTATTGCGTTTCGGTTTGGGAATCTACCTTTCCGTCTGTTTTCAAATCTCTCCAAATACTTCAGAATAAAGCGATGAGGATTCTTTTTAATGTTGATTGCAGAACTTCAGTTAGACACCTATATGGGACTTCAGGAATTTTCTCTTTGGACCAACATCATTTAATTTCTATCTCTAGTATTTGTCACGATTATCAATATAGTAATTTACCTGTAAATTTCTCTGGCATTTTCTCAACTAATTCTCAATTTCATAATTATCCTACTACGCATCGTTCAGACTTTTCGTGCGAAATTCGCCCGACATCGAGAGCGGGATTCAGCATCCGTCACATTGGCCCAAAAATCTGGAACTCAATTCCTGCATCAGTTCGAGAATGCAGCAACAAGCGACATTTTCTAAGACTGGTGAAGAAATATATTACGACATGCTAAGCATTTTGTTCATTAGGGTTTTCTTTTTCGTTGTTGTAAAATTTAGTTAGAAAATGGCTGTGTATTTTCGTTGGCAATACTTTCAGCGCTAAAATATGCCACCAGGCATGTGCGCTGTTTTGTGACATTTATTTATGTACGTGTTATAAATAAAAATATTCTACTATTCTACTAATATTCTAAATAAAAATTGAAAAGAATGTTTAAGTACAACTTTATAATTTGTATTCTCACAGCTTATCATATACTTACTACTTGCCTGTTCCTAGACTCAGAAATT
This sequence comes from Artemia sp. Qi Xiang Cuo, assembly GCF_049724085.1. NCBI lineage: Eukaryota > Metazoa > Arthropoda > Branchiopoda > Anostraca > Artemiidae > Artemia > Artemia sp. Qi Xiang Cuo. The sequence goes on from NC_142807.1 coordinate 34,538,455, forward strand.
ATTTAAGGAACCCATATAAAAAGGTTGAGTCAGTTGGGAAGGTGATCTTGCTCAAAATCATGGTCCTGGAATCCTAGAATACTCTAATTAATCTATACTACTAAATTAATATAATAATTACAATATAGATAAAATAGACTAACCCTTATAATATAAATAATTAGCTTTCCCAAATACCAGTAAAGATGTCAAATATTATTTTGGGAATATAAAGGAAATTGCTAGCTTGGTTGTATGCCATCAGCTAGAAATGACACATGTTCGAAGTTGAAAACTCGGGGTATTGACGAATTCTGTTAGGAAGTGGGGTGTAATTATTACATTTTCAATTTTAGTATTATTGCATCTTGGATCTCACCTCTCTTCGGTTGAACTCTGTGCCATCAACTACTTTATGGCCAAAATAAATATATAATAATTTTTTAATTTAAATGTACTTGCGAGAGGCGGTGAGGAATGTGGACACCTTGGGAACCGGGTCACTTGCCGGGAAGTAGCTGACATGCTAAGCCTTATTACTGCAGGGAATTGTTACACTTCAAGGTTTATATGTCAAATATAGTAATATTTTAAACCAATAAAAATTCTGCAGAGAAAAGGCATTAGTTGTGCTTAAATATGCTATTAAAATGAATTGTGAAACATTTAAGAAAGGGTTTTTCACTTACGAAGCTGAACAAGATGCTAATTCTGTTTGACGCATATGTTTTTAGAATTTTATTCTGAGTTTCTGCCCTTTTGACAGCCTAGTTGTCGATATTGACTTAAGAATTCCTTCAAAATCCTCAGCAACTGTCCCTAAAAGTAAGGAAAGTCATGCTTTTAAAAGATTAAAAGTTTCCTCTTAAACTTGGTTTTGTAGCAATGGAAAAATTTTTATTTGTAGTAATGGAAAAATTTATTATTTGTAGCGATAAAAGATTTGCTACTTGTGGCGATAGAAATTTCTCCGATAGCGCCGCTTATAGCGCTGGATATTGTGGCGCCGCTCTCAATTAAAGAGAGAGGATTGAATATGTAGACATATAAATGTGGCCTCTTCTTTCTTGAGCTATCTGGAGATCAGATTCCTTTGGGAGCATTTACCTTGGAGACTTACAAATTAATTACCTATTATTGGACTAGACGCAGACATATAAATGAAATAAACACGGATAAAAATACAATAGTTTTATTGAACTTACATACTTAGTCACAGAGGAACGGGTTACTTTTGTGACAATAACGGTGACCAAAATACAATAATTTCGCCTGAATCTCTCTAGGTCTGATGTACTGATTGTTTCAGATCTGACTTGAGATTAAAATTAAAAGGCACATTTACCCCACTCCCAAACGCAGTTCTTTCGTCCTGCGCTGTAAGGACTGCTCGCCATTGGATCGAGTGGACCAAGAATGTAAATCTTTCGTCCAATAATTTCTATTAAATATTCTTGATGATTCAGGCGTTCACACAGTTTTTTTTGCCGTTTAAACTTCCTTAGAAATATCGTACGTAGCATTTTTTTTTGCTACTAATTATCTTAGCGAAATTCGAACGACTAGCGTCGTTGTCTGACTGAAGCTAGAAATGCAATTTCTCTTTTTGCTGATTAAGAATTTAGACTCTTGGAAGCGGTATTTGAACTCAATTAGGGGACGTTTAATTTCTGCCCGAATCATCTTTAGAAGGAAAGAATCTTGTATTTTAAATATATGGTATTCTACTACTGGTGCACATCACGCTTCCCATTAAATAATGACGTCCCGTCATTAGTAACTGCTCATTCGGAGTGCTTAAAATTTTCAACTATTTTTCTTATTTTTTTCTACATCCCAATCTAAAATTCATCTACCTGACTAAGATTATTTATGTTTATATGATACCATCTGTATTAAAGATTTTTTTTCTATACCTAAAACTGATTACTTTTACTTTTCCTACAAGGTTGCAACTATTCTGCTTTTACATTAGTTTTTTTTTATTTTGCTGTCTATATGACGAACTACACACTATCTACACAACGTTAAATGGATAGCATGATAATATTACACCTAATTCTACTTGTGGTACATACATGAATGATTTATAACATACAATATTTGGCTCAACATATTCACTGATAACATTAAAACACTTTCACTATTGGGATTTTTGAATTGTCAACGTTATTAGGAAGTAACACATGTAGCTTCACATCTATTCATCACCTTTTGTGTCCTTAGTGTACTACACCCTTCTGTTGTAAATTACTGTCCTTCACTCCTTTTGTCGTGGCAAAAATTTTGAAGCACTTACGTTATGGTTTCTTCATGGAACAGTTCGAGTCTAGTTGTCTTTACACGGTAAGTTTTCCCTAATAGTCAACTGGGAAATGACCGTTAAATATCGTTCTAATAGTCAACTGGGAAATGATTCTTCCCACTACTGGTGTTGGTGTTTTTCTTCTCAGCATATCATTTTTAGGATTTTTGAGGCACATAGAGAATATATTCTCGCGTAAAATTGTTCATTTGTGCCTTTTGAAACGGGTTGTCGTCCTACTATAGTGACTCTTTTAATATATTGTCTTTAAATTCAACTTCAAACATCTTCAAATATCATTTGATTTCTAATATCATTTATCTTGTACTACTCGATGGGGTTCTCAGAATAAACTTCAAATTTTCTCTAACTTCAGTTTCAAATATCTTCAAATGTCTTTAATTATCTTTCAACTTCAAATATCGTTAAATATCGTTAATCTTGTTCTGATCAATGGGTTTCTCAGCATTTATGTGATTATATAGTTCGTTAAAGCACTTGATACTGAGGTTCAAATATAGTGTTACCTGATACATAATATGGTTCATAGTCGAAGAAACGACGATCGAAGGTAACTGATGTTTTCGTAGATGAAGCTGGGATGAAAGTTGCCTAGAGTTATGGTGAGTACTCTTCGTTGGTTGAGATATGATGAAAATAGATGCTACATGGTCGTATCTGTACTGGGCAGCTCATTGTAATGCTCAATAACCAATTTGCCATTTACTTCCTGTAATAGAAATAGCCAGGCAGGATCACACGTTATTTAAAGTAAACACTCATAGTACAAATAAGTCACGTATTAATTGGGTACATTAATTTCTAAGCTATGAGACAGAATTAAATAAATACATTAATATTAGTACTCACAATGAAAATTTAAAACAGAAATGTCTTCAAATCTGTTTTGAGGACGGAAATATCGATATTAAATAAACATAATTTACCCTACATTATTAAGTTTGAGGTCTACTTTTACAATATTTTTCATGCCTGCATTGTTCACGCAAGTCCGTGCTGTATAAGAAACGCTTGTTGCAGCGTCATAACCACACGGTTTTACGTAAACAGTACTACAATGAGGGAACAAGACATAACAAGGACGAGTGGAGACCTCTATACCCACTAGTTTTCTGATGTCCACCCTATTGCTAGGCTTGGATGCTCTTATGGGGCTCCGGGTTTAAAGGTTGAAATGCAGAGGTGTTCTTCTTTGTTTCCCGGTGTTCTTTTCTTGGATTTTCCGTAATTACGAGTCAACATTGGTGCCTCTTATTCGCTTTTCGAATAAGGTCATTAGATGCAGGATTCCATACTTGCCTCCGTAGATTCCAGTTAATGCTTGGCAAAGAATGTAAGCATAATGAAGAACTGGCATCGATATCTTTTTAGAAGGCTATTGTTTCAGCAAATACTTCAGCACTAAATAAATAAATATTATATTAAAGTCTTATTAGAATCCATTAAGCGAGAAACACCTTCACATTAATAGGGAATTCCTTGTGGGTTTTACTTAGTCGCCATTGGACATACACCGGGTTTCAATCCATGTATCTTAACTGATCAAATGGTTTTTAAAATTTTACATATTATTATTGAGACATAGTTCCACATTCTCCGTGAAATTCTGCATATAAACGTACCAATAGGTTTTTTGGTTATACTTTCCAATAGTTGGCTATTGGTACATATATTACTCGAGTAAGAAGAACATTAATGAGCAATGTGTAGGCCTATAATTATTATAATCTGCGCTAAGATAAAGTATTTTATATAATTAGACGCTTCTATACTGATAATATCTTGTTTTGGATAATATCCATCCTAGTTAGGGCACGGGTCGAATTTTTCATGGAAAATCCGAGGGAGACCTGAGTCAGTATAGATAAGATATAACGTGACTGACTTGCGAAAATATGTCACAAAAATTAGAGTACAATATATTTCATAGATAAACCAATGAAATTAAAGGACATTTTTGTCACAGAACTATAGAACGGTGATCTCTCTGTTATTGTATTACGTCATAGATATAAACTAATGAAATTAAATTTTTTCGCCAAGGAGCTAAAGACATTAATGTCTCTGTTTCTCTTTGGAAGTAATGTTTAACACAGAGCTGTAGGACAACATACGTCATAGATATAATATAATGAAATTAAAAAGCTTTTCTCTCGTTTTTTTGCCTCGGAGCTATAAGAAAGAAAACTCCCTGTTTCTCTTTCAAAGCATTCTGATCTAAAAAACGAAAACTTAACTAGGTCACAGAAGTTCCTATTCAACCTTTAAGTATTGCTTTGACTGGCCCTGATTGGCATAAAAATACTAATTTCTTACACTTGAAGGACTGAAAAATATCCCTTCCTACGATCGTTTAAAAAAAGTTACAAAAAACAATCATGGGCCTTGAGTTCCTACCCGGGCTTCCCACAAGACGTGGTCCAACGCCATTTGTCGTTTTCCGTAGACAACTAGTTTCCTACCGGTGGTTATTTTCTGTGATCGTCAACGTTTTGACATTACTCGTATTATTTTATTTTTTTTTTATTAATATTGACTTGGTTAACTTTACTTTCACACTTTTTAATTTATTATGGGGTTAAATTTGTTATATTTGATATTTGTCTTTACATTAGTTAGGGATATTTCCATCTGTCAGGTTTTTTAACCGTTCTGCCTGACTGTGTCGTGATTTTCTCCTCTGTTTCTTGCGGTTTTTTATTTTTTTGGTTTTATAGCGAAATAAGGTCAAGTTTTTTGTTTTGTCTTTTAAAAAATTATTTCCCTTTTAAATTAGTTTGTTTCTCGTGTGCGGCTGCTGAGGGTAGCCATGATTTCTCTGCTTCTTTAGCTACTATATGGTTTGCTTCACCATCAGACTCTTTGGAACTAGTTTCTGTCGACTCTAGATTAGAAATTTCAGAGGTGACAATTTTTGAGGTGTCACCTGCCCTTCCTTCGTAAATTTCCACTCCTCTGGAAGTAGAAGGTTTATTCTCTAAGTCCTCGTTTTGAGTCCTCAACTGGGGAGATTTGAAAGATTCTTGAGAGCTTTGGGAGGAGTCAATAGTTTTTGCGGGGTTCCTCCATTGTTTAAATGCCATGTCTTCAGGGGGTTGAGGCATTTTTTGCACTAGGGTTTCCCTCCATGAAGTCCATTGTTTAGGTTTGGCCTTGGATACAGTTATATCATGATATTGACCTTGCTGGTCATCCTTTGGATTTTTATTCCCGGGCAATGTACTTTGACTCGTTTTCATGGGAAAATTTATTAAATCCATAGCTTCTCGCAGGTTGGTTTTAGTTGAATCTTTGGGAGTTTTATTTACAGTAATACAAGGGGTTTCTAGAGCTCTGTTTTATTCCTCATGTAAAGACAGGGGCCTTTCTATTGGTGTTCCAGGGGAAGCCATATCGTCTGGGAATCTTTCGGGGGACAAGGGGTCGAAATTCTATTGGGGAAGAATTGGGTTTTTGGAGATATTGTATAATCTAAATCTCCTGCGCTTGCCGATGAATAACTTTTTGGACTTTTTGGCGTTTTTATTTCAGGAAAAAATCCTGGTATTAGGGATTTTTTCTTAGGAACAACTAGATTTTCCATTGCTAAAAATTCTTCAAAGTTTTGTTCATCACTGTCATTTTCGAAATAATCTTGTTTAAAATTAAAGGGTTTTAGCTCTGCCAATCTTGACCTAGGGAGTGAATTTGTCCAGTCTGACAAAACAGTAGAGGAGGGCTTGTACAGCAATATCTCTCGAAAGTTGGCTATTTTTATTCACCTATCATGTATCTCGTAAGTTCTTCAATTATCTGGGTTTTCCATTTTAGTGGTATGTTCATTATCTTACTTTTTGACTATTCTGTACGATCCATAATATTTGTTTGAAAGTTTTTTTCCTTCAATTTCTGCCTCATTCCTTAGGTAAACGTGTTGTTATACTTTGAAATTTATATTCCCTTTAAATTTTGGTTGGTTTCTTAGCTCTGGGGTTATTTTACATTTTTACTGCTCTTGCCTACCTATTTTATAAGTTCTCTTCATCCTATTTATGAATTCTTGTGTATAGTATTTTGAGTTGTTATAATACTTCCGAGATTAGATAATATAATAATACGGGATTCTAAAATCAAGACCAAAAAGTGAATAAAATGGATTGTCTCTGGTTGTTTCGGAATAAGCAGTGTTGATTACGTTAGTTAAATAAGGTAGGAATTTATCCCAGTCGCTCCTGTTGTCTTTCGTATAAATAATTAGTACGTTCGAAAATATTTTATGCCTGTTTTCTATTTTGTCATTAGCTTGTGGATGGTGCGGTACTGTCACCATTTTCTCTATATTAAGGAAATTCATTCAATCTTTTGTTACTTTTGCGACAAAATTGCTCCCGTTGTCGCTCAAAATTTTATTATGAATACCAAATTGTAAAAATAATTTTGTTAATGCCTTACTTGTGGTATAATCACCTTGAATTTTTAATGCTTTTGCAAAAGTAAATCCGGAAAATGATCTATAACCGAAAGAATACAAGTAGTACTTTTGCTAGAAACAAGTAAACCCCCACTTGTCTCTTATAGGTTAAATGAGATAATGTCAAACGGGTAACTTACCTTTGGAACCCTTCCCAGTGGAGGATCCGGGTAGACTGGGGGAATTTTTCACAAATTACATGCTTCGCATGTACTTACAAATTCTTTAAGTTTTTTTCAGTGCCGATTGTACGTAAAAATATTGTTTTAACTTATGGAACTTTTTCATAACTCCTAAATGTCCACCTGTGTCCGAGTGAAAATATTCAAATGCAGGCCCTTTCAAGTTTTGTGGTAACACAGGTATTATCGAGGTTTGGTTTCTATTTGTCTCAGCAGTCACAATCCTACACAGTATTTTTTCATCAAGGTCGTAGTAAAAATTATCTATCTCTTTTCTAAGAGTTTTGAATTTATCCGGTAACGCCTCATCATTCACAAAATAATCAATTAGTGCTACACACACTTCGTCCTTTTTTTGCTTTCTTTTTATATTTTCCAAAGACAAGGGACAATAGTTAATCTTATTTTCTTTTACTGCGTCTTTGACTTTGTTTTTCTTACATCCATGTTTGCTTTTAGCATTAATAGCATTAACTTCATTTTCTTCAGTGTCCGACGGACTATTTTCTGGGTATCTACTCAAAAAGTCGCAAGCTACTTTTTGTTTTCCCTTTAAATGTTCAAATTCATAATCTAGGTCTTGGACTTTCATAATCCATCTAGCTAGAATGCCCGTGGGGTTTTTAAATGTGCGCTGGTACTGCAAGCTTTTATGGTCTGATTGTAATATAAATTTTCCACAAATTACATAATGTCTAAACTTGTCCAAGTGGTAGATAATAGATAACAATTCTAAGTTTGTGGCGGAATAACTACTTTCGCCTTTTGATAAAGTTTTACTTGAATAGCATATAACTTTTTCTATTTGTTTGTGTATTCCCTGTAGAGGGTTAGGGTTTTCTACCGGGATTATTTGCGAAAGAATTGCGCCAATGCCTTTTGAACTAGCATCAGTGGCAACCACAAATTTTCCATTTTCGAAATTAGGGAGTGATAAAATTGGTTCAGAAGTGAGTGCCTTTTTGAGAAGGTCTAGGGAAGTTTGAGCTTCCTGGGACCAGTTAACATCATGGGAGTTTACTTTGGTTTATTTCATTAGGGGTTTTGCAATTTGGGCATAATTGCGCACGAATTTTCAAAAGTAGCCAGTAAGTCCTAATATTCCTCTAAATTCTTTTATAGTTCTGGGGGGTTTGAGGTTTTCAACACATTTCATTTTATCAAGGACTAGGGATACCTCTCCCTGGGTTACTACTACTCCTAAAAATTTAATTTTGGGTTGAAATAAAGTTAATTTCTTGGGCCGGCATTTTAAATTGCCTTGCCTGAACTTCTCGAACACCTTAGCTAAAGTTGCTAAGTGTTGCTCAGTGTTTTCCCCCACGCATATAATATCATCAACAAAATGAGTTATATTCTTTAATCCTCTTAACAGGTGCAATGGGGGTCTACATAACGCGCTTGAACTTGTTTTAAGCCCAAATGGTACCCTTAAGTATTCATAAGATCCATATTCGGATGCTGAAAATGCAGTTTTATGGACATCCTTTTCGGCTATTTTCACTTGCCTCTCAATTACTTGGACTATCTGTCTTGGCTTTTCTCTGTCTACAATTACCCAGCCAAAGAAGGTCCAAAGAAGTAAAAATTTTGTTTTTGCTTGAAATTGAGTCAAGAATTTCGTCTATTCTTGGTAGAGGAAATTTATCGCTAACTACTTGTTTGTTGAGAGCCCTGTAATCTACAACGAGTCTAAGATCTCCATTCTTTTTTGGTACTAAGATCACTGGTACACTATACGGACTTATACTTGGGCGTATAATTTCGTTTTTTTCTAATTCATGGATTTTATTTTTTAACCACTCTTTGTGCTTATATGGCACACGGTATGGCTGTTTCGCTACGGGATTACTGGTCGTTAAAATTTAATGTTAATAAAATTGAATCATCCCGATATCACCTTAAAATTCAGAAAATACATCCTTAAATTTACATAATAATTAGCATAATTTTTTCTTAAGTTCCATATAAGTTATATGATCCATATTAAATTTTTTTAAAAATTGTGATTTAGCTAGAGGATATTTGTTATTTGAAGTTTTAATTCCGTTAACTAGGTTTCCTTTAGAATTTTCCCATCTATTTAAATAATTGTCCGTTAAAACTTCGATTTGGACTAAACAAGTCCCCTTTTTAGTTGTAATTGTATCATTTTCGTGGTTATTGGTTACCCAAATAAAACCTTCCCCTTTGTCATAAGATATAATCTGTTCCTCGCATAATAGATTTTCAGGTATTTCAGATGGTGTCGCAATCCATATTTCTGGATTTGCTAACCATTGGCTCGATCATTTGTCATATTTGAATTTTTTGCGTCGTTGTGGGAGGGATTTTTGTTTTCATTGTCGCAAATCTGTAATATTTCTCTTCATTATCATTATTTATTAGATTCATACTGGCGCTATGATGCGCCATTGCGGCATCTTATGGTGTCACGTTGGGTTTTATTATGTTCTTCCATAATTCCGCTATTTTTTGAATTTCGTTTCACCTGTACTGTTGTATATTTCCTATTTTTATTTTCGCAGATTTAATACTGTTATTATTTAAATATACTTCATTTCTGCAATATCTCACAGGGTAATTGAATAAATTTCCAACTATACCATGTCTTTGCGGGACATGAGGTTCAAAATATTTCGCCATTATACCACTAGGACTTTTGTTTACTGTTATGTTATCTTCGTAACCTCCGTTAAGATTCCTTAAGGTAGAAATTTCTTCCCCTACCTTATCTGGGTATATCAGCTTCTCGTTGGCCACATCTAATAGTATTCTATTAGACCTTAGAAAATTTGCCCCTATAATAGCTTCATGTGGGAGATTATCGCATATAATAAAATTTGTCATGATGTTTCTATTGTCTCTTTTTACGTTTAGGCAAATTGACCCTTTTGCATTTAATTTATGACCTGTAACACTTGTTAAATTGGGATTATTAGGGTTCTTTTGTCGCCTAATGTGCAGAGGCAACATATTAAATACGCAAGAGTTTATGATATTTATAGTAGCTCCGCTGTCAACTAAGGCCGTGAAGTAAACGTTGTCTACACAAAAATCATTTAATATAGGTAACTTGTTATTAGTATCAATACAAGAAGGCACTAGTAATTTCTTGCGCCTATTAAATATTCCTGGCTCCCTCTGGGTCCAATTTATATTTCTGAGGTGCCCGAAACGTTTCCCTGGGGATTTATTTCATGTTTTGGTGCCCGTAATAGATATTCAGACGTATTAGGTTCCGTAGGCATATTTAAATGATTTACGTCTTTCTGTCTTCGCCATGTATTACTATGGTAACTTGGATATCTCGTGTCAGTGCCATTTGCTTGCGCTGACTGCCGGTGCTGTTGGCTTTTAAAATTTTCCTTTCTTATGGGCAAATTTTAATGATCTCTATATTGCATTCTCGCATTATATTGACCTTGGCGAGTATTTGGGTTTTCAAACCGGTAATTAATTTCCCTGTTGGGGAGAGGGTTATACAAATTTGGTTGGTACGCATTATAAGGTACTGATTGGCGCAATCCCCCTGGCTATAGCCTATTGCACGACCGGTGCTAAAATTTGTTCTTCCGAATAAATGGTTGCCGTAATTTTGCGTATTACTGACAGCATTTCTTGGTATAGGATTAAGGACAGGTTAGAACTCTCTCGTTATGCGACCATCGTGGTTGCAGTTCTATTGTTTCATTGCGTTAGGGCTCATGGACTGAAACCGTCATCTTTTCCATCTAGTAGGTTCTGGCGTGTTGTATATTTGTGTTACTGAGGAATTATCCCGTGAAAGGATATTTGGTAATGCCTGATCGTCTCTGAAGATTATGTTCACGTTTGAATCGCCTAGGCTATTTATTTTTGCGTTACTATGATTAGCAACCATTGTATCAACTTCGATTAATCGCTCTACCTCTTGGACGGCAAGATCTAACGTCTGAATATTTTTGGATATTACTGCTCTATATAGTTTTGGGGGTAGCCCTTGCAAAAAGGTATTTAGTATGACTTTTTCATACAGTTGCCCCGAACCACTTCCGTATTTTGCTTCTACAGAAATGCGTATGTTATCGAGATATTTCCCTATATTTTGTGAAAAATCAAAGCTTACTACTCCGTGTTTTAATTTATTTATAGAACTGGTTTCTATAAATCTCTCTTTGAATGCTTTTAACAAGTCATCAACCGTATTTATTGGCAAGTTAGCGTTATTGCCTATTTTGTGCTCAACCTGTTTTAGATAGGTTAAGGCCTGGCCTCTTAATCATAGTAGGAGCATGTCTTTTAATGCTTCAACGTCTGTTTTTGTTAATTGTACAAACTGGGTCAATTGGATATTAAATTCGTCAATATCTGACTGACCATTATATTCCGGGATAGATTTTGCAATCTCTCTATTTTTGGCGACTAACTTTTGCACTATTAATAATTAGTTTAGATCCTCCATTTTTTTTGCTTTTATATCAACTTTAAATTTTAATTAACCTATTTTATGGTTATCTCCTTTGATATATAAGGGGTTTACTGTGTTAGACTAGTGGTTATAGGCCTAATCACTTTACTTATGTCTGTATCTCTCCAACAATTAAATTCAAATTACAAAGTTTAAATAGCCTAACTAGTTCGCAGTTTTCCTCCAATTTCCGACACGCGCCATTTGTAGCGATGGAAAAATTTTTATTTGTAGTAATGGAAAAATTTATTATTTGTAGCGATAAAAGATTTTCTACTTGTGGCGATAGAAATTTCTCCGATAGCGCCGCTTATAGCGCTGGAGATTGTGGCGCCGCTCTCAATTAATGGGAGAGGATCGAATATGTAGACATATAATTGTTGACTCTTTTTTCTCGAGCTATCTGGAGATCAGATTCCTTTGGGAGCATTTACCTTAGAGACTTACGAACTAATTACCTATTATTGGACTAGACGCAGACATATAAATGAAATAAACACAGATAAAAAGACAATAGATTTATTGAACTTACATGCTTAGTTGCACAGGAACGGGTCACTTCTATGACAATAACGGTGACCAAAATACAAAAAATTAAAAAATTAAAAGGCACATTTACCCCACTACCAAACGCAGTTCTTTCGTCTTGCGCTGTAAGGATTGCTCGCCATTGGATCGAGTGGACCAAGGATGTAAATCTTTCGTCCAATAATTTCTTTTAAATATTCCTGATGATTCAGGCGTTCACAGTTTTTTTTGCCGTTTAAACTTCCTTAGAAATATCGTACGTAGCATTTTTCTTTGCTACTAATTATCTTATCGAAATTCGAACGACTAGCGTCGTTGTCTGACTGAAGCTAGAAATGCAATTTCTCTTTTTGCTGATTAAGAATTTAGACTCTTGGAAGTGGTATTTGAACTCAATTAGGGGACGTTTGATTTCTGCCCGAATCATCTTTAGAAGGAAAGAATCTTATATTTTAAATATATGGTATTCTACTGCTGGTGCAGTTTTATGTCCTAATCTCTTGCTGAGTTACATCATATATCCCATTTTGACAACTATAACGGACCTTGTATATTCCAATTTGGTATAATAACAATCACCTTATATTGTCAGGAAATATTTACTTTATAAACTCAGACGTTCCTGAGATAACATAAATGTACTTTTTCCGACCTTCATGTAAAGGGGTTTCTTGATTTTGTTTGGCCCCCTCCTGATGCAATTGCAATTGAATACCAGTAAGAGTTTCTGAAATATTGCAGAATCTTTTGATAAGGATTGCTATTTTATTACATTCATTGATGTGACGAATTAAAAATTAGGATGAAATTTTAAAACAGACAAAAGGTTTTGGTACGTACATGATATAGCGACCACGCTTTGTTTTTGATCTGTATTGAAACCTGGTTTTTGATATTCATCTTAGCCTGAGCGAGATAAACTACTGTGCTGGTATATTTTAATTAGATATTTAATAAATAGAGATGGTTAGGTAAGGTTCAGTATTTAATATAATTTGTTCTGGACGGCCTGCTTTCCATATTTCGCTGTTGTAGTTTCCATAGTTTTGTTACTAAAATATTATATTTTCATCATATTTGGTATATTTCATTCAATATGAAATTGCAATTGAATACCAGTAAAAGTTTCAGAAATATTGCAGTTACGCCATTTTTATATTTATTTCAATATATGCTGGGAGTTTAGCTGAATTTTCTATATAAATTCACTTACAAATTCCTGAGAGACCCTCAAAAGATTTAGTCATGTGGAGTGGTGATTTTGCTGGTCAACAAATCCTGAGATCTGGATTCGTCACAGCATTGCATCTGTGCGGCTATTGGTCTATACTACTAAAATCAGAGAAGTATAATTATAAATTAATCTAATATTTCCAAAATTTAGTATATAAATCTATATATACAAATATTCTATCAAGTATATCTGGTTATAAATTCCCCACTTTTGATGATATTTAAGAAATAGGCGGTGATGTTTCTTTAGCTAATTTTGAACGAAAAAGGTATATTTAATACATAGTGTAGTGACTTTTGAACAAGAAACCCAGCAATGATGCCCATTGTTGTAGTAAGGCTTGCTGAACAAGTGCCATCTTTCTTAAAAGTTTTTTAATCAGCATAAGAAGCTACTACACGAAGTAGGGCACATTAAAAAAAGAAAAAAATTAAACAATTCCTGCTCAAACATGGTACAATTTGGCGAATAGCCTACTTCTAATATTCCAGCCAAAAAAGGCTGAAGATCAAGACATAGAGGAGGAACACAATTGTTCATTTGAAAAGGTGAATCACGTGATAATTAAAGGAAATTGAAAGAGGAAATCTATGAAAAACACTTTCCTAATTCAAAAATTTGCAAAACGTCATTTGGAAGAAGTCTTTTCAAAGTTCAGCAAACTTCAATCTTGTAAACAATTGGGTTTGATAAGTCAAAATAAGGGTTTTGGCCCAATTTTACGACAATAAGAGATCTTAGGTCCCTTCACTCATGGAAGCCACAATTTTTCTAAAGCTTTTTGAATTGTTAGTTGTTAGTACTTAGTTTCTCTTTGGGCTTGCATCCTCCCACTACGTTTGCAGTGATGTATACGCACATCGGAGATCAATTTCAGAAATGCGCCTTAGTTTATTCCTCAGTCCCCTCTCTGTTAATGCTGCCATTAATGCACTTGGTATGTGTTCTTGAGCTCAGCCTTTTGGAACTCGGCTACAAGATAACTCCATGTTTCTTTCTTTATCACTTCAGAAATAAGCAGCTGGATAGTTCTCCGGCAGATCTTACTATTACTGACAGTTAGTCACAGACCATTATTTAACATAACATCACAGTTGCGTATGTTAATATACATATATTTCAATAATGTACACATTTAACTATACGTATATTTTTGTACAAAGAAGGCTAGAGGATACAGCTTAAAAAAAATTAAATTACCCACCGATTTCTAATATTTTGGATTCAGCTTATCTTCCGGAGTACAATTTAAGAAATTCAAATGATCGAAAAAAGGCTGATTACTTCGTCTCTAAGTATTCAAGCTATCAGAAGCAAGATAGCCACATTTAGCACGAAAGTGCTATTTTAGCAAATATTATTATGTATAGCACTTGCTCAGAATTGCCATTTGTAGCAGGAATATGCTATTGTAGCACAATTTTAGAACTATTACTGCCAAATTTTGTAACTCTAGCCCCGAAAATCACTATGTAGCACGCAAACTTGGGCAATTGTAGCACTTTAGGAGCAGACCGGGGGGGTAACCCTGATCAGAAGCCGTTTCTGTATGAACGAGATATCAAAATCTCAGAATTTATTAGCTTTTGAAGCATTATGTTTTTAGTCTCGAAAAAATTTAACCTGAAATTTCCTGAGAACATTGATATTTCCTAACTATTGCTCACTCAAAATTTTTGTCTAAGTTTCATTCCTTGCATCTTAAAAGCGGTACAGATTGTGGGAGAGATCCGATAACCACCGCAACTTGCATATGTCGGTGGCATTATAGCTGGATGATCAAGGTCGAATGTTAGGTTACAGACACAGCGCGAGAAACCAGCTGACCTATTCCTGTTCTATGTTAGAATGTTTCGATACTAACAGTCGGAAGGGATAGGAATAAATTGCAGATCAAAAATCTCTTATTGGTCATTTAGCATTCAAAATGAAAGAACCTAAGGGTGATTAATATTCGAATTTCAACCTGCTACCTGCTGGAGCACAATGACCTATTAAACAAGATCGGGTGTGTTTATTTGGATGTTTAGATTTGATTGCTAGAGAAGTTTCTTTTTCAGAAATTAAGTTGGGAGATATATGTTTTTCTTGATTAACATAATATACATGGTGACCAATAAGGATATTTGGAGTTCTTAGTCTATTTAGACTAAGGATATTTAGAATTGAGAAGGAAGTACGGCTTGAGATTTCTGAAGTAAGAGCGGAAATTTGGCAGGTTAATGACTCAATTAGTGATCTTGTTAAGCAAAATATTGCAAAGAAGATCAGTAAGGTCAAATTCACTTAAGATGACCTTGAGAAAATAATGCAAACTGCTCATTCATCCGTTATGTTAGAGCTTAAAAGTAGCCACGAAAGATTAGTGGACCAACTTGGAGCGCTGGAATCAAAAGTTGATATCTTGGTATCAGCACTGTCCAATCTACATTATGACCTCGATGAAATGCAACAAGCTAGTAAGTCTTCTTGCGTAGTTACTCAACCTCTTCCTGGTCTGAATGAAACAACAAGGCATCCCACCCAATACTTTGCTAGACTTAATAACAATCAGACTAGGTCTATGATCGGTGTCCGAGTCTGACATTATGGATGTTAGTATTTTGGGGAAACCCAGTAGTAGCAAAATCCCCCCAGTTGAAGTCGGATTTAAAAGCCCAACAGTTGCACCATAAATATTGAAAAGTCGGAGCAAGCTGAAAGGATTGCAATGTTTTGTAAGTGAAAGCCTTACTCATCCTAGACAGAAAGTTCTAAATTCTGGTAGGGATGTAGTGGGTATGAGAAATGCTCGGTCAGTGCAGAGCCGTATCTTTGTAAATTCTGGCGATCAAGTAGTTAGAATAAAGGACCTATCAGAAAGTGTCTCGCTGAGCCGTCTTCAAGAAGCCAGGGTTTCGGCTAACTGACAGGAGAGTGACTAAACTGTTTTGGTGACAGGAAGGTGAGCTTTTTTTTCCAAATGTCTCTTCTGACTCATAGACTATCTGATCTTGCAGGAAATTACTTTAATTTAGTTAACATATGTGAACGAGGCCTTTGTGAACGTGATGGGTGGAATGAAAAAGTGAGTTCAGATCTAAATATTCCTGTTTCTGAGTAGATTAATCCTGCGATCTGAGGCGGAATGAATCATCAAGTGATCTTATCGAAGCCACATATAATTGTCAGGGGCTTGAAACAGCCTTTTATACACTAGTTACCACAGTTAATGAAAATAATCTGTTTCGATGTGACATCTCTAACTGAGACTTTCTTGAGTTAAATTTCACCTTTAAGTTTGGATTCATTGGGAGGTTCTTTTTATTATAAAAATATAGCGTAGATGAGAAAAAGTGTATTAGGGAATTTACGTGCGGGATGATATTTCTGTAACCGTTAAAGATACTTTAGGTGTTAAAGATACCGACTGGCTGGTCATTTTTACCGACTGATTTTTGTCAATAGTTGCATAATTTCTGTTTCGAATACAATACGTAAAATCACTGCACGAGTCGGTAAAACCGCTGCATTTACCAACCAAGATTCAGATTTTGGTACATATCATGTCACTATTTTAACGCTGTTTACTTAACCAAATGGAAAGGTGTCGCACCATCTATAAAAGCACGGCAGGATTCGGTAAAACTGATACGTTTACCGACCAAGTTCAAAATTTCTGTAGATGATATGTCAGTATTTTCTTGGTCTTTATTGAACCGAACAAAGAATTTAACGGTGTCAAAAAAATTGTGGCGCAAACCGCCACGGTTTTACTGAATTTTTTTTCACCAAGTGACCAAAAACATTGGGGGGTCGTCCCCCCTTCCGCTCCCCCTATACGTTACGGCCCTGTTTAAAGGACACCTAGTTCTAACCCCTCGGAAATGTCTTAGCATTTTTAGAATCTTTATCAGAATTTATGGTCGCGTAGAAAGCCGTGCATGCTAATGGGAGATTTTAACCATAACTTGTTGGAGCTCGGAAATAACACGACTTCGGAATTTTTGACAACTAAGCTACCAATTAGCTTTTTCCTGTCAATTAAAATCCCCACACGAATCACAGAACGCACGGCCACGCTTATTGATAACATGTTAATTAGTGAAGATATTTGTGACCGGCTGAAATCATCATATGTGCTAATTGCGTCAGGTTTGGATCATCTCCTTGCATTTGTAGTGATGTCGTTTAGTGATTTATCATCATATCCAAATGACCAGCATAAAATTAAAGAGAAAATATTATTTTTCAATGAACTAAATTTATATAAATTTAAAGATCATATAGGAAAACTAGACTGGAGCGATTTTTTTAGTCAAATGACCATGAAGTAAGTTATTTTCTGTTTTCTGATATGATTCGTGAAGCAATGCATGAGTGTTGCAAGATTGAAGGACCACATGAGAATAGATCGAGAAAGAAAAACAATTTTAAATCTCCGTGGTTAACAAAAAAATTACAAAACATGATAAAATTAAGAAACAAGCTTTATAGTAGAATGTTGAAAATCGACATATTTATGTTAGTTACCGAAATGTTGTCAATAAACAAACAAACATATAGATAATAAGATCCCTAAGAAAAAAGCTCACCTTACTGTCACCAAAACAGTTTAGTCACTCTCCTGTCTGTTAGCCGGAACCCTGGCTTCTTGAAGACGGCTCAGCGAGACACTTTCTGATAGGTCCTTTATTCTAACTACTTGATCAGAGTACTTGAAGTTGTACTCCGGCAGATAAGCTGAATCCAAAATATTAGAAGTCGGTGGGTAATTTAATTTTTTTAAGCTGTATCCTCTAGCCTCCTTTGCACAAAAATATACGTATAGTTAAATGTGTACATTATTGGAATATATGTATATTAACATACGCAACTGTGATGTTATGTTAAATAATGGTCTGTGACTAACTGTCAGTAATAGTAAGATCTGCCGGAGAACTATCCAGCTGCTTATTTCTGAAGTGATAAAGAAAGAAACATGAAGTTATCTTGTAGACGAGTTCCAAAAGGCTGAGCTCAAGACCCCATACCAAGTGCAGTAATGGCAGCATCAACAGAGAGGGGACTGAGGAATAAACTAAGGTGCATTTCTGAAACTGATCTTCGATATGCGTATACATCACTGCACACGTAGTGGGAGGATGCAACCCCAAAGAGAAACTAAGTACTAACAACTAACAATTCAAAAAGCTTTAGAAAAATTGTGACTTCCATGAGTGAAGGGACCTAAGATCTCTTATTGTCGTAAAATTGGGCCAAAACCCTTATTTTGACTTATCAAACCCAATTGTTTACAAGATTGAAGTTTGCTGAACTTTGAAAAGACTTCTTCCAAATGACGTTTTGCAAATTTTTGAATTAGGAAAGTGTTTTTCATAGATTTCCTCTTTCAATTTCCTTTAATTATCACGTGATTCACCTTTTCAAATGAACAGTTGTGTTTTTTCTCTATGTTTTGATCTTCAGCCTTTTTTGGCTGGAATATTAGAAGTAGGCTATATTGCCAAATTGTACCATGTTTGAGCAGGAATTGTTTAATTTTTTTCTTTTTTTAATGTGCCCTACTTCGTGTAGTAGCTTCAGATGCTGATTAAAAAACTTTAAAGAAAGATGGCACTTGTTCAGCAAGCCTTACTACAACAATGGGCATCATTGCTGGGTTTCTTGTTCAAAAGTCACTACACTATGTATGAAATATACCTTTTTCGTTCAGAATTAGCTAAAGATACTCCACAGCCTATTTCCTAAATATCATCAAAAGTGGGGAATTTATAACCAGATATACTTGATAGAATATTTCTATATATATAGATTTATATACTAAATTTTTGAAATATTAGATTAATTTATAATTATACTTCTCTGATTTTAGCAGTATAGACCAATAGCCGCACAGATGCAATGCTGTGACGAATCCAGATCCCAGGATTTGTTGACCAGCAAAATCACCACTCCAGACGACTCAATCTTTTGAGGGTCTCTCAGGAATTTGTAAGTGAATTTATATAGAAAATTCAGCTAAACTGCCAACATATATTGAAATTAAAATGAAAATGGCGTAACTGCAATATTTCTGAAACTTTTACTGGTATTCAATTGCATATTGAATGAAATATACCAAATGTGATAAAAATATAATATTTTAGTAACAAAACTATGGAAACTACAACAGCGAAATATGGAAAGCAAGCCGTCCAGAACGAATTATATTAAATACTGAACCTTACCTAACCATCTCTATTTATTAAATATCTAATTAAAATAGACCTGCACAGTAGTTTATCTTGCTCAGGCTATGATGAATATCAAAAACCATGTTTCATTACAGATCAAAAACAAAGCGTGGTCGCTATATCATGCATGTAGCAAAATCTTTTGTCTGTTTTAAAATTTCATCCTAATTTTTAATTCGTCGCAGCAATGAATGTAATAAAATAGCAATCCTTATCAAAAGATTCTGCAATATTTCAGAAACTCTTACTGGTATTCAATTGCATCAGGAGGGGGCCAAACAAAATCAAGAAACCCCTTTACGTGAAGGTCGGAAAAAGTACATTTGTGTTATCTTAGGAACGTCTGAGTTTACAAAGTAGATATTTCCTGACAATATAAAGGTAATTGTTATTATGCCAAATTGGAATATACAAGGTACTTTATAGTTGTCAAAATGGGATATATGTTTTAGGGACAGTTGATGAGGATTTTGAAGGAATTCTTAAGTCAATATCGACAACTAGGCTGTCAAAAGGGCAGAAACTCAGAATAAAATTTTAAAAACATATGCGTCAAACAGAAGTAGCTTCTTGTTCAGCTTCGTAAGTGAAAAACCCTTTCTTAAATGTTTCACAATTCATTTTAATATCATAATTTTAGCATTACTAATGCCTTTTCTCTGCAGAATTTTCATTGGTTTAAAATATTACTATATTTGACATATAAACCTTGAAGTGTAACAATTCCCTGCAGTAATAAGGGTTAGCATGTCAGCTACTTCGAGCATTATTTATAGATGACATAAACAGAAAAATTCAAAGCGAAACGTTTCTTTGTGCACGAAAATCGTTTTTATTAGAACTGAAGTCATTGACGAAGCTATCAGAAAAGATTTTAAACTTTAGACATCTTATACTTGTGTGAGAAGGTAAAATAAGTGACCAGGTTCCCAAGGTGTCCACATTCCTCACTGCCTCTCGCTAGTACATTTAAATAAAAAAATTACTAGATATTTATTTTGGCCATAAAGTAGTTGATGGCACAAAGTTCAACCCAAGAGAGGTGATATCCAAGATGCGATAATACTAAAATTGAAAATGTAGTAATTACACCCCACCTCCTAACAGAATTTGTCAATACCCCGAGCTTTCAATTTCGAACATGTGTCATTGCTGGCTGATGGCATACAACCAAGCTATCAATTTCCTTTATATTCCCAAAAATAACATTTGACATCTTTACTGGTATTTGGGAAAGCTAATTATTTATATTATATAATTATAAAATTTATATAATTATACAATTATTTATATGTTTGACTCTATTTTTAGTCATTAAATGGTCTTAAGGAAACCTTAGAGGGTCAATCATTTTGATCAAAAGCTTCCGTCAATCAATTGATTGAATCATGATTGACCGTCTAGGAATCTGTTTGAAGCTTGAGTCAAGCGTTGATGGTGATTGATAGAAAGTTTGAATGACTCAATCAGTTCCTAGACAGTCAATCTTACTGTAATCAATTGATTGACGGAAGCTTTTGATCAAAATGATTGACCGTCTAGGGTGTCCTTTATTCCTTTGATTCCAGACTTTTAACAATACCCTTTTTACAATAGTTTCTTTTTATTAATATTCAAGAGTACATAGCAGGACATTCCTAGGGTTGGGTTTCCAAGCGTTGAGTTTTAAGTAAAGTTCTTAAGCTATCAAACTTGAGACTGAAAGTATTACTTTGCCAATTGATTGCTCTAAAATTATATTCGATGTATTGGTCTATTTTATCTATATTATAATTATTATATTAATTTAGTAGTATAGATTAGTTAGCGTATTCAAGGATTCCAGGACCATGATTTTGAGCAAGATCACCTTCCCAACTGACTCAACCTTTTTATATGGGTTCCTTAAATACTTTCTGAGTCTAGGAACAGGCAAGTAGCAAGTATATGATAAGCTGTGAGAATACAAATTATAAAGTTGTACTTAAACATTCTTTTCAATTTTTATTTAGATAAAGAGAAAATAAAATGTTTCGAATTTTTTTTCTTGTTTACTTGATTGTTGACTCCGGATACGATTTCTTGGCTGAGGAGCAGAAGCTGTACAAGGAGCAGAAGAGCTTGAATGAGCAGTAAATTCGTTTAGCGAGGGATGAGCAAAAAAGATAATTTATTGAAAAAAAAGTAAAGGGTTCTATTTCTTTTAAAATGTAAAAATGGGGAGAAAAAAAAAGGCATAAATAACAATTATACGGAGAATGAAACGAACTTAAGGTTAAGAACCCTTGATATTTATTTTAACTTTAGAATTACAAGAAGCCATGTCTGTTGCAACGACTTTTTATGTAAAAATACATGCCATTACACAAAAAGATGGCAACAGTATACAGACTACACAGAATTAAGTTCAAAATTTACTGCTCAGCTCTAATTTTCAACCTAGAAAACACGGCCCTTTTTAGCAGTAAAAGCGCTTTGCCTGTGGAGCCAATAAGTTCATACGCATGTAATTTTCCAAAGATTTACTTAAAAATAGGTCTATAAAAAGTAGGTAGAGCTGATTCTTGTTCTTGTGAAGCGAACTTTGAAGATTTTGCAGGGAATTATGTCCAGTAGTAGTGATTATGTTCAGTGAAATTTAGTAGTTTCAAGTAGTCTATGCTATTATTTTCTGTGATTGTGTTTAATTGAAAACTTCTATAACTCAAATCATAGGAAATAAGTGGCAAATAGACTGATCGGCAGCACCTGAAAAAGAAACAAAGAAAATAAAACATAGAATATATAATACCTAAAATTATAACCTCTCTAAAATTCTCGTCGTCGAAAAAGGCACGAAAATACACAGAAACAAATTATTCAAATTTTCATTCTATGAACTTCATAACTTCATTCAGGATAAAGTTATTCAGTCATTATTTCTGTGGCACATTCAATTTGTGAGGTGCGTCTTAATATGTCTCTGTGGCGTGTACCCGATGGTAGCCGGAGTAGCACTGCATTCCGTTTTGAGGAATTTTCCACAAGTAGGACGGGGTCAAGCCATCTCCACCATCGAACTTTTATAACATATAGCACATGAGGGTAACCCCTTATCGCGGATGTCACCCCTTTTATCTCTTTCCTCCTTAATAGAATAAAATTTTATTGTGAAGAATCCTCTTTTAATATCCTACTCTATTATTATTTCACAGATTGCTTTTCAAGCTCATCCCCCACAAATAACATAGTTGCTCAAGTTTTTGTGGAAAGACGCAATTGGTCATCAGTGCCTCCTAATGAAAGGCAGCGAAACCTCAGAATGGTTGTTGCTAGATTGGATCAATCTAAGATTGGATCAACTCAGAAAAGCCATCTATCATGTGTACCACTTAGACCAATCTCAATCATGACATACAGAGCAGTGAGGTTGCCATGCAGGGATAAACGCTCCTCAGGCAAGACCGTGACCGTAGTGACGGCGCTAAATACAGAAAAGGTGTTGCTGTATATCTACAGAGCCTTATACCATAATAATGCCCAAATATACCAGATTCAGCAAGCAAAGAAGCTCTGTACGTTAGGGTAACTCCCTCAAATACATTCAAAAAAAAAAATAATAATAAATAAATAAATAAATACTAATAATAAGAAACTGGTTGCAAAAAACTGGTAATAAACTAAAATAAAAAAAAAATCGTTTAAAACAAGAGCCAAACAATTTTCTAATAGGCCCCTGACCTTTTTGCAGTGTTAAGGTCTTCCAATTTGAAAAATATAATGATTAATCATGCTATTTACTTTCTAAGTGGATTTGGAAAATAAAATTCTAAGTGAAAAAAATAAATAATAATACCTTTGTAGTACTTAATGTTGTAATTATCCCAGTCGGTTATTGTCTTCTTCCATTCCTCGAGACCTCGGAGGATTGACGGGCGAAATTGATGAAAATAATTTATTAGTCGTGCTTTTAGGTAGCATCCATCCTAAAAAAATGAATCAAAAAATCAAAAAAAATCAAAGGACTATTTCTCATAGTGTTGTATTTCTAATTATTTGTACAAAGCGCTACAACAGCTATTACTTGGGTAACTAATAATTATTTTTGGATCTACTTCCTTTCAACGTATCTTCACAAGTATGACATATGCTACATATATACAAATATATTTGGTTGGCCAAATACATTGCTAAGAGGAAAATCAACATAGAACTACGAGAGGACTTTCATTATTTGTTTATGAGTTGGAGAGAAAATAATATTTGACATCTTTACTGGTATTTGGGAAAGCTAATTATATATATTATATAATTATAATATTTATATAATTATACAATTATTTATGTTTGACTCTATTTTTAGTCATCAAATGGTCTTATGGAAACCCTAGACGGTCAACCCTTTTGATTGAATACTTCCATCAATCAACTGATTAAACCATTATTGACCGTCAAGGAACCTGTTTGAAGCTTGATTCAAGTGTTGATGGTGATTGATAGAAAGCTTGAATGACTCAATCAGTTCCTAAATGGTCAATCTTGCTGTAATCAATTGATTGACGGAAGTTTTAGATCAAAATGATTGACCGTCTAGGGTGTCCTTTATTCCTTTGAATCCAGACTTTTAACAATACCCTGTTTACAATAGTTTCGTTTTAGCAATATTCAGGAGTACGTAGCAGGACATTTCTAGCGTTGGGTTTCCAAGCGTCAAGTTTTTAAGTAAAGTTCTTAAGCTATAAAACTCGAGACTGAAAGTATTACTTTGCCAATTGATTGCTCTAAAATTATATTCGATGTATTGGTCTATTTTATCTATATTATAATTATTATATTAATTTAGTAGTATAGATTAGTTAGCGTATTCAAGGATTCCAGGACCATGATTTTGAGCAAGATCACCTTCCCAACTGACTCAACCTTTTTATATAGGTTCCTTAAATAATTTCTGAGTCTAGGAGCAGGCAAGTAGTAAGTATATGATAAGCTGTGAGAATACAAATTATAAAGTTGTACTTAAAAATTCTTTTCAATATTTATTTAGATAAAGAGAAAATAAAATGTTTCGAATTTTTTTTCTTGTTTACTTGATTGTTGACTCAGGATACGATTTCTTGGCTGAGGAGCAGAAGCTGTACGAAGAGCAGAAGAGCAGTAAATTCTCTTTGCAAGGGCTGAGCAAAAAATATAATTTATTGAAAAAAAGTAAAAGGGTTCAATTTCTTTTAAAATGTGAAAATGGGGAGAAAAAAAAAGGCAAAAATAACAATTATACGGAGAATGAAACGAACTTAAGGTTGAGAACCCTTGATTTTTATTTTAACTTTATAATTACAAGAAGCCATGTCTGTTGCAACGACTTTTTATGTAAAAATACACGCCATTACACAAAAAGACGGCAACAGTATATAGACTACACAGAATTAAGTTCAAAATTTTCTGCTCAGCTCTAATTTTCAACCTAGAAAACACGGCCCTTTTTAGCAGTAAAAGCGCTTTGCCTGTGGAGCCAATAAGTTCATACGCATGTAATTTTCCAAAGATTTACTTAAAAATAGGTCTACAAAAAGTAGGTAGAGCTGATTCTTCTTCTTGTGAAGCGAGTTTTGAAGATTTTGCAGGGAATTATGTCCAGTAGTAGTGATTATGTTCAGTGAAATTTAGTAGTTTCAAGTAGTCTATGCTATTATTTCCTGTGATTGTGTTTAATTGAAAACTTCTATAACTCAAATCATAGGAAATAAGTGGCAAATAGACTGATCGGAAGCACCTGAAAAAGAAACAAAGAAAATAAAACATAGAATATATAATACCTAAAATTATAACCTCTCTAAAATTCTCGTCGTCTAAAAAGGTACGAAAATACACAGAAACAAATTATTCAAATTTTCATTCTATGAACTTCATCACTTCATTCAGGATGAATTTATTCAGTCTTTATTTCTGTGACACATTCAATTTGTGAGGTGCGTCTTAATATGTCTCTGCGGCGTGTACCCGATGGGAGCCGGAGTAGCACTGCATTTCGTTGTCAAGAATTGCCCATACGTAGTACGGGGTCAGGCTATCTCCACCGACTAACTTTTATTATATGTAGCACATGAGGGTAACCCTTGTTACGGAGGTCACCCTTTCCATTCTCCTTCCTCCTTAATCGAATAACAGTTTATTGTGCCTAATCCTCTTTTAATATCCTCCTCTATTATTATTACACTGTTTACCTTTCAAGCTCATCCCCCACAAATAACATAGTTGCTCAAGTTTTTGTGGAAAGACGCAATTGGTCATCAGTGCCTCCTAATGAAAGGCAGCAAAACCTCAGAATGGTTGTTGCTAGATTGGATCAACTCAGAAAAGCCATCTATCATGTGTACCACTTAGACCAATCTCAATCATGACATACAAAGCAGTGCGGTTGCCATGCAGGGATAAACGCTCCTCAGGCAAGACTGTGACCATAGTGACGGCGCTAAATACAGAAAAGGTGTTGCTGTATATCTACAGAGCCTTATACCATAATAATGCCCAAATATACCAGATTCAGCAAGCAAAGAAGCTCTGTACGTTAGGGTAACTCCCTCAAATACATTCGAAAAAAAAATAATAAATAAATATATACTAATAATAAGAAACTGGTTGCAAAAAACTGGTAATAAACTAAAATAAAAAAAAAATCGTTTAAAACAAGAGCCAAACAATTTTCTAAAAGGCCCCTGACCTTTTTGCAGTGTTTAGGTCTTCCAATTTGAAAAATATAATGATTATTTATGCTATTTACTTTCTAAGTGGATTTGGAAAATAAAATTCTAAGTGAAAAAAATAAATAATAATACCTTTGTAGTACTTAATGTTGTAATTATCCCAGTCGGTTATTGTCTTCTTCCATTCCTCGAGACCTCGGAGGATTGACGGGCGAAATTGATGAAAATAATTTATTAGTCGTGCTTTTAGGTAGCATCCATCCTAAAAAAATGAATCAAAAAATCAAAAAAAATCAAAGGACTATTTCTCATAGTGTTGTATTTCTAATTATTTGTACAAAGCGCTACAACAGCTATTACTTGGGTAACTAATAATTATTTTTGGATCTTCTTCCTTTCAACGTATCTTCACAAGTATGACATATGCTACATATATACAAATATATTTGGTTGGCCAAATACATTGCTAAGAGGAAAATCAACATAGAACTACGAGAGGACTTTCATTATTTGTTTATGAGTTGGAGAGAAAATCTTACACCCCTTCCCACCAATTTGGGTACCAACCCGGTGCCAGGTGTATAGATGTTTTATCAGCACTTGCAGATGCCTTGATTGACGCCAATGCGTTCGGTTCTTAATTTGTTCTGGGAGGACCTAACGTAATGCTGCTTTCAATATCCTTATTCAAGTAACATTGAACACAACCAAGCTTAATGAAGAGGGTCAGCCCTGCAATTGTTAGACCACAAAGAGATGCGTATTAGTTTAAAATCCAAACCAAGATTGCTCAATTCAGCAATAATGTTCCTGTTGCCCACAAAACATAATTTTGGTTTGTAGGTTAGAAATTAACCAGGTTAGAAAAGAACAGTACCCGTCATAACATTCCAGTTAACATGAAAGAAACCATAAGTCAACAATCCTTGGAAGCTCATGGAAAAAACTAAACACCGCTATAAAAACTAAATTGTTTAGACAAGCAGCTGATATAGACTGTCTTGTCGTTGCTGTCCTAACAGTCTATTATACAGCATTCTTTTTACCATAGCAGCTGCTCGAGCAGTCTCATTCTTTTTACCATAATAACTTCTCGTGCAGTCCAATAATGACCAAGTCTTTAAGCTACTGAAAAACCTGGGTTTGCTGTTACCTGTATGGGATACAGTTTCAGGCATATTTAAAGCAGATATCCAGACATGTAGTTCTCTTAAACTAACTTAAACTAACTCTTAAGCTAACTTTTTAGTCAACTAAGAATTGGTTCGTCAAATAAAACGTTCAAAGTTAAATAAGAATTACAAATAGAACGACAAAATTACTTTTTTATCTTATTAAACAACATTAAAAAAAAGTTAGTTAATTAAATACAGAAACAAGTTATTTTTTTTATAACAAATTTTAATCAAAAAGTTTTGACGGTAATTGTTAAGTAAATGAAACACACTCACGAAATAAGCTTAGGTTAGATTCCACAAAACTGGTTTCAAAGCATAAAAAGACAAGGGACAGGTGACAGAATGCATTAGACTTAAAAAAATTGGGCTATATATTATCACATTGCGGGGGGGGGGATGTAAAAAGTGGGGTAGCGTATTAGCAATGCTACTTGGCAGTTTTCTTGGCTTAGTAAAATTTGTTGGCAGACTGTCTGGAATTCTTGGGGATTTCCCCAAACATCTGTCTTATCAAAAAAAATCTGTTCCAAGAAAAAAAATGTTTGCAACTCATCTTACAAAAAAAAAACATTTATGCAGACAAAAATTTTTTTGTCTGCATAAACTCTTCCATTCCTATGAATCAAATTCCGGAATTACAGCCTCAGGGGTCATACAGTCAGCAACGTCCAAAATTAGGGACTTAGGGATCTTCCTAAGACCAAAATAGGGACCAGATCAGGATGGAATTTCAGTAACCAGGTTAGAAAACCAAAGAACAGTACCCGTTGTGACATTCCAGTTAACATGAAAGAAACCACAAGTCAACAATCCTTGGAATCTCATAGAAAAAACTAAACATCACTATAAAGACTAAATTGTTTAGTCAAGCAGCTGATATAGACTGCCTTGTCACTGCTGTCCTAACAGTCTACTGTACTGCATTCTTTTTACCATAGCAGCCAGCTGCTCAAGCAGTCTCATTCTTTTTACCATAGTAGCTTCTCATGCAGTCCAATAGTGACTAAGTCTTTAAGCTACTGAAAAACCTGGGTTTGCTGTTACCCGTATGGGATACAGTTTCAGGCATATTTAAAGCAGATATCCAGACATGTAGTTCTCTTTCCCACAATTTACTTCCCACTTTCACAATTTCAAACCCCCAGGTAGAATATTTGGATTTTCCTCCACCAAGTCTTATAAAATAAAATATCACTAACTTAGTACTCTGCAACCAAAAAAAACTTTTTTCTTTTGACATTATGTTGAAAAACTTTCTCAAGGACCATTAGGGCAGTTTTTGTGTTTCAAGAAATTTTAACAGACATTCAAATGTTGTTTTTCTTGCACATGTATTTTCAATAGCTCATACTTGTCTCTGGGGCATCAAATTGTGAGAAAAGTGATGCACTGAGTCCTAACATAGTAGTTTAGTGGCAAATTGCTCACAAGTGGCTGTGCTAGTGTTACATGAATGACAAGCTGATATTATTATTTTTTTTATAAAATTTTATAGCCGTGCAGTTTCTTTTTCCATTTTACTCTTCAAACTTAGTTGACTAAGTGGCTGCACCTCCTCACCCTCCGCAACGCTTAAAGATAATTCTTAATAGTAGTGTCATTGCTAACTTTTTAGTCAACTAAGAATCGGTTTGTCAAATAAAACATTCATTATTCCGTATATTGAAGGGGCTGTCCCCTCTCAACACCTTGCTCTTTACGCTAAATTTTTTGGTTGTTTAAAAAAAATAGAGTTGTGAGAAAGAGACAACTTTAGCGTAAGAGCAAGGCGTTGAGGAGGGGACAGCCCCTTCAATAAACATAATAATTTCTGTTTATTTTAAGTTTTAATGTCAATCCTTACTTTCAGTTAAAAAAAACGTGTTTTTTTAATTTAATTTTGAACATTTTTGAAGTAATACAGGTTTTGATTTTGGCACAGTACATGAATAATTGAAAAAAAAATTACATATAAATTTTACTTTTATTTAGTTAAATGGCTTTCTCAAAAGTTGTGTAATTTTACTTAAGAATGTCTTTATTAGTAATAAATATACTTAACTTACAAATGCCTCTGGATTTTATACCTTCAAAAAATGAAATTATAATCAAATAGTGAGTTTTTAATGGTACTTGTTAAGTAAACAAAACACTCACAAAATAAGCTTAGGTTAGATTTCACAAAACCAGTTTCACAGCAAACAAAGACAAGGGACGGGTGATAGAATGCATTACACTTAAAAAATTTGGGCTATATATTATCACATTGTGGGGGGGATGTAAAAAGTGGGGTAGCGTATTAGCAATGCTACTTGGCAGTTTTCTTGGCTTAGTAAAATTTGTTGGCAGATTTTGTTTGGAATTCTTGGGGATTTCCCCAAACATCTGTCTGAAAAAAATTGGTTCCCCAAAAATCCCCTTGAGTTCAGGGTTGCCACCCCTAGTGATTTATCACTAGTGACAATCCACCCCTAGTAACTATCACTTTCACTTAAATTGGCATAATTCTTTCCCTACTTTCCAAAGTTTTTGTCTCACATTATTTATTATATATATAAAAAAAAAAACAGAAATAGATCATGTCTAAATCCCCTTGTTCAGCAGCAAAGTGTAAAGGGGTTGGTTCTGATTCCTCAAAATCGTCAGTCTTCAAGTTGAGGCTTGCTCCCTTTTTGAAAAATTATTTAACTACTGATATATGCCCTTGTTTTGAAGCCAAAAGTAAAGGAGTGCTTTGTTCATAATCTAAAGCATCTATATGTGAACCTTTCAAAACAAGTAACAGACACATATCTAGTTTACCTTGTCCAGCAGCAAAGTATAAAGGCATTTGTTTGTCAACCTTTGAAATGTGACTCTCCAAGTTGAACTTTGCTCCTTTTTTTAATGATAATTTGCTACAGATATTTGGCCTTCTTATGCAGCTAAATGCCTTCTTTTGCAGCTAAAAGTGATACCATTGCATTTCCTTTGCAATGATTTTACACAATACCCAGAATGCTGCAAAATGGCAGAAAAAGTTATTGAATTCAGCAAAGATGGTTCCCCAAGCAATATTTTTCTTAGTCATGTGGATTCAGCCTTTGACACTTTAACTAGAAGAGCTCAATTTATCATCGGAAACAATACTAGCAACCTTGCAGAGTATTTTATGCATATAGTTGCTAAGCCATTTGATGAAGCAACTTGTTGAGCAGCAGGCCAAAAGTGCCATAAACAAGCAGACATGGAAAGCTAAAAGACGTCTGTTTGCAAAACTATTTATGAAGAAAGTTTTGAAACCCAACAAAAACTATGGCCAGAATGCATGTGTTCCAGATTTAGATCCTGATTCTCTTGAAGATGCAAAAAGTGATTTTCTGAGCCATGTTTAGTGTACTGACTTAAAAATTCACGAAATAGAAGAAGCAAAACAACTTCAGATAAATTGTATTGACAACAGATGGCTATAATACAGAAAAAATAGAATAACTGCATCAGTAGCTGGAATAATTTGCAAAAGACAGACAAAGACTGTTGCATTGCTAGTGCACCAACTGCTTTATCCCAAAAACCACCAGACTAAAGCAATGGAACATGGGCAAATGTACTAACAAATTGCTATATTGGCTTTTGAGAAAAAGATGGACTACAAAGTGCATCCTTCAGGACTTTTTGTTCATATTAAATGTGGATTAGATTTTGTCCGGTGATATGGTTTTGGAAGCAAAAAATCCTTTCAGTGCCAAAACTTTAAATATAGAAGAATGGAGGCTATCCCAAAAAAATATTTGTCTTGAAAACAAAGATAATGGCAAATTACAGCTTAAAAGGTCCTATAACTATTTTTACCAAATACAAATGCAATTAGTGTTGTAACAAAGATTTTGGCTATTTTGTTATTTTTTTCAGCAAAGGCAATCCATTTATTGAGAAAGTCAATTGTGATAAAGAATTCTGGTAGAAAAAAATTCTACCAGAATTACAAAAGTTTTATCTTGAAGCAATATTGCCAGAAATAATTGACGCAAGATTACCAAGAAATATGGAAATACAAGAGCCATTTTTATAAAAAGAATTTGAACAGTATTAACACTCACAACAGACAAATAGTTGCTTCTATACAAATTAAATTTAAAAAAAAATACAAATAGATACTTGTGAATACCACACTAACTTTCCATGACAATAAATAAAAGTTCAAATAGGGATAAATTGTTCTAACAGACAGTGATAATTAACAAAAACTACTTGATATTTCTGTCACATTTACAGTGACCATCATCAGCAGAAACAATCACATCTATTAAAAGGATTTATCCCTATTTGAAAATTTATCTATTGTTTTAACTGAAGTTTTTTCAATGGAAATTAAGGAGCAATGTTGAAACTTCCAACAAACAGAAATTCAACATACACAAAGGGGTATGCCCCTCCTCAACACCTCGCTCTTCACTCTAAAGTTTTTTAGTACTTAATCAAAAGCTTGGCAACAAAAATTTGCAGTTTTGACATGATTTGCCCCTTTATAGAAAACAAACAACTTATTTGCAAAACCAAGGAATGCAGCTATTGCATGATTAAAATTTGAAATTTGGCACCTTTTCTGGTTATAACTGATTGTTTGACTGTAGTATCTTTTTCCTGTATTGTGATTGGTTAACATTTAGGGCTAAAGGTTTCAGCCAATCAGATGTGGCTAAATTTTTCCATTAATTTGTACATTTAAAGTGATTTTTAGAACCATTAAAGAATCCATCAGATTCAAATAGGGAGGAATTGTTGGCATTTTCTCTTTTGAAGGAATTAACCTAGGCTATCTGAGGTTAGAAATATTTGGTAAATATCTACCAAATCATATTATTGAGTTAGGAATAAAGTGAATACACTAGGCCTGTTTTTTCACTCATCAATGTGCTAAGATCTTACATCTTTTGTCAGAAAATGCTTAAAAGTAAAATCTTTGAACAAAGATCTTATATCTTTGGTCATTTTTGTGCAAATGTCTTTCATCATTCTGCTCTGATCAGCGGTCTGAGAACAATGATGAGTGGATCATCAAAGTTCTCTCATCATTTTTCTATATGGCAGAAAGATGGCGTCTTTCACATATGTTGTTAACATCAGCAGGTTGTAAGATCTTAGAACAAAGATGAGTTGAAAAACGATAATCTTTGCAGAAAGATGTAAGATCTTAGTGCTAAAAAACATGCCTACTATTTGATGCCTTTTTTTTGCTGATTCCAAATATAATAAGCATTTCTTTCAGAAATGAATTTCAGCCCCCCCCCCCCCGATATAGGCTATTCCTAACCAAACCTAACCCTGAATTGGCCTATATAGGGGGGGGCTGAAATTCATTTCCAATGGAAATGCTTATTATATTCATAATCAGCATAAAAAAAGGCATCAAATGTTGTATTCACTTTAGTCCTAACTCAATAATATGATTTGGTAGATATTTACCAAATATTTATCAGAAATTTACCTGGGCTTGCTTTAATAAATTGAATATAGCTGTAGGCCTTTATATAGGGGTGGGGGCTAGAATTCATTTCTGACAAAAAAGATTATTATATTTGTGTAGAGCATAAAAAAAGGCATCAAGTGAGTGGTATATTCACTTTAGTTGAAACTCAATAATATGATTTGGTAAATATTTACCATAACCATCACATTGGATTGGGTACCAGGGCATACAAACATTAGTGGAAATGAAATGGCTGATACTGCAGCAAAACAAGCATCCATAAAAGACAGGCAAGCATTTGTAGGTAGGCCTATCACACCCAGGATGGTTAATCAAATTGGAATAGTGATAAAGAAATTGAGAATAAAGATATTCAAGGACAGCCATGTGTTCTCAACAAATATGTTAGTTATACAAAAGAAAGGCAATTTAAAAAGAAAATATATGGACTGCTAAGTAAATCTGAAGCCAGGGTGATATTCAGACTAAGGTTATTTGAATGTGCAGGAACAGAAGACAGGAGGAAGGATATTAGACACTTTAATAGAGAAAAAAGAATTTGACAGAGTAGTGACATACTAAGTGAAGCGCAGGAAGAGAGGAGGAACCATAAATTTCAATAATAAACCATATGTAATACTTACCAGAAAAGATTAAAAGGGATAAATCCACTGTATCCCCATTGCCATTCAGCCCCTGACCCCCTGTATGTTGAATTGTTGAGTGTTGAGTTGATGTAATTATTTGATTAAAATGGAGGTGTGGTTGCCAAATGTTGGGAACTGCATATTCTAAAGTTGTGCCGTCTAAAAGTGAAAATGCTCCAAAAACCCCATTTGACTAGTGAAAATGCGGTGAATGAATGATTTCCCCCCTCAAAATGTGCACCGATTCAAAAAATTCAACTTTTTATGCAAAAATACACACCATTACACAAAAAGACGGCAACAGTATACAGACTACACAGAATTAAGTTCAAAATTTACTGCTCAGCTCTAATTTTCAACCTAGAAAACACGGCCCTTTTTAGCAGTAAAAGCGCTTTGCCTGTGGAGCCAATAAGTTCATACGCATGTAATTTTCCAAAGATTTAATTAAAAATAGGTCTACAAAAAGTAGGTGGAGCTGATTCTTGTTCTTGTGAAGCGAATTTTGAAGATTTTGCAGGGAATTGTGTCCAGTAGTAGTGATTATTTTCAGTGAAATTTAGTAGTTTCAAGTAGTCTATGCTATTATTTCCTGTGATTGTGTTTAATTGAAGCCTTCTATAACTCAAATCATAGGAAATAAGTGGCAAATAGACTTAACGGAAGGTCACACCTGAAAAAGAAACAAAGACAATAAATATATTGAATATATAATACCTAAAATTATAAGCTCTCTAAAATTCTCGTCGTCGAAAAATGTACGAAAATACACAGAAACAAATTATTCAAATTTTCATTCTATGAACTTCATAACTTCATTCAGGATAAAGTTATTCAGCCATTATTTTTATGACACATTCAATTTGTGAGGTGTGTCTGAATATGTCTCTGCGGCGTGTACCCGATGGTTGCCGGAGTAGCACTGCATTTGGTAGCCAGGGATTGTCCATGCGTAGTATGCGGTCAAACTATCTCCACCGGCTAACTTTTATTATATGTAGCACATGAGGGTAATCCTTATCACGGATGTCACCCTTTTTATTCTCCTTCCTCCTTAATAGAATAAAATTTGATGAATAAAAGAATCATTTAGTCGATAGAATAAAAAAATCAAGTTGATGACGCATTTGCTCATCAGTGTCTCCTAATGAAAGGCAGAGAAACCTCAGAATGGTTGTTGCTACATTGGATCAATTTAGTTTTTTTGATCGATTGATAATAATTGCATCAGCAGAAAATTAATTATCCGCGTAAATTTGTTTTGCCTTTTGCAGAAATACCTATTTTTTACAAGGTTTAGGGAAAACAGCATACAGAATAGAGCTGACTGGGAAAAATTTAAGCAAAACAGAGTTGACGATATTTTTTTTCTAACGGTTTTTTTTCCTGTCTATCTGCTTTTTTAAGAGGATTTCTCCTCCAAAGTTTGAAGTTTGATCTTTTTGTATTTATTGAACTAATATTTAATGCATATTTAACTCATAAACATAAAACATAAACTGATCTTATTTGTATTTATTGAACTAATACATAATGCATGTATTGTCTTAAAAGTAAAACCTAAACTACAACATAAAACTTAAATCAATTCTGGTCTACATCAGGTATGCAAAAAGCTCAAAAGCTGCTAGTAGCATTCCAAAAGCTACCAACACTTTAGCAGCAAAACTGTGCCCTATTCTAATCACAAACATAAACAGAGAATTACTGCTACATTGTAATTTGGCTGGTTTAGGCTACTAATCTTCCACATTCCAGCTTTCCCATTATCTGTTATAACTGTATGTACACCTTGATAGCTACCAGCCCTTTTTAGATTCTTTCAACTGACGAATAAACAGTTTTGAGACAATTTGGCTATGTGTGAAAGATTTGGACAAATATTCACTTTCCGTTGAAGAGAAGTGTAGTAAGTAAAAACTTCTCCACGAGGACAAAGAATATCAACGACTTAAAAGTAAATTTTCACATGGTAATATTGAATGTCAATGAGCTTTTAGTTTGAACAAGTTTTAAAAAGCAGCAGCATGAAAGCTCTCTCACAAAGCGGTACTTCTCTAATTATGTGCTAAAGCCATTCTAATGTACAAATTGAATTGGTCTCAGATCAAATTTTGACCATGTCCTATATTTAGTGAACTCAGAAGAGCCATCTATCATGTGTATCACTTAGACCAATCTCAATCATGACATACAGAGCAGTGCGGTTGCCATGCAGGGATAAACGCTCCTCAGGCGAGACCGTGAACGTAGTGACGGCGCTAAATGCAGACGAGGTGTTGCTGTTTATCTACAGAGCCTTATACCATAATAATGCCCAAATATACCAGATTCAGCAAGCAAAGAATGTCTGCACGTTAGGGTGACTCCCTCAAATACATTCGAAAAAAATAATAAATAAATAAATAGATAAATAAACACTAATAATAAGAAACTGGTTGCAAAAAACTGGTAATAAACTAAAAAAAAAAAAAAAAAAAAGCAATCGTTTAAAACAAGAGCCAAACAATTTTCTAAAAGGCCCCTGACCTTTTTGCAGTGTTAAGGTCTTCCAATTTGAAAAATATAATGATTAATCATGCTATTTACTTTCTAAGTGGGATGACACAATTTACTTTTTTATCTTATTAAACAACATTAAAAAAAGTTAGTTTATTAAATACAAAAACAAGTTTTTTTTTTATTACAAAATTTAATCAAAAAGTTTTGACGTTAATTGTTAAGTAAATGAAACACACTCACGAAATAAGCTTAGGTTAGATTCCACAAAACAGGTTTCAAAGCATAAAAAGACAAGGGACTGGTGACAGAATGCATTAGACTAAAAAAAAACTGGGCTATATATTATCACATTACGGGGGGGGGGGGGGATTTAAAAAGTGGGGTAGCGCAGTTTTCTTGGCTTAGTAAAATTTGTTGGCAGACTTTGTCTG
The DNA here is from genome assembly GCF_049724085.1 of Artemia sp. Qi Xiang Cuo. Taxonomy (NCBI): domain Eukaryota; kingdom Metazoa; phylum Arthropoda; class Branchiopoda; order Anostraca; family Artemiidae; genus Artemia; species Artemia sp. Qi Xiang Cuo. The sequence goes on from NC_142807.1 coordinate 34,574,664, forward strand.
GAATTCTTGGGGATTTCCCCAAACATCTGTCTTATCGAAAAAAATCTGTTCCAAGATAAAAAAAATGTTTGCGACTCATCTTACGAAAAATAAAACATTTATGCAGACAAAATTTTTTTTCTTAGAATCAAGATCCAGTTAATTTTGCTTATTTCACATGCAAAGTTTCAAAATAATTATACAAAAAAGCAGGTAATTAAAACAATGAAACAATAGAATCAATGAAATCTTTAATAAATGAAGAAAGCTTTGTTTCTCTCAGTTGAGAGAGATCAGGCAATCAACATACATGCCATGCAGGAAGTGACATACATCTCTTAAAACATCTAAGCCAGGATATGGATGGAAAGCTCCCTAGGAGAATTCCCTAACAATCGAGAATCCTTTACACAATGAAAATACCTGATTTCCTAGGTTGATATTTTAAATGAAACTGCCAAACCAGTACAAAGCTCTCAGTGTTGGCTAGCAATGACATTCCAAATATTGTTGAAAGTCAGTAATAAAAACTACAGGTATCTTTGAAGGAAAACAGGAAACTACCCTAACCATCATTTCAGATGATGAAGTGACGAAATTACTCAGTGCCATTTCAGGACTTTTAACAATTTACTGTGTATATTCCCTACATTTGTATCTACAGGACGAAATACATACAAGTTCTCCCAACTCGACAAAATGCACTGATTTCAGTAAGCATCTGTTGTCACCAACAACTTTAGCACAGTGGTAAATCGGCTAATCGACAGACTTGCAACTCTAACACGGCTAAAACTCACAAAGAAAAATATACCATTTGGGACAAAGACTTACGTGGTCCTAGTTAGTGATTATGAGTACACTACCGTACCGTAGCTTTCTATGATCTTCATAACCTGTATATTTTCTAGCCTTCTCCAAGCCGAGGATTTCGACTATTGAAAGGAAAACTTGATGGTTGTTTGACTGAAAAACAATTTTGGAATGGATAATAATATAAATATATATATATATATATATATATATATATATATATATATATATATATATATATATATATATATATATATATATATATATAAAATAGAATTTGATTTATTGGCTAAAATAGCACAAAAGCTAGCAAAAGCACGTCAGAATTACAATGTAAGAACAGATGTTAGGGGATAAACATAAAACAAAAGTTATATCAATTATTAAAATAGGAAACAAAATACGAAACAAGATAGTTTTTGTACCTCAAGGTCGTCGTCTGGTAACACAGCTTCAAATGAGTGTTGGGAACTCTACAACCGTTGACTCCTGTATTAGGAAGGATTGGAGGATTTTATTTAAAGGGAGGGAGAAAACGTCGAGGATCGCCAGAACTTGGGCACTTGTGACCAAAGTTAATGGTAAGGATGTGACATCATGATTCCAATGTAATAAGTTCAAGTCTAGCCAAACCTTCATTGTATGTAGTATAGGCCGTCCCCAGAATAATTTCTATTGCTCTTTTGAATACTTTCAATTTTCGAACATTGGTCTTTGGTCAACCCAGGGTGCCAGACAGGACAAGCATATTCCAGACAGGGTCTAATATAAGAACAATAAATGATTTTATGGTTATGAATTGATAGGGAGAACCTTTTGAGAAGGGAAAAAGATTTAAGGAGAACAACTACCAAACTTAAATAGGTGGGACATGTGGGAGTTCCATTTAAGGTCATTGTCCAACTGCACACCAATCAGTTTAACAATATTTAAATTTGGTATGCAAAGGTAAGTATCGATAGGGGGTATATTTAAAAAAAGAAAATAACATGAAACTGCTTTTGGGTATGCTTTACTTGAGTTTAACATTATAAAGATCATTCTTTAAATTGTTAATTAGTGAATCGAGTGTAACATTCAAAGTATTAGATGTTTGACAAAGATTCAGTAATGTCAAATCATCTGCAAATTTAAGAGAGTTGTCAAAACTTGGTAAAACATTATTAAAAACTATTAAAAATGCTAAAGGACCTAACTTAGTCCCTTGAGGTGCTCCACAGGAAATTGAGGAAAAACCTGATGAATCTCCATTATGGAGGACTACACGTTGCTCACGGCCAGACAAAAAGCTAGCTAACATACTTAAAACAAAATCTCTTGCACCTGAAGCCCTTGCATTATCAATAACTGTCCGATGATCCAAGTTTTCGAAGACTTTGCTAATATCAGCGAAAACAGTTTCAATGTAGGAACTATTTAACTCAAGATGTTTGAAAACAGTGTCAAGTATATAAACTAAGTATTGTACCTGGCGCTTATTCGGCCTTAGAGCAAACTGATTTTGGTGAAGTTGTCTCATATAACGTCAATAGGGGAATTGTATATAAGACTCTCCTATATACTCGAGAAAACGTACGTTATTGACATTGGTCTTAAGTCAGAGGGAATTTTTGGGGTCTTAGTGTTTGGTATAGGAGGCATAATAGCTTGTTTAAAACGCACTGGAAAAATACCATCTACAAAACATTGGTTAAAAATAGCAGTTAGAGGTACACTTAAATACTGGGCACATCCCACAATCAATTTGGTAGGGCACCTTGGTATACTGACTTATTTGTGTCAAGAATTTCGAGTTTAAGTTGAGTCTAATGAATTTCAATCACAGGATTGTCACTCACTGCACTGTTGGCCGGCATATGCTGGAGTGGCGGGTGAATTTTACAAAATGAAGCAAAATGATCATTTGACATCCGCACCCACTGGGTCACCATTACTGTCCAGTAAGAAAAATTTTGAAGAGACCTTTCCCACGAGATCTTGGACACTTTTGTGGAATTTCTTGGGGTCCGAATACAATAACTTATTGAGCACGTGCGCACCATGCTCGTGTCTTGCTTTACGGATTTTGCTTCCAACAATGTTTCTAAGCTTTCAAGATTCTTGGAGAAATCCTTCCTTGAAGAGATTATAGCATTTTTTTGTTATGCACAAATTTTTTTTATCTATCCATAGTTTGCTGTTGGATTTGAGATTGAATTTTTTCACTGGAAAGGTGTCACAATATAGCTGGAAAAGTTCCGCTGAAAACTTAGAAGCCATTTCATTACCATCAGTAAGACAGGATATTGGCCCAAGATTTGGAACTAAGTTTTAATTTGAAATGGGCGACCTTCTTGTCAGTAATGGTCTATAAGAGTAGCTGATCAATCGCTTAGGAGGAAAGGAAGATAAAGGGGTCCGAAAGACGCATAGATGGTCACTTGCCCCTAATGGAGGGGTGATTTTGGGGACACAGTAGTAATCTTCAATGTTGGTGAAAAGTAAGTCTAGGGTTTTATAACCGCGTGTAGGCGACTTGACCACTTGATCAAGGCTAAGAGCAGAGCTAAGCCACTTTTAGTCTAGCTCATTAAAATCACCACATAATATAATTGCAGCATAAGGATACTTGCAGCAAATTCTGTCAGTATAAAGTTGCAGATATGCCGTCAGCTCCTTCTTAAATCCACTACGAGGAGGTAATAAATAATACAGAAAATCATGCAAGATGCTTCTTTTGGGAGGTTTTTGGGTCTGGTCCATAGCCATGAACTTCAGTTTTGGAGTTGTTCACTATTTCAGAAAATTAAAGAATCCGATTAGGAAGGGTAGACCGACAAAAAAAAAAGCCACTCCTCCACCATGACAAAGAGGAATACCATCTTTGTCTATCCTGGGCTTGAAATGGGCGTCATAATTTGGAATGGAGCAAAAGTCTTCAGTTGCAGACCATGTTTCGGCAAGGCAAGCAATATCAATTTGGTTTTTGTCAAGACTGACAAAAACCAAATTTGAAGTTCATCCATTTTATTTACCAGTGACCTTACATTCGCTAGAAGGATTCTGGGAAATGTGTAGAAGGAGGAGCAATGTATTATACCAGGGTAACCCTAATTATATATATATATATATATATATATATATATGGACCAAGATTCACTCGGTTGAACTAATTTTATATATATAAAAGTGTCTGGCGCAACCCCCTTCCCCCTCTCTTTCCCCGCAGAAATGCAAACCCCATACCTTAATTCACACAAGGAAAAACATTGTGAATTTTTTTCTAAGCCTAGTTGTTTAAAACAAAGATAGAAAGGGCAGTCTTAAACTCTAGGGGCCCAATTCTCCAGCTTCAATCAAAATAGCTGACAAGTACAGAGCAACAATGATCTCATTTTAATTTTGGCTTGCTTAAAATAAATGCCATGTTATTTCACAAACGGTAAACATAAAGTGGAACCTAAAATAAAATTTTTCACATTCTCTAGAAAGACCTATGTAGACCTAGAAATAAAGAGCCCCAGGATATATTATGGAATGGTTTATCTTGTGAACAAAAAAAAATTATATTTTCGGCAATAAACACTTACTCTATTCTTCGCCTGATTTGCAAATCATAGGTAGCGCTAGCGATGCCTAAGTAAAGAATGATGTTGGCACAATGCAATATTTATTTATTTTTTTCTGGTTTTGGCCAGGGCACTTCCTATCGAAGCAGTTGTCGTAGAAACTTCGAAAAGGGCTCATTCGATTGGAATGGCTAGTGCCCTTTTTAATAGTCGAAAGTGATTGGAAGGCAATATGCTCCCCTTCCACGCCCACCATTTCTAACACATCCAATCAAAATTTTGAAATAGCCATTTTGTTAACGCAGTTGATAGTTGTGGAAATTCGGTCTCTGAGGATGATACCCCCCCCCCCCCCAGCCCTCAGAACAAGGGTTGTAAGTTATGACCTAGGGGCATAGAAGGTTTTCTATAGAAAGCATTTTCGTAGAAATTTCGAAAAGGGTTAATTCGATTGGAAATTGGAAAAAGCTAGTCCCCTTTTTAATTATCGAATGTGTTTGGAAGGCAACTAACACCCCTTCCACACCCACCATTTCCCCTAACACATCCAATCAAAATTTAGAGATAGCCATTTTGTTCAACGTAGTTGAAAGTTCTGGAAATTAGGTCTTTGAGGATGACAACCTTTCCACCAACCCCCCCCCCCCTCAAGCCCTCAGGACAAGGGTTGTAAAGTTATGCCCTGGGGGCATAGAATTTTTTTTTTATAGAAAGCGTTTTCGAGGAAACCTAAAAGAGTGCTCATTCAATTGAAATGGCTAGTGCCTTTTTTAATAGACGAAAGTGATTGGAAGGCAACTAATACCCCTTCCACGCCCACCATTTATCCAAACACATCCAATCAAAATATTGAGATAGCCTTTTGTTTAGTTGAAAGGTCCGAAAATTGTATTTTTGAGGATGACACTCCTCCCACCCCCCTCAGGGCAAGGGTTGTAAGTTATGCTCTGGGGGCATATAAGGTTTTTATTGAATGATTTGTGGTAGAAACTTGAAAAAGGACTCATTCGATTGAAAATTCAAAGGGCTAGTGCCCTTTGGAATAGTCAAAAGTGATCTGAGGGCAACTAACCCCCCTCTCACGCCCAGCTTTTCCCCAAACCCATCCAATCAAAATTTTTAGATAGCCATTTTGTTCAACGTAGTTGAGTTTTGGAAATAAGGCTGAAGGATAACAACCCCCCACAGCCCTCAGAACAAGGCTTAAGTTATGCCCTAGGGACATAAAAGATTCTTATAGAAAGTGTTCTCGTAGAATACTCAAAAAGGGCTCATTCGATTGAAAATTGAAAGGGCTAGTGCCTTTTTTAAGAGTTGAAAATGATTGTAGGGCAAATAATCCCCTATCATGCCCACCATTTCCACAAACACATACGATCAAAACTTCGAGATAGCCATTTTTTCATATAAGTTTTTAACAGAAAGCCATGTTATAGGAACTTCAAATAGGGCTCATTCGATTGGAAATTGAAAGTACTAGTGCCCTTTTAAATTGTCGAAAATGATTAAAGGACAACTAACCCCTCTCTCAAGCCCAACATTTCCCTAAACATCCATTCAAAATTCTGAGATATCCATTACGTTCAAGGTAATCAAAATTCTGAAAATTAGGTCATTGAGGATGACATTCCACCCAAAGCCCTTGGGGCTAAGGTTGTAAGTTATACCCTGGGGGTATAGTGCTTTTTATTGAAAGCCTTGTCGTAAAAACTTGAAAAGCGGCTTATTGGATTGGAAACTCAAAGGGCTAATTCCCTTTTTAATAGTTGAAAGTCATTGGAGGGCAACTAAACCCCTGCCACACCCACTTTTCCCCCAAACACATCCAATCCAAATTTTGAGAGCTATTTTGTTCAATAAAGTTGAAAGTTCTGGAAATTGGGTCTTTCAGGATGACAACCCCCGCTCAGCTCCCAGGGCATGGGTTGTAAGTTATACCCTGGGGGTGTATAAGGTCTTTTTTTTTTATAGAAAGCGTTGTTGTAGAAACTTCATAAAGGATTCATTCAATTGAAAATTGAAATGGCTAGTGCCCTTTTTAATAGTCAAAAGTGATTGTAAGGCAATTAACACCCTTTCCAAGCCCACTATTTCCCCAAACACATCCAATCAAAATTTGGATATAGCCATTTTGTTCAACGCAGTTGAAAGTTCTGGAAATTAGGTCTTTGAGCAGGACACTCCCCCCAAAGTCTTCAGGGCAAGGGTTATAAGTTATGCCCTGAGGCTATGCTGGTATTTTACCCCAAGCTTTGGAAATATTCTGGCTCTAAAAGCCAAAATATAATTTGTACTTTACTGAAAAAATCTTTTAAATGTTTTCACTTTTCTAACTTTAAGAAATCAAAAATTAATTATGATTTTAAGGATTAAATGTATTAACAGAACACTCAACCACTCATTAATCTGAACAAAATAACGAGATACTAAACACTTTTATTTTGGAATTGTTTTACTATACCTGACAAATTACATAACTAAGACCAGGAACTTACGCAGGATTTTAGCTTTAAGGGAGGAACATTTAGGAGGACAGAACGTCGAAAAATCGACAAATTAAATGGTAAATACAGGATACTATGGAAAAAATTACAGCCAGCCCAAAACTCTATTGGCCATATGCCTCATCGCGTGCTTTGTACATCCCTTATTAGTTATTAATAAGAAAACTGTAAATTTAGTTTTGGGTTTAATGTTTCTCTTTAATATTATAATAGCAGCTTATTCCAGAAATATTACCAAAAATCATGATAGAGTAAATATCAATTTCATGTGCATTACGTTTTAAAAAGATTTGTTTGTACTCCCCCTCCCCTCGAAAGAAAACTTACCGTTTCAGGCCTGGGGATTATACATCAGTTTCTACCACAGCCTCGCCTCATCTCTCCCTTAGAACTAATTATGTGTTTGTGATGACTCAATGAGAGCAAGGATGTTCTGGCATTAAAATACACCCTTTGAGCTACCTCCCTAACTACAAAACAATCAAAGTAAACGCCTAGAGCCATCCCATCACCATTATAGATAAAAATTAGTTAATATCTACCTTGGTGAGTAGAAACACACCGTATTCGTCATGACCAATAACAGACAACCCACTGCAAACCATAGCGTTGATTGAGTCTTCTGCAGTTACAATTAGAGTGCAAGCAAGTGAAGAACTTGTTCCTGCTTTTATTGCATCCTCAAATTTAGGTACACCTTTGAATTTGGAACGCCTCATCTTCAACAAAAACAGTGTATCAAAGTTAACAAACAGAATAAGAAATACCTTTTCAAGACTAAAAAATAAAGCCAGACACAAGCGAGCTTTATAAAATCATGCTAACAGCAAAAGAAGAAAGAATATTATACTCAGAGATTAATCATAGGCAGCGCAATAGCACGGCCTAAGTAAAGAACGATGTTGGCACAATGTATTATTTATTTGTTTGTTTTAGACCAAGGCACTTCGTATCAAAGGAATTGTCGTAAAAACCTCAAAAAGGGCTAATTCCATAGGAGATTGGAAGTGCTTCTGCCCTTTTTAATAGCCGAAAGTGATTGAAAGGCAACTAACACCCCTTCCGCACCCACCATTTATCCAAATACATCCAATAAAAATTTTCCAATAGCTGTTTTGTTCAACGTAGTTGAAAGTTCTGGAAATTCTGTGTTTGAGGATGACAAACCCAACACACCCAGGGTAAGGGTTGTAGGTTACATTCCGGGGCATATAAGGTTTTTATAGATAGTGTCGTCATAAAAACTTCAAAAAGGTTCATTTAATTGGAAACTGATTGGTTCTAGTGCTCTTTTTCATAGTAGAAAGTAATTGAAGGTAAACTCACCTCTCTTTCACGCCCACCCTTTCCCTGAACATATCCAATCAAAATTTTTAGATAGCCATTCTGTCCAATGTAGTTGAAAGTTCTGGAAATTAGGTATTTTTTTTAGAAACTATAAAAAGGGCTCATTCGATTGGAAATTTGAAGGGCTAGTGCCCTTTTCAAAAGTCGAAAGTGATTGGAGGGAAACCAACCCCCCTCTCACGCCCCCCCCCCGTTTCCCAAGACACAATCAACCAAAATTTTGTGATAGCCATTTTGTTCAACGTAGTAAAACGTTCTGAAAATTATGTCTTTGAGGATAACAGCCCCCCTCCCACAGCCCTTGGGGCAAGGGTTGCAAGTTATACCCTGGGGGCATATAAGGTTTTTTTTTATAGAAAGGGTTTTCGTAGAAACTTCTAAAAGGGCTAATTAGATTGGAAATTGAAAGGGCTAATGCCATTTTTACAAGTAGAAAGTGATTGGAGGGCAAAAAACCCCCTCTTACTCCCACCATTTCCCACAACACATCCAATCAAAATTTTCACATAGCCATTCTGTCCAACATAGTTTAAAGTTTATGAAAATAAGTATTTCAGGATGACAACCCCACTAAACCCCCAGGCAAGGGTTGTAAATTATGCCCTGAAAGAAAGCATAGGGGTTTTGAACCCTACTCAAATTAATTTATGCTGGTTTAGAGTTTGACTCTAATATTTATTTTTTAATTTTTGTTCGTTTTGGGTTTCATTTATTTATTGATACTGATTTGGGGTAGTTGTATGTTTGGTAGATTATATGATAGTCCGGACGCAAGGTGTTGAAAATGTGAACCATACCACGACGGAATGGGGCTGCTACGAGAATTATCCTACCCTCCACCCCTAAATTGACAACGCAGATTCAAAAATACCAATGGCACTTTCTTGTAAAGATTGGAACCCTCCAAAACTTGACATCTTAATATATTTTGGTGTTTTATACAAGAAAAGGCATGTTCTGCAAAGTTTGAAGGGTAGTTTTTCTAATCAAATAGAAATGCTTGGACGCCGCAGAATATTTTCATAAAAAAATAACACAATTAGTAACAAAAAATGCCAGAGTTAAAAAAAAATGGCAAAACTATATGAGTCTTGAACAGTCTTGGAAAGTATAAACAAAATCAAATTGAATATTAGATATATAATGATATTAATTGTTGAAAGATCCAACAGTTCAAGATTTTTTTTTCACTGTAATTTTTATTTTCATTTTCAATGCTGTAAGAACTGGAAAATAATAAATTTGTAATATACAAGTAATTCGTTTTCAGTGAAGCATCAAAGACGCAGAAGGCTTTAGGTTCTTAAAGTTAAAGAAGGGGACAGAATCCAAATTTTGCTTGTAGTGAAACTATATTTGTCTTGACCAATCTTGAAAAGAACTAATAGATTAAACCGAATATTTGATGCATAATGATGTTAATTGCTTAAAGCTCATCAGTTCAAAATTTTACTGTAATTTTAATATTTATTTTCAATATTAAGCACAAAAGAAAACATTTGTAATATAATCCGTTTTCAGTAAAGTACCAATGACGCAATAGGTTTTAGGCTTCTGCAGTGAGACGATACCCAAACTCTTGTTTGTAGTTATTTTTATTTGATTCAAACTTGATTTGTATTCAATTTAAGTTTCACTCGTTTTAAGATTTATTTATTCATTTACATTAATATATATTGTATGTTTGTTCGCATTGATTGTTTATTTAATTTCTGTTTGTTTAAAGTTTCATTTATACTTTAATAGCAAAATATTTGTTTTCGTTTTAAGCTTGATTTTCATATTCAATGTAAGCATTACTTGCTTTAAGATCTATTTATTCATTTATATTATTACTTATTGTATGTTGTTTTGCTATGGTTCTTTATTTAATTTCTGTTCGTTTTGGGTTTCATTTATTCTTTAATAGTAATTTCTGGTCGTTTTGAGTTTGAATTTTAACAGGTATTTGTATCTCCTGAGCTTAAGTTTAAAATGACCTTTACTTTTCTTTGAAAAATTATTTTTCAGAAAGTTTTTTTTTAAATTAATTTTTTTTCGTTTATGATTGCAAAAAGTTTCAAGTTTTTATGGCATGGGGGGGGGGTGCTTACTGTCCGATTATTCTTGACTTCAAAGTCTATATGATTACCTCTTTGATAAAAACCTTATATATGAACAATAGACAGCTTGCATAACTTTCATAACTTGACAACAATGAATGGATTGAAAAAATAGCTCCAATAAGGGGGTTTGATCATTTCACTTGCTGACAAAAAGGGATCACGACTGTTTGGAATTGACCTTAATAGGAATTTGTGTGCCAAAGCAATTTTGCATCTATCACAGAGTTTGCATTTTAACCTTATAATTGGATAATTATAATAGATTTCCTATGTGTTCTTCCCATACAAAAACCCTTCCCATAAGTTATAAACCCCCCTTAATAAGTTATACCCAGGGCATAACTTACAACGCCTACCCCTGGGCCCTGGTGGGATTTGTCGACACCGGAGTTTTTTGTTATCAGAACTTTGAACTATTTTAACAAAATGTCTATCTCAAAATTTTTATCTGATGCATTTAGGGCGTGGAGGAGGGAGAGGGGCTAGTTGCCCTTCAATGTCTTTTGACTCTAAATAAGTGAACAAGAACTATCAATTTCCAATCAAATGAGCCATCTCTAAAGTTTATACGAGCATCCCTTCCATAAGAAATAATATGAAAGATTCCGAGAATCCTTAAACTACAACCCTTACCCTGAGGGCTATGGAGGAGTTGTCATCCTCAAAGAAATAATTTCCAGTCCTTAAAACTACGTTTAATAAAATGGCTGTCTTAAAATTTTGATTGGATGGGTTTGGGGAAAAGGTGGGCGTGAGAGGGGGGTTAATTGCCAACAAATCACTTTCGACTATCACAAAGGGCACTAGCCCTCGGAATTTCCAATCAAACGAGCCTTTTTTGAAGTTTCTACAACACCGCCTTCTATAAAAACCTTATATGCCCCCAGGACATAACTTAAAACCCTTGCCCTGAGGGTTGTGGGGGATTGTCCTCCTCAAAAGCATATTTTCTATCTGGAAATCAACTATGCTGAACAAAATGGCTATGTCAAAATTTTGATTGGATGTTTGGGGGAATGATGGGCATGGGGGGGGGGGGCTAGTTGCCCTCCAATCACTTTCGACCATTAAAAAGGGCTCTAGCCCTTTGAATTTCCAATTGAATGTGCCTGTTTTGAAGTTTATACGACAACAAATTCTATAAAAACCTTATATGCCCCCAGGGCATAACTTAAAACTTGTGCCCTGAGGGTTGTGGGGGAGTGTCCTCCTCAAAAACATATTTTCGATCTGGAAATCAACTATACTGAACAAAATGGTTATCTCAAAATTTTTATTTGATGTGTTTGGGGAAATTATTGCCCTGGGGGGGGGGGGGCTATTTGCCCACCAAACACTTTCAACTATTAAAAAGGGCACTAGCCCTTTGAATTTCCAATCAAATGAGCCTTTTCGGAAGTTTCTATGACAACACCTTCTATAAAAACCTTATATGCCCCCAGGGTATAACTTAAAACCCTTGCCCTGAGGGTTGTGGGGGATTTTCCTCCTCAAAAACATGTTTTCTATCTGAAAATCAACTACGCTGAACAAAATGGCTATCTCTAAAATTTTGATTGGATGTTTTTGGGGAAATGATGAGCGTGGGGGGGCGGGGCTAGTTGCCCTCCAATCACTTTCGACTGTTGAAAAGGGCGCTATCCCTTTGAATTTCCGATCGAATGAGCCTTTTTGGAAGTTTCTGCGACAACGCCTTCTATAAAAACCTTATATGCCCCCAGGGGATATCTTAAAACCCTTGCCCTGAAGGTTCTGGGGGAGTGTCCTCCTCAAAAACATATTTTCTATCTGGAAATCCACTACGCTGAACAAAATCGCTATCTCAAAATTTTTATTGGATGTATTTGGGGAAATGATGGGCATGGGAGGGGGGGCTAGTTGCACTCCAATCACTTTCGACTATTAAAAAGGGCACTATCCCTTTAATTTCCAATTAAATGAGCCTGTTTTGAAGTTTCTACGACAATGCCTTCTATAAAAACCTTATATGCCCCCAGGGCATAACTTAAAACCCTCTCCCTGAGGGTTGTGGGGGAGTGTGCTCCTCAAAAACATATTTTTTATCTGGAAATCAACTAGTCTGAACAAAATGGCTATCTGAAAATTTTGATTGGATGTGTTTGGGGAAATGATGGGCGCAGAGGGGGGGGAGGGGGCTAGTTGCACTCCAATCACTTTCAACTATTAAAAAGGACATTAGCCCTTTAATTTCCAATCGAATGAGCCTGTTTTGAAGTTTCTATGACAATGCCTTGTATAAAAACCTTATATGCCCCCAGGACATAAATTAAAACCCTTGCCCTAAGGGTTGTGGTGGAGTCTCATCCTCAAAAAGATATTTTCAATTTGGAAATCAACTATACTGAACAAAATGGCTATCTGAAAATTTTGATTGGATGTGTTTGGAGGAATGATGGGCATGGGAGGAGGCTAGTTGCCCTCCAATCATTTCGACTATTAAAAAGGGCACTAGCCCTGTAATTTCCAATTGAATGAGCCTATTTAGAAGTTTCTATGACAATGCCTTCTATAAAAACCTTATATGCCCCCAGGGCATAACTTAAAACTCTTGCCCAGAGGGTGGTGGGAGAGTCTCCTCCTCAAAAATATATTTTCTATCTGGAAATCAACTATGCTGAACAAAATGGCTATCTTAAAATTTTGATTGGATGTGTTTGGGGAAATGATGGGCGTGGGAGGGAGGGGGCTAGTTAAACTCCAATCACTTTTGACCATTAAAAAGGGCACTATCCCTTTGAATTTCCAATCAAATGAGCCTTTTTTGAAGTTTCTATGACAACACCTTCTACAAAAACCTTATATGCCCCCAGGGCATAACTTAAAACCCTTGCCCTGAGGGTTGTAAGGGAGTGTCCTCTTCAAAAACATTTTGTCTATCTGGAAATCAACTACCCTGAACAAAATGGCTATCTCAAAATTGTGATGGGATGTTGTTGGGGCAAGTATGGGCGTGGGGGGGCTAGTTGCCTTACAATCACTTTTGACAAGTAAAAAGAGAACTAGAACTCTCAAATTCCAATCGAATGAGCCCCCTTTGAAGTTTCTACAATGACCCCTTCCATATGAAGTGCCTCTGGGAAAAAAAAAAATAATTAATAAGAAATAATAAAACATTTGAGCCATATGGCCTTTACTATAGACAATGCTACAGCGTTGCCTCTGATTAACAAAATAGCTAACAAAATTTGTCTCTTTATACTTCCTTCCTACAAAGTCCGCCATCAGCAAGATCCAAATGGCACTGTTGGTGCCAACTCTCAAGTGGAAACGCTGAGGCTTGTGGACTCCCAGTACTTTTAAGAATGATGTTTAACCCCTCAGTTGTAAGCTAATTTTCATATCTACATTGTGTTTTTCAATTCTGCAATATGTAAGTGTGATATAGCACTATAACAACGCTTTTGATGTTGTTTCTTTTGTAGAAATGTTTGGAAGCATAAAACAATGTCATTATTGCAATAATGATGATCCAAAACCCTTAACCAGAGGCTTTCAAGAATACCTCTAGAATGTTCCTCCTCCAATCCCCCTTAATAAGCTGGGGAATCAAAGTACAAGCAATAATATATCAAATTAGATTATTAGAGGTTTGGTTATGTTGGCAAAGTGTTTGACTTTGAATTAGAGTGGCTTTCATTTGAGACCTGATTGGTTCTTTTTTCTATCATGTTTTCTCCTTTCTATGCACTCATTTTAAGATAATTTAGCTGTTTTTGTAAATGTGATGCACTCATTTTTCAAGTATGTCCCAGGAAGGTATTTGGTCAAGTATTTTGATTCAAAAGGGAATAGAGACCATCCAGTCCATGGTTTGCCATGACATTCAGAGTAGATTACTAAATCCACACCCCAACAAGTGGCGTAATCTTGTCAAAATTCTGTGGGGGCAGGGCCAACGTTGGAGGCAATTTTCCCAAATCAAGTGAAAATTACAGAGAAAACTGAAAAGATGTATAGTAATAAAAAGAGTAAAGATGTACTAAAGAAAATTTACCTGTTTCAGTGGATGCTTGAATTATGCAGGCTTATCTTAGTTTTCATAATATTTTTGGAGAAACTAAATTTAATCTTGGAGGGAGAGGGGGGTATACTTGGGTCTGGAGGAAAACTGAGGTCTGGGAGGGGAAGTCACCTCTGTCCCATACCCAATTATGCCCCTGACCCAAGCCCACAACCACTTAGTGGGTTGAGAAGTGTTGACATGTGGTTCTGGAACCACTCAAAGTTGCATCTTGAAACAAGGATTAAACTTACTTGTTCAAATTATTTACTAGACAATTCCACTGTAACATTCTCTCCATATGTAAGAAATTAAAAAAAAAACAAGTTTTTTGTAACTGAAAGTAAGGAACGACGTTAAAACTTAAAACAAACAGAAATTATTCCGTATATGAAAGGGGCTGTCCCCTCCTCAACGCCTTGCTCTTTACGCTAAAGTTATATATTGTTTAAAAAAATAGATTTGTGAGAAAGTCAAACTTCAGCATAAAGAGCAATGCGTTGAGGAGAGGAAAGCCCCTTTCATATAAGAAATGATTTCTGTTTGTTTTAAGTTTTAGCGTTGTTCCTTACTGTCAGTCACAAAAAACTTGTTTTTTTTTATTTAAGTTTTGAACGTTTTTGAATTAATGCAGGTTTTGATTTTGTCTCACTGTACATGAATAATTAAAACAGAATTTGCATATTAATTTTACTTTTATTTGGTTAAATGGCTTTCTCAAAACTTGTTTAACTTTATTTACGGAAGTTTTAATTAGTAATAAATATAAGTAACTTATGAATTAACTTACGTAACAAACTTCTATATTCATATATTTTTAATATATATATTAGGGGATTTGCCCCCTAGTCAATACCTTGCTCTTTAAGCTAAAGTTCAAATTTTGTTCCAATTCTTTAAAAATGACCCCTTAGTCACAAAGGCTGTTAATTAGAATAAATAGCTCTTATGCAAGTACTAAAAAATCTTTGGCTTAAAGAGCGATTTATTGACTAGGAGGTGGACCCAATCATATATATAATATTTTCTGTTAGTTTTAAGTTTTGATGTTGCTCGTTACTTTCAGTTGAAAAACTTGTTTTATTTTTATTTAATTTCTAATCTTTTTTAAATAATGCTGGGAAATCTGGCGCCCCCTTCATAGCAATGTCCCTTGTCCCATGAAAACTTCCTCCCTGGAAAGATCCTCCCACATAATCCCTGACCCACCAGAAAAAATCCCCCCTGAAAACATCTGTATACTTCCCAATAACCAATACTATATGTTAACATTGGGTAAAGTTCATAATTTTCAGCCCTCCCCCCAGGGACTTTGGAGGATTAAGTCATCCTAAAAAACATATTTATCATGTTTTTGATCATGCTGAACAAAATGGCTATCTCAAAATTTTAATCAGGTGACTTTGGGGAAAAAATGAGGGTGGGAGAGGGCCTAGTTGCCCTCCATTTTTTTGGTTACTTTAAAAGGGCACTAGAACTTTCAATTTCCATTCCAATGAGCCCTCCAACAATATTCTAGGACCAATGTGTCAATCCAATCACCCCTTGAAAAAAAAAATTAAAACACATCTGTGATATTTCTTCTGGCAAAAAATGCAAAATTCCACATTTTTGTGGATAGGAGCTTGAAATCTCTACAGTAGGGTTCTCTGCTACGCTTAATATAATGGTGTGATTTTCATTAAGGTTCTATAGCTTTTAGGAGGTCTTTCCTCCTTTCTGCAAAAATCAGCCAACATTTCTTAGGCACGTAACTTTTGATGGGTAGGACTAAATTGATGAAACTTATATATTTGAAATCAGCATTGAAATTTGATTCTTTTGAACTATTGATTGGAAGCAAAATCCCAGTTTCTAGTTTTGGTTACCATTGAGCCAGGTCACTCCTTACTTACAGTTTGTTACCACAAACTGTTTGATTGTGCATCCAAAGACAAAGAAAGACATTCATTTCAGAGTATTTAGTGGCTTTTTATTTAGAGGCAGGTCAAATAAATCCTTAAGCCTGAAGGCACATTTCTGTTGAGCTAACAAAATTTTCTGCAAGTGTGTCGATACATAAAAATATCTGCTCAGTTAGCCTTTTGTGCTGTAGCTACTTGCCAAGAGCTACTTTCTTAATACAGTCAGTTTTACTACTGATGACGGTCACTAGGGTAAGACACCCAGTAGTCGGCCACCTGCCTATTCTTGGACAGAATCTTTTATACTATTTTAATAACCAATTTACAATGAGCTGTTTGTATGTCCAAGTTTAGGCAGAATTGTCACTTGTTAGTAAATTCAAAAATAGGAGGAGCTGTACAAGTGAAACTATTTGAATTAGTAACCTACTTGTTCAGAAATTCTTCAGAAATTTTTTGATACAAAAATTAAGTTTCTAGGTGTATAATAAATTAATTAGAGTAGTTTAAATGTCAAAAAGTTTTCAAAATGATTAAAGTGTCCGACTACTGGGTGTCTTACCCTATATATGTGACCAAAACATCTGGTATTTTTGTGAATTTCTATACACTATCTATTAAACAAATTGGATTTGAAAAGGACATTCCATGATTATTTTGTAGACAAGTTTGAAGTATCACTATAGGCTTCCTTTAGACTTTGTATCACTACTGAAAATTCTCTGTTTTATAAAGAAAAAATAACTAGATTTCCAGAGTTCATATTATGTTTGAAATGTTCATTATTTCAAGTAATATAAGGTAAGACCAAGATTTTACCTGATAAATCAATCCATTATTTAAGTTGTGAAATGACTTTAAACTTATTATTTTTCTGCCTAAGTTTTTAAGATAATTTTAATTGTATACTGAAAGTTACTGATGTCACAGCTCCAGTAGGACAACGAAAAGTGCTATAGATAAGTTTGCTGTTGTGAGGCTACATATTCACTTTTGACTCCTAAATTAATGTTCTTGTTTTTATACTTGGCTTTTAGTGTTTTCAGTAAAGCACTCATTTTCTGAAATGTCACAAACACAGGGAAACATCACAGTTGATTTCTTTGCTTTAGTTTTAATGATATGTTAGATAGGCAATGAAGTAACAATTTGTGTTTGTTTTAAGTTTCAACTTTGCTCTTTACTTCCCTCAGAAAAACTTTTTCATAATCAATTAATGTAAATAATAACTAACATTCCTGAATCAGCTCCAAATGGCAATTTCTTCCCACAAGACAGTTCTTCTAAACTTTTGACAACTATGGACTGTTTAATCTTTTGGGACATTGTATATAAACGAAGTGATTACAATAAGCCTTCTGAGTCCTTGCAGGAAGAGAGGAGGAACCATCCATTTCAATAATAAACCATATGTAATACTTACCAGAAAAGATTAAAAGGGATAAATCCACTGTATCCCCATTGCCATTCAGCCCCTGACCCCCTGTATGTTGAATTGTTGAGTGTTGAGTTGAGCTAATTATTTGATTAAAATGGAGGTGTGGTTGCCAAATGTTGGGAACTGCTTAGTCTAAAGTTGTGCCCTCTAAAAGTGAAAATGCTCCGAAAACCCCATTTGACTAGTGAAAATGCGGTGAATGAATGATTTCCCCCCTCAAAATGTGCATTGATTCAAAAAATTCAATGCGCAACTACCTCAAAAAAGCCTTAGAATGAAGAAAATGCGCCCTATCTGGCCACTCTGCTTGCGCCAGGCTATAAAATGAGAAGCCGAAAAATAAGCCAAATGTAATAGAAACAGTCAGAACGCAGATTACAAATGGCTATCCTAAAAAAATTTAAAGGTAGAGCCTAAAACTTACATTCATATATCTAGGGATGTAAAAATGTCTATAAAAATTTATTTTCTCGAAATTAGAAGAAGAACTTTTGGATAAAAACGACATGTTAGCCTCAGCCGGGGTCATTTCTATTTTATTCGTTAATCATTGTTATTTCATAAGATATATTTGAATGTTGTTTTTCTTCCAATCCAATAACTTTTTATAGTTTTTTTTAGCCAAACCTGTGTTTGAGGATTCTCAAATACTTTATTAAATCAACCAGAATTTGCAACGCTGTACTGTCTTTTTGGATGAAACTTTTAACCATATTTTGTTAAAATTATGTTAAATTTGTTTCTAAAGCTGAAGTTGTTTGTTCTCTTTCATTAAGCAACTTAATCTATAAATTTAGGCTTATAATAATTTTTTAACCTCATAAGGATTATGTTAAATTGATAAAGTTTAGGCTCTGGCTAGTTTCGGGAGTCCCATTATAAGGCGATAAACATTGGGGCTGAAGTTTAATAATTATTGTCATGGGTTCAATAATAGAAATATGTTAACATTAAATAAAACATGTTAACATAATAATAAATAAAATGTTAACATTTCTGAATAAAATTTAGTTATGGTAGACATCGTAAATTATTTGTCTTACCTCGGTTTTGATTCTGGGTTGAAAAAAAAAACACATTCACCTGGCTGGTTAAATTCTGTTTAAAAAATAGTCTGAAAATCTCATGTTGTTTTTTAGATAAATGTTTAAAAAAATTTGGTTTTAAGAAAATTCAAGTGAGAGACTCTAGATAGTTTCATTTCCGGAATTTTGGTTCCAGATTAAAGTGCTATTAGTGTTCTTTTTAAGATAAGTATGTGAGAAAATCATAAACAGCGTGCATCACAAATATATTGGGTAACTCATAAGCACAGTTTATATAATTATCCAGTAATTTTATCGCAGATCATTTCTGGTCTTCATTCTCGGTAAGAACAAAAAGCTCCTCCTACTTATTTCTGCATTAGCGGTTTTGTCTGTTTCCGCTTGTTTCCAACAAAGTGCATTATTCGTAATAGCGGGTTTCCACTTGTTTCCGATTAGATCACAGTCTGACTTGTCTACCCGTGAAAAGATCTGATTCCGCTTATGTTTCTATCTGCAAAAACGTTCTCTGGAGCACTCGCACCTTGGTCCGGGTTTTTATAATGGGTGAGATAGGGAAAGATCATACTGGATAATTATATAAACTGTGCTCATAAGAGTGGAAAATGGCGCTAGTGCAAAAAAAAACTATCAATGTCATCTACCGTTCGGAAACACTTAGTATTTATTTCAGTGAAATAATGTCAATAATAAATTTACTTAGTATAATTGGTAAAATTAGGGTAGTAATAAATGTCTGATCTCAGTTCTTTACAGAAAAATGATTACAGAGTTTGTAAACAATGTCGTGTCACCACACGCTAGATGGTGTTCATTTCTGTCAAGACTAGTGCCAGTTTCCCCTCTAGTAAGATACTCTGTCCCATCATTAATAGAGCAATATTGCTTGGTCATTTTTAGTTGATAAAATGCACCATCTTCTATATGAACCTGACCTTAATTCTGATAGAAGATGGTAAATTGTGTCTAGTAAAAAAAACTAAGAGATATGACCATACGAATTCTGGCAGCCTTCTTTGAGCAGGTCCGCTGATCGACTATCGAAGAATTTTGATGTGTTGAATAGGGAATACAATAACGTAGGTTTGTCGTTTAATGTGTCAAAATCTGCCATCTTGTTTTTCAATGCGGAGCAGTGCGAAGAAGAAATCCATTTGAACGATTCAGTTGTGAAATCATCTGAGAGCTTTACTTACCTTGGTTTACCAGTCGGTCGAAGCCTCCACTCCACCGGGATGCTACTTATACGCATCGTAGAAGTGAGAATCCGGATTGTGTACGGGTCAATTATTGGTAATAGACATCGGTTCTGCCGTAAATATTTTGTGTCCCTGTATATTGCCATTGCCCTTCCACATGTACTGTATATAGCACCTTTTTGGAAATACCTGTCGTCTACCTAGTGTGCAAAAGTAAGAGTTCTGTTTTTCGATTCGCGAAGTTCCTTCTGAGACTTCCATCATGGTTAAATAACTCCTATATCCTGCCTAATTATGGTGTATCCCACCCAACAGTCTGTGTTAACCCTGTCGCCGAGACTTTTTTGAAAAACGCTAAGGGATGAGCGAACCCGTTGCTAGCCATCCTGTGCCAGTAGTTTTGCTAATCTACATCAAATATATTTAGTGATGTTCCCTAGTGTGACTTTTCTTTTCTTTTTCCTTTGTTATACTCCGTTTTAATTCCATGTGAATTTTCGGGCAATAAATTTACTTATTTACTAACTTACTTTGCATTTTTTTTCAGGCTTCAAATTATATAAATGAAACAATTTAAAAGATTCGCTTACTTAAATGAACTTTAAACAAGCCCAGATTTTAAATTGCTTGGGCTCAGAACAAAAAAAAACAAACTACCGGGTATTTTTGACCATTACATAACTAAACAAGTAAATGTTTTCCCTGAGTGTCGGGTCTATTTTTCAGTGATTACCTCAACATCTTTTACTTCAGATGGATAGTTCCTGTCTCTGCACAAACAATACTTAATTATCTGGCTTTTTAAGGGTAAAGTTTGTTAAAAAGATTTCTTGTTCATGGAAAAGACTCTCAGAAGAGATACTGGTGGCGGCTCCGTAAAATCTATTTCGTGGAAACTTTGTATGGGTATTTCTGGGAACAATATTACAAGACTTGAGTGGATCAATTGAAATTCTGTTGAGCCTTAATAGATTCAGCAGCTGGCCAAGCATATCAGACTTTTACTACTAAAGCTTAATCGTGTTAATACCATAAACTAGCTTGATACTGCTGTAGGCTAAATAATAGGGATTGTCACGGTAATAACATTTACTTATACAGACTGAACAGCAAGCACGGCCAAATTCTCTCTTGCTATTTTGTTCTCAGCTTAGAGAACATCGTCAGGAGAGATATAAATTTCACTCAAACATGGATGAAGGTCAGTTGCAATCATGACGGATGTGTTCTGACCAAGGTTTATCATCCTAGAGAGTATTTTATTTGACAAAAATACTCTTCAGTAACATTTGAGAGTACACCTCAGAAGCATTTGAGACTAAAAGCGGTTCAAGATTAACAGCAGGCTATGCCAACTTGTGGACACTTATATGTCTGCTATGTATCATTATGTATGAGCCAATGAATTGACTTTGTTAGTATTCATATTTTCGGCCATTTGTCAAATAATTTTCATACTAGTACTACTACTAATAACTCAGTGCATCATCGGCCACCAGTTGCCAACACTTCAAAACACGCTCTTTCTCCATCTCAATATATTAAGATCCTCCCTTAAAGCTGCTTTAGTAAATCGACGTCGATGTCGAACATTCAAGCCAATGGAGCCCCAAAATGAAAGTTGTAACATCATTAAATTATAGACAAATGGGTAAAGAATCAGTTTGCCCTACACTACCAGGCATCCCAAATTTCAACTCCAAATTTTGATAACTTCAAAATTTTGTCACCCTACACTACCAACCAACCCATATTCATCATAGTAGTGTTATCTGTTGAGTTGATCATTGTATTTTCTCAACATAGAAAAGAAGAGTTAAAAACAATCAACTGATCTACGAATTTGTTAGAATCAAATACGCCTAGTTAGTTTTCTTGTGCATACAATTTATCGTTGCTTTAAGAATGGTATATTCCTTTTGTATAATATTGGCCCAACAACTGCTCTGTTGCTGTGCCTATATCATTCTTGAGAATAAAAAAGGTCTACATTCAATTCTATAATAAACTGCTCAATAAATGGTTATAATCTTCATCGAGAATAAAATACGTAGTTTTAAAAGCTTTTGATATTAATAGCAGCAAGTTTAGCCATCCTTCAACAAGGGGAAAGGAGCTACTAATTTTTCTACAAGGGGCTAGAATACCTACAAAATAAACAACAAAAACTGACGTTCTAATATTACTCCCGCTGAAATGAATTAATTGAAACTTGCGGTTCATTCCCATCCTCAAACAGGTTTTAAACCTACAGTAATTACAGGAATGTCTTTTTCCCTTGCTTGGCATGCTGCAATTCTTTTAATATGAACACTGGTAAGTTTTGAATCGATACAAAAATAGTGTTGTCATCAATTTTGAATGCATCTCCAAAAAATGTGTTTTCCATGTGGAACATGAAAGGATGCCATAGTGATAACCAGCAGATACAGCCCCACATACTCTACAAGAATAAATTGTAGCCGCTAAAAACCAAAAAATAACTTGAAAAAAAATTTACAGATGAAAAATATTCGTAGACTGGTTAAAATAAAAGTCCTGGGGAAACAGCACATCCTCTAAATAGAATTGACAGAAAAAGCTGTTTAATTTTGTCCGTCTTAAGTCATATTTTGTATAATTGACACATATGTTCTAAAGGAACACAATTGACTTTCCTACTAAGCTAATTGTGACACCCTTTCATTATAATTGGTAATCCCCACTTTGCATATACTAAGTAAACACTTGCAGTCTATATCATTTACGTTTTGCACTATATTAGGGAAATTCAACTTCCTGTGCAGTGTTGCCAAAGGGACACTTCTTTTTCAGTACCTTTTATTCAGTATCATTTAAGTACCTTTTTATTTTTCCCTAGCAAACCCAATTCCATCTTCTTTTACTGACTCTTTTTCAGTTTCATAAGCAGACATTTCATGACAAATTAAAACCTACTGAACAAACTGTTACAAGCAAACGATGAGCACGTGAATAAGATAAATGTACACTACTTATTTAATACAATCCAACTCTCAAAAGATATTACTAATACAGTTTCTTTCTGCAATTTCTGAGATTCAATGTGTAGTAAAAGTTAAGCATAAATAAGTTTAAAAGAAATACAGTGTTACGTAGATGACACACATCTTTTAAGATAGAAATCATTACTGTGGAGATTTGGCATTCTAGGAATCAGAATTTCTGGATCCAACTAATCTCACCTGTCTTAAGTCGCATTTTATATAATTGACCCTTCTGTTCTAAAGGAATACAATTGAATTACATACTAAGGTAATTGTGACCCCCTTCTATTATAATTGGCAATCGCCACTTTGCATATACTAAGTGGACAAACACTTGCAGTCAATATCATTTACGTTTTACACTATATTAGAGAAAGTCAACTTCAGTAAAAGAAACTCTAGATAGTTTCATTTCCAGAATTTTGGTTCCAGATTAAAGTGCTATTAGTGTTCTTTTTAAGATAAGTATGTGAGAAAATCATAAACAGCGTTCATCACAAAGATATTGGGTAACTCATAAGCACAGTTTATATAATTATCCAGTAAGTTTATCGCAGATCATTTCTGGTCTTCATTCTCGTTACGAACAAAAAGCTCCTCCCACTTCTCTCTGCATTAGCGGTTTTGTCTGTTTCCGATTGTTTCCAACAAAGTGCATTATTCGTAATAGCGGGTTTCCACTTGTTTCCGATTAGATCACAGTCTGACTTGTCTACCCGTGAAAAGATCTGATTCCGCTTATGTTTCTATCTGCAAAAACGTTCTCTGGAGCACTCGCACCTTGGTTCGGGTTTTTATAATGGGTGAGATAGGGAAAGATCAGACTGGATAATTATATAAACTGTGCTCATAAGAGTGGAAACTGGCGCTAAAGCAAAAAAAACTATCAATGTCATCTAGCGTTTGGAAACACTTAGTATTTATTTCAGTGAAATAATGTCAATAATTAATTTACTTAGTATAATTGGTAAAATTAGGGTAGTAATAAATGTCTGATCTCAGTTCCTTACAGAAAAATGATTACAGAGTTTGAAAACAATGTCGTGTCGCCACACGCTAGATGGTGTTAATTTCTGTCAAGAGTAGTGCCAGTTTCCCCTCTAGTAAGATACTCTGTCCCATCATTAATAGAGCAATATTGCTTGGTCATTTTTAGTTGATAAAATGCACCATCTTCTATATGAACCTGACCTTAATTCTGATAGAAGATGGTAAATTGTGTCTAGTAAAAAGAACTAAGCGATATGACCATACGAATTCTGGAAGCCTTTTTTGAGAAGGTTCGCTGATCGACTATCGAAGAATTTTGATGTGTTGAATAGGGAATACAATAAAATAGGTTTGTCGTTTAATGTGTCAGAATCTGCCATCTTGTTTTTCAATGCAGAGCAGTGCGAAGAAGAAATCCATTTGAACGATTCAGTTGTGAAACCATCTGAGAGCTTTACTTACCTTGGTTTACCAGTCGGTCGAAGCCTCCACTCCCCGGGATGCTGCTTATACGCATCGTAGAAGTGAAAATCCGGATTGTATACGGGTCAATTATTGGTAATAGACATCGGTTCTGCCGTAAATATCTTGCGTCCCTGTATATTGCCATTGCCCTTCCACGTGTACTGTATATAGCACCTTTTCGGAAATGCCTGTCGTCCGCCCAGTGTGCAAAAGTAAGAGTTCTGTTTTTTCGATTCGCGAAGTTCCTTCTGAAACTTCCACCATGGTTAAATAACTCCTATATCCTGCGTAATTATGGTGTATCCGATCCAACAGTCTGTGTTAACCGTGTCGCCGAGAATTTTTTGAAAAACGCTAAGGGAAGAGCAAACCCGTTGCTAGCCATCCTGTGCCAGTAGTTTTGCTAATGTACATCAAATATGCTTGGTGATGTTCCCTAGTGTGACTTTTCTTTTCTTTTTCCTTTGTTATGCTCCGTTTTAATTCCATGTGAATTTTTGGGCAATTAATTTACTTACTTACTAACTTACTTTGCATTTTTTTTTCAGGCTTCAAATTATATAAATGAAACAATTTAAAAAGATTCGCTTACTTAAATGAACTTAAAGCAAGCCCAGATTTTAAATTGCTTGGGCTCAGAACAAAAACAAACAAACTACCGGGTATTTTTGACCATTACATAACTAAACAAGTAAATGCTTTCTCTGAGTGTTGGGCCTATTTTTCAGTGATTACCTCAACATCTTTTACTTCAGATGGATAGTTCCTGTCTCTGCACAAACAATACTTCATTATCTGGTTTATTAAGGGTAAAGTTTGTTAAAAAGATGTCTTGTTCATGGAAAAGACTCTCAGAAGAGATACTGGTGGCGGCTCCGTAAAATCAATTTCGTGGAAACTTTGTATGGGTATTTCTGGGAACAATATTACAAGACTTGAGTGGATCAATTGAAATTCTGTTGAGCCTTAATAGATTCAGCAGCTAGCCAAGCATGTCAGACTTTTACTACTAAAGCTTAATCGTGTTAATACCATAAACTAGCTTGATGCTGCTGTGGGCTAAATAATAGAGATTGTCACGGTAATAACATTTACTTATACAGACTGAATAGCAAGCAAGGCCAAATTTTCTCTTGCTATTTTGTTCTCAGCTTAGAGAACATCGTCAGGAGAGATATAAATTTCACTCAAACATGGATCAAGGTCAGTTGCAATCATGACGGATGTGTTCTGACCAAGGTTTATCATCCTAGAGAGTTATTTATTTGGCAAAAATACTCTTCAGCAACATTTGAGAGTACACCTCAGATGCATTTGAGACTAAAAGCGGTTCAAGATTAACAGCAGGCTATGCCAACTTTTGGACACTTATATGTCTGCTTTGTATCATTATGTATGAGCCAATGAATTGACTTTGTTAGTCTTCATATTTTCGGCCATTTGTCAAATAATTTTCATACTAGTGTTACTACTAATAACTCAGTGCATCATCGGCCACCAGATGCCAACACTTCAATACGCGCTCTTTCTCCATCTCAATATATTCAAATCCTCCCTTAAAGCTGCTTTAGTAAATCGACGTCGATGTCGAACATTCAAGCCAATAGAGCCCCAAAATGAAAGTTGTAACATCATTAAATTATAGACAAATGGGTAAAGAATCAGTTTGCCCTACACTACCAGGCATCCCAAATTTCAACTCCAAATTTTGATAACTTCAAAAGTTTGTCACCCTTCACTACCAACCAACCCATATTCGTCATAGTAGTGTTATCTGTTGAGTTGATCATTGTATTTTCTCAACATAAAAAAGAAGAGTTAAAAACAATCAACTGATCTACGAATTTGCTAGAATCAAATATGCCTAGTTAGTTTTCTTGTGCATACAATTTATCGTTGCTTCAAGAATGGTATATTTCTTTTGTATAATATTGGCCCAACAACTACTCTGTTGCTGTGTCTATATCATTCTTGAGAATAAAAAAAGGTCTACATTCAATTCTATAATAAACTGCTCAGTAAATGGTTATAATCTTCATCGAGAATAAAATACGTGGTTTTAAAAGCTTTTGATATTAATAGCAGCAAGTTTAGCCATCCTTCAACAAGGGGAAAGGAGCTACTAATTTTTCTACAAGGGGCTAGAATACCTACAAAATAAACAACAAAAACTGACGTTCTAATATTACTCCCGCTGAAATGAATTAATTGAAACTTGCGGTTCATTCCCATCCTCAAACAGGTTTTAAATCTACAGTACTTGCAGGAATGTCTTTTTCCCTTGCTTGGCATGCTGCAATTCTTTTAATATGAACACAGGTAAGTTTTGAATCCATACAAAATAGTGTTGTCATCAATTTTGAATGCATCTCCAAAAAATGTGTTTTGCATGTGGAACTCGAAAGGATGCCATAGTGATAACCAGCAGATACAGCCCCACATACTCTACAAGAATAAATTGTAGCCGCTAAAAACCAAAAAATAACTTGAAAAAAAATTTACAGATGAAAAATATTCGTAGATAAGCACTGGTTAAAATAACAGTCCTAGGTAAACAGCACATCCTCTAAATAGATTTGACAGATAAAGTTGTTTAATCTCGCCCGTCATGAGTCACATTTTATATAATTGACCCATCTGTTCTAAAGGAATACAATTGAATTACATACTAAGCTAATTGTGACACCCTTCCATTATAATTGGTAATCGCCACTTTGCATATACTAAGTGGGCAAACACTTGCAGTCTATATCGTTTACGTTTTGCACTATATTAGGGAAATTCAACTTCCTGTGCAGTGTTGCCAAAGGGACACTTCTTTTTCAGTACCTTTTATTCAGTACCATTTAAGTACCTTTTTATTTTTCCCTAGCAAACCCAATTCCATCTTCTTTTACTGACTTTTTTTCAGTTTCATAAGCAGACATTTCATGACAAATTATAACCTACTGAACAAACTGTTACAAGCAAACGATGAGCACGTGAATAAGATAAATGTACACTACTTATTTAATATAATCCAACTCTCAAAAGATATTACTAATACAGTTTCTTTCTGCAATTTCTGAGATTCAATGGGTAGTAAAAGTTAAGCATAAATAAGTTTAAAAGAAATACAGTGTTGCGTAGATAACATACATCTTTTAAGATAGAAATCATTACTGTGGAGATTTGGCATTCTAGGAATCAGAATTTCTGGATCCAACTAATCTCACCTGTCTTAAGTCGCATTTTATCTAATTGACCCTTCTGTTCTAAAGGAATACAATTGAATTACATACTAAGGTAATTGTCACCCCCTTCCATTATAATTGGCAATCGCCACTTTGCATATACTAAGTGGACAAACACTTGCAGTCAATATCATTTACGTTTTACACTATATTAGAGAAAATCAACTTCCTGTGCAATCTTGCCAAAGGGATAATTCTTTTTTATTACCATTTAAATACCTTTCCATTCTTCCCTAGCAAACCCGATTCTACCTTCTTTTACTGACTCTTTTTCAGTTTCATAAGCAGACATTTCATGACAAATTAAAGCCTACTGAACAAACTGTTACAAGCATATGAGCATGTCAATAAGATAAATATACG
This sequence comes from Artemia sp. Qi Xiang Cuo, assembly GCF_049724085.1. Lineage (NCBI taxonomy): Eukaryota > Metazoa > Arthropoda > Branchiopoda > Anostraca > Artemiidae > Artemia > Artemia sp. Qi Xiang Cuo. Next base: position 34,602,624 of record NC_142807.1, read on the forward strand.
CTACTTATTCAATATAATTCAGCTTTCAAAAGATATTACTAATACAGTTTGTTTCTGCAATTTCTGAGATTCAATGTGTGGTAAAAGATAAGCATAAATAAGCTTAAAAGAGATACAGTGTTGCGTAGATAACACACAGCATTTAAGATAGAAATCATTACTGTAGAGATTTGGCATTCTAGGAATCAGAATTTCTGGATCCAACTAATCTTTGGCTTTTTTACTTTCAGATGGATAGTTCATGTCTCTGCAGAAACAATACTTAATTATCTTGCTTATTGAGGGCGAAATTTTTTAAAAGGATGACCACATCCAGAGTTTTTAAATCCTCATCCAGAGAAATTCCACCTTCTGCTCCTATGTTGACGTTTACTTAACGTAAGGTTAACTCACGTCTCGCAAAAATTTAAATTTCAACTTCTATCAAATTTTTAGTTGCTATGTTGTGAACTTCTCCAATCATAATTGGAGAAGTGGGGGTTTACGTTATCTAAGGTAAAATAATTTACACTTAAACAAGTTATTTAACGGTTTTGCATCCCTAGTAAACCCCAAAAATTCAAAACTCTATTAGGGCGGGGTACCACATATTTCTAGGTTAGAATCCTTCCTCTACTTTCATTTTGGAAGTGGTAATTGACTACTGTGAAACGTAATTTCTCAAAAATCTACTATCAGAATTACGGCTACTAAGAACTTGCCTGAGGATCCAACTCTCTAAACCTTATTCTGTATTTTAGAGCACCCCGTTTCAGAATTCTGCGATTCACATTCAGTTTTTGCTTTTGAGTTTTAACGGAGTGTTTTTTCTGTAATTCTAATTTTTGACGTGTCTTTTTTATTTCAACTTGCAAATTACTTATCTTTTGCGAGATTTTTATGGTTTGTCATGGGCAGACTGATAGATTGGGATTTTTGGAAATCAGGGCCCTAACTTTTTTAGACCTAAGATGGGTTCTTGCACCTTACTCTATGTCACGGGGCTTTTGCACAATATATCCTATAGACGTTTTTGTAATTTCTTAACATAGGCTTTTTTCTTATATTCTACAATAAATTAAGTTCTTATGTTTTTTTTGCCTTTGTTAAATTAGAGTTATCTAGTTTCTGTTTTTTCATAATTTTTAAACTTGTTTCGGTCGAAAACAGGATCAGCCGCTTTGTGGCATGTTTGAAACAGGTATGATGCGGCATGGCCGCTTAGAAGCAAAAATGAATTCTTGTCGAAAAGGAGCATGTTTAAGAGCTGACGTCACAAGACTTGTTTTGTTTCTTAAGCTAATACGAAGGTGATGACATGCCAATTCTAAACCAAAAACGACTCTATGGAAATGTGGCACGTATAGGCATCATGTCAAAAAACTTGTTTTTGTTCTATAATCTAATATGAAAACTATGGCAAAAGTTCATTTGCATTGAATAATTAAGGGTTTGCTGGAATTCAGTGTTATATTAAGTACTTTGAAATAAAGATGGCAGTGAGAGATAAACCCCTTTTTAAAAAATGGATGTCTTTTCAACTTAGGATTTATAAATACCTACTTCTAAGGTGTAGAATGTACAAAAATTGAAGTAGACATTTTATTTGCAAATATATTTGTTTCCTTTATGTATAAATTATATTTTTTGGAAGGAGATTGTATAAAACATTTAATTAAAAATTTTTGATGGTTTTCGTTCAAATGAGAAATTTTGTTTATCACTGGTTTCATATTAAGTGGGACTCTTGTTAAAACGGATTTAAATGGCCATGTTCATTGAAAAGGGGTGATTCTAACCCTCTAAATAGCTCTCTCTGGAGCTATTGTTTTATCCTTATATCCTTTCACTCTATACCTTCAACTCTGTTTCTACTTAGCCTTTTGTGTCATTCCTATCTAGTATTCATTCATATAGAAAAAAATTACAAGAAACGTTGAATCGATAAATACTTTATTTTAAATAAGAGATTATTTTATAAAATACATGGTTGTGTCTTCTTTCACTGTCAAATCCATAGACACTTTGAGTGTCTGTTTTGTCGTTGTCGGGTAAACTTCGAAAGGTTAAATTTTCGTTTTTTTTTTCTTATTTCTTTTTTGTTTAGCAATGAGGACAACTTGAGGGAGGTCCTTGTTGAAATATTTGCTTGTTTCTTCGTCATCATGGTTTGCCACTGGCTGACAAAATCCTTGTTTTCTCACCTTTTTTGATTTTATTTTTCATTTTATTATTTTCTTTCCTCTCTGAGTTTCATATGTCAAGTATAGCCTGTGTGGTCTTATAAGTTTTTTAAATATAAAGTTTTTGGTGTTAGTGATGTTTAAGTAAAGAGCGACTCGGTCCAACAACAATCAAAATAAAAAATAAAATTTATTCCTCAAACTCTGCGGGCCTGATGAAATTCACCTGATTTTTGACAAAGGAGGAAACAGCATCGAAATGTAAAGCACGTTAATATTCAGCATATTAGAGAGCCTCTGTGTAGAAGTTTTTAACTCCTATTTTCTATCTAAAATCTTGAATTTTGTACTTTTTACTAGAAGAGATACGGGTTTATATGTTTCGTTCCCCATGCCCAATTGTAGCAAACCAAACCTGGAAGATTAGAAGAGGGCTTGTTTGATCGTGAATCACAAATATTACTGACCTTTTAGAATAACCAAAGATTGGAGGGTAGCTAGCAATTGTTCCACGCCTCTTTTTACCCATATAATGACAGATCAAAATTTGGCATTATTAATTTGATTTAAACAGTAGAAAGGTCCAATAATTTATCTTTGGGGAGGAAATGATCCCTTATAGTCCCAGAAGAAGGAACTACAAGTTACGCAGTTTGCCCACCGTTCACATATAGTATTTCTCATTGAAGAATATGAGAAAAATTATAATGGGAAGCGGTATTTTTTGGTGGGAAGGGGGTCCTTGAGTGGTATGAAGCCCTTCCGGGGGAATAATTTTGCATGGTAAGATTCAAGGAAATTTCTGTGGCAAATTTTACACAGAAAGCAGGAAAGGATTTCTTGTCAAAATTTGAAAAACAATCAGAAATTCCATTTATAAAACCAAGTTTTAAGCTTAAGAGAAACAAGAGCCATTTTAAATATGAGTGGAGCGGCTCCTTTCTCAACCCTTGCTCTTTAAGCTAGTTAGTTTTCGTTTTCGTTCTATGACTCGCTCTTTTAGGAATGAGTCATAGAACACAAGGGCTGTTGAATTTGAAGTATTTTTAAATAACTTGCTTTTTAGAGTAAAGAGCGAGGATTGAGAATGCGACTGTACTGGAAAAACTTCTGATCATTTTAAGTTTAAACCTTGCTCTTTACTTTCAGTTGAAAAAATTTGTCTTTTCATTTGTTTATTCAATAAAATCAACCGGTTACTGACGCCAAATTATAAATTTTGGACTTCATCAATTTTACCTTCAAATTTTGGACAAATTTTGGACAGTAATAAAACAGTGGAACTTAAACAGTAAAGAAATTGGAGCGAATAAACAGCAATATTATAAAGTTGATATGTATTTATTATAGTCAAATTTTATAGGAGATAAAACATACGCATTTTCATATGTTAATAAATAACTCTTAATATGGCAATATTAACTAAATCTGCTTATTCCAAAAATCTGCTGAAGTGTACAAATGCTTTTGGGAGCATTTCGGGATCTATTGTTTCATTTCTTTAGTTAATTAGGGGGAAAACAACTGTATAGATTATGCTTAAAATTAGCTGTTTAGAATATATAATTTCGTAAAATGAAATCCTGACACGGTAAAAAACGAACAAAGATAGGACAAAGCCTGAAAACAAACCAAAATAAGATGCACATGGTTTTTTTCTCTTAGAATTGATAGTAGAAAGTTAAGATGACATCAACTCATTGATCTGGAAATGTGAAGGATTTTCTATAGTTAGGACTTAGGAAAAAGTTGTCCCCTGGTATTGGAGGATTAACATACGGGGGTCACCACTTTTAAAGGCAAAAATGGCGCAAAGGGGTTGCTATGCCACTTACTGGAGGGGGAGATCCCTCGTCGGCCCAAAATAGTAGGATTTCTGCGGTTACTCCAACGGTTCCGTACATACTAGCGTGATCGGATGGTCCAGGGCCACTTTTAAAAGCCAAGGTTTACCGATAAGATTTCTAACTATCTCTTTAGACTCAACCTAGGCTGAAAAGTTAAAAGAGTACATAGTATAAAAAAAGTCTTACTGTATTCACTTCACGCTGCATAAGAACTGATTTAAAAAAAGACTTTCTCCCAGCCCACTCCGCTAGACGCGTGACTGTGACATGGGGTACGGGGTGGTAAATTAATTCTTCCAGCCAATCCTAGGTCTTTGCCAAGAATGGCAAAGATTTGCAACTTATCTCACAGTCAGTCACTTAATTGAGGTTAGTAATGAACCAGGAGAAACAAAAAATATTCTCAAGAAGAAAGCTATCAACAAACTCCTAGGTGATGACATATTGCAAACAGCTATAACTCAACTATCTTCCATCAAAAATGACATAGATTCCACATCGAAGCTAGTTAAGCCTGTTGAATCAACTGCTAATCAAATCGATGCCATTGCAATAGTTAAAGGCAAGAAATCTAAGAAAAAAACGGAACACTTTACATCCCAGTCCAAAATTACCACCAATGATAATTCATCGGCTGAAGAAGAATTTCAGTATTCAAATCAAGCAAATGATGAAACTTCGACCACAATGGATATTTTAATGTATACTATGCAAGATTTTACGTTTTTCACGAAATTATCACTGTGCAATAATGCTGTTTTTAACTATTACGATGACCAAAATAATTTGCGCAAAAGCCCCTTAGCTAGCCCTGATAGCCCCTTAAGCCGTTTTAACTGTCAATATCTCGACACGTTAGATTTTGTGAAAAATGTAACCAAAGCTAATTGAAGAGACAAAACTTAATATAATCTGCTTTAACATCAAAAGCATAAGAGACAAGTGGACTAATTTTAAAAATTTAATTTTTATTAACGGCTACTGACCTTTCAACGAAATTGGAATTACGGAGATGTGGCTTTCAGAAATTGATGATACTAATGAATTTTCCCTCCCTGGCTTTCAAGCTATTCATATTGAAAGAAGATTAACCAAGTCCTCTGGTGGCATTTCTCTTTACATCTGGTCAAGTCTAAAATTCACCAGGCTATTACACTGTGAATCCTTATTCTCGCAACCTATAAATAATAGATGCATTTATTCAATAATTGTTGATATAAGTGTTGACGACAATTCTTTTATTTTTTCATTGTTTTATAAACCACCCTCATTTCCGACACCTATCTTTTGTAATCTTTTTGATGACTTTTCTAGTTTTATTAATTTATCACAAAAGAAGGCAATAGTTTTTGGGGACTTTAATTTTAATTTACTAAATGTTAGCAGTAAATAATGATTGTGATACCTTCTTTGAAACATTTACCTTAAGTGGTCGTCTTCCAACAATTTTTTTTCCTACTAGAGTTGATCCTATGAGGTCTACCGCTACTGTAATTGATAACATTTTTGTATCCACTTCCCTAGGAAACCACCTGTCCTCCAAAATAATATTCTCTGACCTGTCAGACCACTTTCCAATCTATCTCTTCCTACCCTTCCAACCAACTACTAAACACCCTAGAACTAATATCCCTACATCTAATAGAATATATAATATTGTGAATATGAACCGGTTCACGGATCGTTTGAAATAATTTGACTGGTCCAAGATTTTGGATTGTAAGAATCTTAATATAGCAAAATTTTGTATTACACAATGACTGAGTCATCTTGTGAATTCGTACTTTTAAATTTTTAAATCAAACTATAAATCGACCTTTACACCCCCCAAGATTTTCGAGTGACGTACCATCTCTTTATATTTTAAAAATAACATATGTAAGTTGGCTTGCAAAACCAGTAGCGTTATTGACCTAACTAATTATAAAACTTACAAAAACTTATATACCAAACTCATCCGTGAAGCAAAAAAAAAATATTATTCAAAAATCACTCACTGCAAAGGGAACTTGCAAGGAAAATTACACCATCATATTCAGCATATTTGATAACTCTACTTTATAAGTTTCAAGGCCCTATACACCATAATACGGAATTTTACATTTTTACCACAAGAAAGATCTCGAATGCATGTTACTTTGTTTCTTTAATTTCTTCCCCAAGGGTGACCAAATCGAAACAGTGATCCTATAAGCTCAGAAGACGGTTCATATACAATCGATGCAAAACAAAATTTGGCGCGATATAATCAACTTCGTGACAAAGCTTTTTTAAAGTATAAAAAAGGTGGACTTGCCCTTATCGAAACTAGAATACTTTGAAACTCCATTTAAAAGGCCATTTCTTGGCCAAACCTAAACATTTTGACACTCCTGAAAAGCCAAATTTCGTTTCAAATTTTGCTTCAAATTTGACATCTTTCAATGCAAAGCAGCTAGTTGCTCTTCCCTTTCTCGAACAGCAACAAGTTCATGAAAATGAATAAGGTCAATTAAAATAATTCTATAGAGCATTAAGTGCTACCTAATAATTGAGCTATCACTAGTCCTACCTGGGTTTTGTTGGGGTAATATAAAACAACGGGCTAAAATTTACCAACTACTAAATAATCGAGCATTTCATTTGTGGTTTTTTGCGCACTGTTAGTTAGAGCTGCGTCCGAGAAACTATTTATTGTACGTGGATCTGTTGCATCTTGACCAAGAGGTATCTAATTGATATCTTTTGGTGTATTATCATTGTGTTGGAAAATTTATTAGAAGTGTGCAAACATTTTATGCACATACCATTAAACACATTTCCTTGGACCACTAGTGCTACCTGGGTTTTGTTGGGGTGATATGAGAAAATGGGCTAAAATTTACCGACAACTAAATAATCGAGCATTTCATTTGTGTTTTTTGCAAACTGTCAGTAAGAACTGCGTCCTAGAGAATATTTATGGTGCTTGGGTCGGTTACAACTTGACCAAGAGGTATCTTATTGCTCTGTTTTTGGTTATTATTATTGTGTTTGAAAAGTTTTGTGATGCGTGCAAACAATTTTTGCACAGAGCAGGAAAGACCCTTCCTTGGCCCACTAGTGCTACCTAGGTTTTGTTGGGGTGATATGAGAAAATGGGCTAAAATTTACCGACAACTAAATAATCGAGCATTTCATTTGTGTTTTTTTGCTAATTGTCAGTGAGAACTGCGTCCTAGAGAATATTTATGGCACTTGGGTCGGTTGCAACTTGACCAAGAGGTATCTTACTGCTATGTCTTCGGGTATTATGATTGTTATAGTAAAATTATTTTATTTGTGCAAACAATTTTTGCTAAGAGAATGAAAGACCAATCAATGGACCACTGATACTACCTAGGTTATGTTGGGGTGATATGAAATAATAGGCTAAACTTTACCGACAACTAAATAATCGAGCATTTCATTTGCAGTTTTTTGCAAACTGTCAGTGAGAACTGCGTCCTAGAAAATATTTATGGCGCTTGGGTCGGTTGCAACTTGACCAAAAGGTATCTTATTGCTCTGTCTTGGGTATTATTATTGTGTTTGAAAAAGTATGTGATGCGTGCAAACAATTTTTGCACAGAGCAGGAAAGACCATTCCTTGGCCCGCTAGTGCTTCCTGGGTTTTGTTGGGATGATATGAAAAAATAGGCTAAAATTTACCAACGACTAAATAATCGATCATTCCATTTTTACAACTAAAAAATCCTTAATGAAGCATAGGACTTTTCGCTACTGTATATTATATTCAAAGTATTTTGGACAGATTAGGAAGAGCATTAAATAATTAATTCAGTTTAATTAGCCGGAGTGGTGTCATATATAAATATAAGTACAAAGTTGTTAACTAGTGAGAACGCATTTGGCAATAGTATAGAAAAAAGACGTTTTTGTTTGAGAATGATTATATTTCAAATTAACCCTTACTTTGATTATTATTTTCTTGGTATAAAATTCATATCTAACATCACCCTGTTGTCACTTCCCCGCCACGTTGAGGCGAAACTGATAGTGCTTTTGATTTTGTTTTTATTTTGTGAAGTATATACGTATTATTTAAAAAAAATAAACATTTTATAGTTATACCTCTAAATAAAATCAAAAGTACAAGGGATGGCCCACCACTACAACTACCAATGAAACTGTAAGCGATAAAACTGTAATCAAACTGCAAGCAATAAAAAGAAAAATAATGACCCTTTGAATTTCAGCTTAGGCATTCCTTTTGAATTAGATATAAACGAAATTTGTTTTGTCGGTTTCTTTTTTGCTCATTACTGTTGTTAATTTTCAGCTCATGACAGCTTTGGATAAAAAAGAAGACAAATGAAGAATTAGAAAATCATAATGCTTGAGAACATTGTATCAACCGTTCTGAACTACAATTGAACAAAAGTGTAAGATAAAAAAATTTTGAAATATTATAAAGCTAATCTTCAATACTCTGGTAAAATCAAATGTTATATTCGTGGATAAGAAATACTAATTAGTAATGAATCATTAGTGCAACTTAACATAAGTTATATTCTTTTATTCTGTTTCACAGTTTTTATTTCATATTTAATTTCCCTTTTCTGTTTGAAAAAAAATATATGATAATAAGTGTGATATCATCTCGAATTATGTAATTAAAACGATAAGATATGCGAATAATGTATAATTATACATTAAAAAATTTAGTTTTTTTCATAGTGCAATTTGTATGTTCTCTGCATGTTTTGCAATATTCATCTTACCTCGCTCACTTCCCAGAATATTTGAATAGTGTCATAATACAGTGAATAATTTCATAATACAGTATATTCTACAACGAATAAAGACAAACTGAAAAATAAATAGCCAATAAATACAAACTTTCGATTAGAAAAGCACCTAGAAACTACAAATTAAAAAGCTCTTAATAACCATGCAAAAAAGAAAAATCGAGAAGAGAGGGAGGAGAGTGGGGAGGAGGAGAGAAAAAGAGATAGTACTTCAACTCATGGTGAAGTTGGAATCAATTATATGAAAACAAATTTAGTAGCTGTAGCAGTTGACTTCAATCTTTTATTATGACTCAAGCACCTAAATATAAAACACACAATAAGCAAAACAAAGCACATGAGGTAGCATTAACACTTGCAAAGGGAAGGCACATTCGGGCTAAGAAGGTAATAGTACATATTGCTTCTTCTCGATTAAGCTGTCTATAGAGAGGTGGTAGAAGTTTGGTCTAATTGACTCATAAATTCATCTTTTTGATGGGTTTCACAATTCTCTCGTGGCTTGTTTGATGAGCTCTGACGATAGGAGTTTCAGACTGGCGTTCAAGGCTAGTCTGGAGTGCTGGTTGTGCAAATCGGGTTTATCACTGCATTATAAAATGGGAACGTTTGTTTTGGAGTGCATGGTTCATATGGATGGGAGGAGTGACGTGTTGGTGTTATGACAAGAGGCAAAGCACTTGGCTTAGAGGCAGAGGTGATCCTATCTTGGGCAATTCGTATCTCTTTTCTAGTCCCTTTTTCTTATGCTTCATTAGGACCTAGATTACTACTCCTTGGGCACTACACTTCTGACATTACTTCAAGTTGTGAAGGATAGGGCTGGGATATATGAATCCAGTTTCTTCTTAGCAAGGGCCATGTTGCTCTTCTTAAAAAGTATGAACTTGGATTATCGCTAAATTGCATTAGTGAAATATATTAAAAATTCATCCTTGAACAAGGAATCTAAAGGACAAAAATGTTTTATTGTACATTCAAGTTTTATTGATAAATAATTTAAAAACATTATTAAATCACATTATTCATAGGGAACCGAAATCAATATCATATATGTGAGAAAGGGTTATTTTAAACAAGTCACTACCCCTTGTGTTTTCCGACGTTTCAATAAATCGATGTTGAAAACGTCGGTTCTTTGTATTTTCTCCAGATATCTTTCTTGCCTTGTTTCTTTTTTCCTGTGAGTTATGTAATTATATCTGTAAAAGCTGTGTAAACGGTTATTTTTCTATTCATATTGTATTCGCCATTTTTCATTTCTTTATATGCGTATTGTTTTAAAAAAACAAGGTTTTAATTTAGGGGTTACGGGTGACACATCATAGCTAAAGCTACTTTCAGATAACAAGTTTGGTCCGTATTGTCGAGGGGTGAAAGAAAGGGCATAAAGCTGATTCATTCGAAGTAAGTTGGCTTGATTCATTCGAAGTAAGTTGATTCATAATCGTGGACTTTTTAGCCTAGGTGGAGTCAGGCAGCCTAAAGAAGGGCTGAGATTATATTATTTGTAGTAAGAAAAGAGTTGCGAGACATACCGTCAGTTACTAAATAGACAGAGGGTCCGTTTACCCTCCGAGGAGAGAGTTAGAGAGTTTAGTTGTGACTCAGTGGAGATGCAGTCTGTTTCGAGAGCATAACAGTTGGACCGTTCACTCTCGTGACAAGACCCTGGACCGGGATATACCAAGAAACAGGTTCCGACAAACTCTATGCTTTCGGGACAGTATGGGTCAGTGACAGAAACTAATTACACTATTTGTCACCAGTGAGAGTTCCCCTCTAGTAACTGATGTAGCACCTTTTTTGTGCCAATATCTGGTGGTAGTCGTGGCTTACCAATAGACACCCAATATGTATTTTTATTTGAACAGTGGGAACATACCATTTCCTTGGTTAAACGTGATAGTCCAAGTAAAATCACGCCACCTTGTCACTCAATGGTCGGCAAACGACACCTTTCTGGTACAAACTAGCATTCCTAAGGCATTTTCAGACATTTCCCATCAAAAGAACCATATAAACTAGACTAAAACTTAAAGAATTATACACTAGATCGTTTAAACTTAAAGAAAATTCCCAATAGCGTTTCTTCTGATGATTTGTGACAAAATACGCCAGCAGGGCACAATGTACCTTTCTAGTGGCAACCTCTGGTACCCGTCATCATCACTTGAGCGTTTTCTGGCGTTTGGATATCACAATATATATATATATTTTTATTTTAACAGTGGGAACATGCTATTTCATTGCTAGAACGTGATAGTTCAGGGCAGTTCACTCCACCGTGGCACTCAATGGCTGGCACAAGTTACCCTCTCGAGCAAACTATTAGTCTTAAGGTATCTGCAGGCATTTTATCGGTAAAAATGATGCGTTCAAGTGTATATTGGAAGTTTTTCGTCTAAAAAGTATGATTTAGGAGTTTTAATTGTGCTATCTATTGTTATATATTGAACGAATCACCTGTCTTTATGTTTCTAAGAAACATTTGTAAAAAGTTGCTTAAATTTACGTTTGTTGATTGGGCTCGTCAGTGTTAGCTTTTTTGGTGTTTCCAAGTGTATTTTGGAAGTTTCTCGTTTGAAACGTAAGATTTAGGATATTTAGTTTTACTGCTTTGTGGTTTAGCTTGTCTGTGTTAGCGTTGTTGGTGATTCCAAGTGTTTTAAGTTTTTTGTTTGAAACGTTTAATTTAGGATGTTTAGTTTCAATGTTTCGAGGTTTAGCGTGTCTGTTTTAACACTGCTGGTGTTTACATTCGTATTTTGGAAGTTTTTCATTTGAAACTGTAATATTTAGGATTTTTAATTGTGCTCTCTCACGGTTTAGCTTGTCAGTGTTAGCCCTCTTCGTGTTTCAAAGAGTATTTTGGAAGAAGTTATTTAGTTCTTCTGTTTCGTGGTTTAGCATTTATGTATTAGCTTTATTGGTTTTTCCAAGCGTTTTCTGGAAGTTTTTGTTGGAACACAAGATTTAGGATATCTAGTTGTGACTTTTGCGGTTTATCTTGTCTGTTTTAGCTGTGTTGCTAATTCTTAGTGTGTTTTAGAAGTTTTTCGTTTATAACATATGATTTAGGATGTTTAGTCTTGCTGTTTCGTGGTTTAGCTTGTCTTTTTTAGCGTTTTTGGTGATCCCAAGTGTATTTTGAAAGTTTTTTGTTTTGTGTGTCTGACTGTGTTTGCCTCTCTCTGTGTGTTGGTGTGTCTGACTGAGTGTTTGTGTGTGTTTTTCTATTTAGACACAGCAGAGCCTACAGAAGTATCTACAGGATCTTGTTTTGTATTCACTACATGCAACTGTTTAACAGTTCCTACATATGAGCTACATGTTTTCTGGCATCTGTTTTCAACAGTTATAACAAGTGGCTCTTCTGTGCTTTATTAAAAGAGATTCAAGTACCTGGACAGCAAATTTGATTCTATATTTATTCATTAGTTCAATAGTTTTCTTGTTTACCATTTCAGTATCCTTGTTATATAGATCTATGAATATATTAGATAGTGTAGATCTACCTTTTGACGTATTGTTGTTAGAAGGTGATGGAAGATCAATTGACAGTGCGCGTCCCATTTCTGTTATTTCATGCTTGTACTCTTGGTTGTGTTTAACACACATAAGCCAACAGCATAAAGACTATACGTTTGGAGATATTCGGCAAGAGCAACGATGAAGTTCTCTGCTGCGTTGATCCCTATCCTTCATCAGATTTTTATATTTGAAGCTAATAAACTCCCGTGGGAGGTGCGTACTGGCTTCTGGCTATTAAGAAGATAGAAAGTTTTTCTGGAGAAATCACGTATTCCCAAAATGAAATGATTCTTGGACTTCGTATTCGTTATATCACACATATTGACACACAATAGAGCAAACAAATCACTGCAACCATTCAAAACATAGCTAAAACTCTCTCTAGGCATATTTGGGTAAGTATTTAAAGTATCAAAGCTTGTCAAGCTGAAAGTAGAGTAGCCATCGATAGTTCTTGCTGATGCACAGTTAGAAGTTACAAGATTCACAAGGTACGATACCATTTCAGTTGTGACCCAAGTATCAGGCTTCAGCAGTGATTCAAGGTCTTGAAAGAAAATTGGAAACACGTCTGTGTCCTCCCTCAAGGGAAACCAGTAGCTCTCCACCAATCTAGTCTCTCTGCGTTTTCTACGATAGCAGAATCGGTAGATTTGACCACTATTCCAAAAATTTCTTTTTAAATGCTGGATCACTTGCTTTGCTTCGTCATACAAATCCCTAATGGGACCTTTAAACACGTAACAAAGGCAAAGAGCGGTAGGAATTGTAGACTGGTTAGCTCAAACACGAAGATTTAGTCACCCTCTCCTTTTTTGGGGTTTCACCAGTTGAGTGGGGCTATGAGGCCTTTTTTGAACAGTCTTCACAAACTGTACATCTTCCGCTTGCTTTGCAACTTTTGAATTATGATTCCCATCAGAGCGTTTCCATTGGGGTTTGGAACTCTTTTTAAGTGAAGCTAATTCAATAATTTTTTTTTTCATTTCTGAAACCCGTTTCCAATGTATTCTTTTCCCTGCTCATTTCAAAGTTAGATTTTGAAGTTTTATGATCTGACGTGGAAAAACTCCCCTCATTCTGATCATCACTATCAGCAGTAGACGACAATTCCTTGGCTGCTAGAGAATCTGCTGCAGGTTTAATATTGTAACAGTCCTGAATGGTCAATGAGCTTTTTATTCCTGGCCTCACGTACCTTTTAGATCTCCCCTTCACGTTCTTGAGTGTTTTCAGCTGTATAACTGATTTTTCTGTTACTAGTGCATGTCCTCGAGATCTTGAAACTGCTAGTTTGCAATTACATGCAGAGATTCCAAAATTACAAGAACAATCATAAACTTCAACCAAGCTATTCCTCTTAGCACCCTTTGTAACAATTTTATTTCCTCTAACAGTGATTGTTTCTGTTCGTGGTGTCACAACATTAACCTTCTTTCTAGTCAGATTTGAAACAAGATACACTTGCTTTTCGTTGAAAAATGTAACATGTCCCTTTCTCCATAGAGTTTCTGCTATGTCAAATAAACTACTTTGCTGGCGGTCTTCTCTTGTCGTATTTATTTCCCAAAAGGAATCTGATGCATCTACTTCTTGGACCATACGCAGAAAAATTTCATTCCTCGATTCAAGTGGATCTTCTTCCTGCTTGATATGAACTAAGTTTTCCTTGTATGCCTTCTCAAGGAGTATATAATCTTTAATTCTCTTATAACCTCGGGACATGTTTGTATTATTTTCATTGTCTAAACGAAGACGACCCAAGATACAGCGATCCAGCGGTAGATCTCGCTTTTGTTCTATAACTCTTTTCATCACAGCATTGAATGACTGCATTGAATGTCATTCAATGCTGAATGACAGCATTGAATGACATTCACAGCATTGAATGACACTATTGTTGGTTATTCCCGAGACTGGATTAAAATCAGGAATCTGGGAAACGATGAAGGCACAATCATACTTCAACATGTCAAATTCCAGATTATCTCGAAAGTAGGTAAATGCAGGGATGGACCATTTCACGAGCCTGTCAGTTCTTATTAGGTAAGACTCTTCTTCACTTTTTGATCTTAGCAACTAAAGAATATCATCTTGAACTACCTTGATGTCTTCTTTAGATGCCCCCATTTTCTGAAGTCCATGTTTTGCATTGATCCGATAGTATAGCCAGCAATGAACAGCCTGAATAAGAGGAAATATTTTTTTTTTCGCAACCTCTATACCCTTTTCTCTATCACTCACAAAAGAATTTTGCGGTGAATTGATGCTTGGTGCTTTCTTCATTAGAACTATAAACAGCTCTTCATGCGAATCAGCTGATCTATTTGTGTGAAGTAAAAATGCAATTGGAATCAGAGGTGTTGTCCCCTTATGGTCGAAGTCAGGATGTCGGAATATCAGAGCTGAAACCCAGTAATTTCCAATGTTATATTTGGTATCATAATAGAACACTATAGTGATATCGTGTCTTACAAATTACTCAACCTCTTCTTTTGAGAATTCTTATAGGCTGGTGACGGCTGCCTCTCCTTGCACCAAAATTTTATAGTTAACAAAAATTTAAGAGTACATAATAATATCATTACTCAAGTTTCCCTTTTCTGTTTATATATGGATTAGTCTATACAAAGAAAAGTCATCATTTACCTGCCGATTACTTCTTGGAACAGTTTTATGAAGATCCGTCATGGTCTTTCTACACTCGATATGAAAATGTTCTCGGGGCGTCATTGTTGTGGTTTGGTCTACATTTTTAGCTCTTATTAAGACAAAGGTCTCTAAGTTAACAAAAGTGAGCTCTGTTAGACAGTTTGTCCTTTGTTTGCGTACATGGGGGTCCCTACTTAATAGAATGTCACAAGGCACTAATTATTTAATCACCTAGCGCATGAATTGATCACATTACGATTTGAATGCTCATTACTTATATCAACCGATATTAATCATAAAATCACATAAATAGCATTCAATTCACCATTGATTAAATAGCTATCTGAAGTTTGGGTGACAAGGGGGTCCATATATTGAGTGTCCCCCACTACTTCTGCTATAGCGGTAACCATCGGCCTTGTAGTCTTGTAAGTATTCAAAACTATCTGAACATACTAAAAAAATACTATCTGCAGTAGGATAGGTTCTTGCAGAGTCTAAACTTTGATATACCAGTTTCGTGAGCGGTTCTTAATAGTTGGTAAGAATTATTAGGTCGACATTCTACGGGCACGGGGTTGCAAAGAAATTGTGACATGTTATTGTACCATAAGTTGCACTGTCTGGTTATTCTAGCATTTATCCTATCAGACTGATTAGTTTTAGATGTGTTTGACAAAAAACCCACATAAAGAGACTTTTCAATATAAGCAGATTTATTTTTCTCAGACTGTGTACTATAAATCTGTGTTTCGTAAGAGCCCTGGTATTTGTCTTCACATAATTCATTGGCTATGTATACCGTTTTGTTAACGTTACTTCTTTGTTCTGGGTCTCTTTTATTGTTTTCATCATAGGCGTCATTAATCTGGAACTTATTTTCTACTTCCTGTCGAAAATATTCCACCATATTCTCTTGGTAGTCAACCTTTTCCATGTCCTTGCGCTCTTTAGTGTCCATGCAATCTTTAATGTACATGCACTCTTTAATTTCCATGCACTCCTTGAACTCCATGTCCAGCTTATCATTTTCAAAGTTCCCTTTTCAAAGTTTCAAAGTTTCAAAGTTTCAAAGTTTCAAAGTTTGCTTTAAAGTGTGTTTGGTAACCTTCCTTGTTGATTTTAACTCCCTGTTGTTCATCTTCATCTGTGGATTTGCATATTGTACTAGTAGTAACCGTACAATTACTTGAAAAGGGACAAGGAAACCTACGCCTGAGGCATGGGTATGTGTGTATATTTTAAACGAATTGGGGTTACCAGGATCATTTGCAAAGAGGTATCATTTCTATAGTAATTTGAAAAATCATATGGAATTTGCTTGAAGGTATATACTTTGCGTACGGGCCCATACCAAACATGTTGGTTATAATCTGTTCTGGTTCAAGTTTTTCTGACACAATTAACTGAATTTCTATTTCATGATATACTAGTTTTTTTTTTTAGGTTAAATCCGTCTCGGTTGCTTGAAGGTATATACTTTGCGAAACAGGTTGGTTATAATCTGTTCTGGTTCAAGTTTTTTCTGACACAATTAACTGAATTTCTATTTCATGATATACTAGTTTTTTTTTTTAGGTTAAATCCGTCTCGGAAAAAACGGTGTATCTTTTTTGGATGCCAATTATTTTTGTATATATTAAGATTTCATATTTGATTCTCCATCAGTTTTGAAATTAGTAAGAGAATTGAATTCAAGGAGAATAGTTTTTATTTGCAAGGATATTAGTAGAGGAAAAAAAATGAGGGGTGCATTTAAATTATTGGAGATTAATGATGGAGCTAACAACAGTGATGTAATTACTTCTTTAGTTTACGAGATTTGCGAATTTTTTGTGAAGAGGTATTAGCGTAAAAGTATTGCAACGGTTAAGAATGCCTCACGGGGTAATTAAAGAATGGGGTGCTTACATCAGATACTTAATAGATTTGACGATTACAAGAGACATTGCTAGAGTCAAATATATTGGGTGTTGGTGATATTATGACCCTCCAAGTCCCCTGGGGAAAGGGCTGCACAGTGTATCGGTATCGGATGTATCATTTTTGGGCGTATTGCTATCGCAGGTATCTATACAGACTTTTAGTAGCTCGTATAAAAGATATTACTCATATCTACGTTCTTCCTATAAATTCAACCATCAGCAACTTCAAAACGGCACTAAAAACGGTACTTTTGGTGCAATGTCTCAAGTGGAAAAGTTGGGGCTTGTGGACTACCAGCACTTTTAGATTGACGTTTAATGAGTCAGTCGAAAGCTAATGCTCGTATCTACGCTATGTTATCATTTCTACCATCACTTAAAACAATACTTTTTATGTCACTTCTTAAGTAGATTAAATAAAAAAAAACAAGTTTTTTTTTTTTTAATTAAAGCAATGAACGACGGTAAAACTTAAACCGAACAGAAATTATTCCGTATATTAAAGTGGCTATCCTCTCCTCACCGCCGCGCAAATTAAGATAAATTTTTTTATTTTTTAAAAAAAAAATATTCTTGATACATTAAAAAATGTTGTTAAACCTGGAGGGTGGGAGGAGGGGAACGCCCCGGTCATATAAATAAGAGAGGTTTATGGATATTGGTAAAAGTGGTATTTTACTTTTAAAAAGTTCAATATTAGAAGCTAGCTTCAGCAGGAGCTTAGGTTAGTAGTGGTGACAATTGAGATATAAGGAGCAATTGCCCTCTATTTTTTACAAAATACCTTTTAGTGGCATTTATACTTTTAAAAAATAAAAAGTTCAATATTCGAATCTATCTTCAAAAGGAGCTTAGGATAGTAGTGGTGAAAATTGAGATATAAGGAGCAATTGCCCCCTCTTTTTGAAAAAATTCCTTTTTGTGTCATTTATACTTTTAAAAAATACAAAGTTCAATATTCGAAGCTATTTTCAGCAGGAGCTTAGGATAGTAGTGGTGACAATTGAGATATAAGGAGCAATTGCCCCCTATTTTTGAAAAAATACCTTTTTGTGGCATTTATACTTTTAAAAAATTCAAAAATCGAAGCTAGCTACAGCAGGAGCTTAGGAGAGTAGTGGTGACAATTGAGATATAAGGAGCACTTGCCCCCTATTTTTGAAAAATACCTTTTTGTGGCATTTATACTTTTAAAAAATAAAAAGTTCAATATTCGAAGCTAGCTTCAGCAGGAGCTTAGGATAGTAGTGGGGACAATTGAGATATAAGGAGAAATTGCCCCCTATTTTTGAAAAAAAATAACTTTTTGTGGCATATATACTTTTAAAAAATACAAAGTTCAATATTCGAACCTATAACAATGTAAGGTATAATATATTTTTAATGAAATAATGTCATGTAGAATTGAACAACTTTGGACATTTTGAATCTGTTCCATAAAATGCTTCACCATGAACTCTCTTGATAGTATAGCTATTGTCTTCTCTTAGTTCGTAATCAGTAGAATAATCATTATTCCATTTTGACTCATACACAATTTTAATAGGTGTGTCATCGACAGGGTCAATATGCTTTTCGTCTTTGGTATTATTTGATTCATTAACTGTTTGATCAATGGCAGTAACGTTTGCTGGTACTTTGTTTTTCATCGATTCATCTTTATATTCCTTAGTGATATTTTCTGCTAATGCCCTTTTTATTTTTCTAGCAATTTCACTGTCTATTATCACACTATTTTTACACAGGTAACAGTTCCGGCACGTAGACAAGATATGGTTTATGATATTAGTAGAAGAGTAGGCCTTTCTTTTCATCTTTGCTTTCGTTTGAATGCTAATACCCAAAAGCTGACGATATGGTTTAACACTGGGTAACATGTTACCACAAGCACTAGCAAGAAGATGCCCCTCTTTATCAACTATTATTTTTATGTTGGCATTCTCTTTGAGTGTAATCATCTCCGGAGATCTTCATCTCGCATATCCACCATCATAAGAGTTGAATTTTTTTGATCCTCCAAAGAATTTCAATTCCTTACTGTCATGAAAACACACGCATACATACCCGAGAGTACTACCACCTGTACTTATTTCATAGTTTACATACTCCTCTTTGTCAGCATTCAATGCTACAATAACACTATCATGTGAACACACTTTCTTAAAATGCTTCATCTTCACTTTTTTAGAGATATTAGTTATGTGTTTATCGTTCCACTGTGTAAGAAATACTGATTTAATATATGCAATAAACTAGGTAGTGTCGATAACCGGTCATAGAGCAATAGTGGGAAAGCCACAACGTGTCTCAGGGACAAGCATAGAGTACAAATCATTCAAGAAATTGTGAAAATATTTGTAAGCAAGTAATAAACACGTTTTGAAACTACATGCTATGTGCATGCCTTTCCTTGGCACCTTTTCAAAAATGAGCGGGGATCCCCCACTGGGTCCTGCACATTGCAAAAAGTGAGCAGTACGAAAAACTTGAAACCTTTCCAAACGAGCGGGGATTCCCCACTGATTCCTACACATTGCAAAAAGTGAGCACTAAGAAAACTCCACGTTTTCAACAAGACTGGTTTTTTAGGGACCAATCAGGAGAGATATGCAAAGTCGACATAGCTTTATTTCATTTTTTTAAGGTTCATTTAGACTAGGTTACGTGCGCGCCCGTAACCTAGTCTTAATGAACCTTAAAAAAATGAAATAAAGCTATGTCGACGGTGCATTTCTCTCCTGATTGGTCCCTAAAAAACCGGTCTTGTTGAAAACGAGGAGTTTTCTTAGTGCTCACTTTTTGCAAAGTGTAGGAATCAGTGGGGAATCCCCGCTCGTTTGGAAAGGTTTCAAGTTTTTCGTACTGCTCACTTTTTGCAATGTGCAGGAACCAGTGGGGGATCCCTGCTCATTTTTGGAAAGGTGCCAAGGAAAGGCATGCAAATAGCATGTAGTTTCAAAACGTGTTTATTACTTGCTTACAAATATTTTCACAATTTCTTGAATGAATTGTACTCTATGCTTGTCCCTGAGACACGTTGTGGCTTTCCCACTATTGCTCTATGACCGGTTATCGACACTACCTAGTTTATTGCATATATTAAATCAGTATTTCTTACACAGTGGAACGATAAACACATAACTAATATCTCTAAAAAAGTGAAGATGAAGCATTTTAAGAAAGTGTGTTCACATGATAGTGTTATTGTAGCATTGAATGCTGACATGGAGAAGTATGTAAACTCTGAAATAAGTACAGGTGGTAGTACTATCGGAAACGTCTGCGTTCGTTTTTATGACAGTAAGGAATTGAATTTCTTTGGAGTACCAAAAAAATTCAACTCTTATGATGGTGGATATGCGAGATTGAGATCTCCGGAGATGATTGCACTCAAAGAGAATGCCAACATAAAAATAATAGATGATGAAGAGGGGCATCTTCTTGCTAGTGCTTGTGGTAACATGTTACCCAGTGTTAAACCATATTGTCAGCTTTTGGGTATTAGCATTCAAACGAAAGCAAAGACGAAAAGAAAGGCCTACTCTTCTACTAATATCATAGCCCATATCCTGTCTACGTGCCGGAACTGTTACCTGTGTAAAAATAGTGTGATAATAGACAGTGAAATTTCTAGAAAAATAAAAAGGGCATTGGCATAAAATATCACTAAGGAATATAAAGATGAATCGATGAAAAACAATGTACCAGCAAACGTTACTGCCATTGATCAAACAGTCAATGAATCAAATAATACCAAAGACGAAAAGCATATTGACCCTGTCGATGACACACCTATTAAAATTGTGTTTGAGTCAAAATGGAATAATGATTATTCTACTGATTACGAACTAAGAGAAGACAATAGCTATACTATCAAGAGAGTTCATGGTGAAGCATTTTATGCAACAGATTCAAAATGTCCAAAGTTGTTCAATTCTACATGACATTATTTCATTAAAAATATATTATACCTTACATTGTTATGTGTTCATTATTTTTAGAGTAGGCTAGCATATCGAACGTTTAGAATGTCTATTAAAACATCGGAGATGTAGGAAAAGGATTTACATACATCATATATTGGAAGCATTTAAGTTATAGTATGAATTGCTTGCAAAAAAAACGAAAATAATACTACTAGTAACAGCTCACTGCACTAAAAAACCATCTGATGTAGTCATTGATATTGTTTATCAAGAAGATATATGAATGAATTTAAGGTATAGTATGAATGGATTGCAAAAAAAAATAAAACTAATAATATAAAAAACTCACTGCACAACAAAACCAACTGATTTAGTTACGAATATTTTTTATAAATAATATATATTAATGAAATTGATTTATTTTATTAATGTATTGCAAAAAAAAAAAACGAAAGTGCTACTACTAGTCACAACAAACTGCATCACAAAACCATATGATGTAGTCAAAGCTATGTTTTATCAAGAAAATATCTGAATGCATTTAAGGTATAGTATGATTTCTGTATTGTGTATCCAAGAGGTGACTTCAGGAAAGAGTTTGTTACTTGCTTACAATAGAACTATTCTAAAGAACATGAAGGGGTTAAGCTTAAAGATATTTATTGCTTAAATGTATTAACAGATTTTTTTTTTTGAGAAAAAAAACAACAACAACAAATGTTTACATAAAAATACTACTTAGAGTTCACTCTTAAACATCCACAAACGATGGTCCCATGATATAGGATAGTTTTTAACATGTCTTATGGATTTATCCCGATCAGGTATGTTCTTAGGTATCCACTGTGCGAAGAACCTAACCTCGTCTTCAGGACGGTGATAGCCCCCTTCAAATTTAGGACACTTAAACTCTTCTAGATTGAAAAGTGGAATCCTAGGGTCACACTTTTGAATTAAAACTTTATCTGTAGGCACATTGCCCTTTACGTAGAGCGCTTCAACTCCGAAAAAGCTGCAAATTTCACTGACTTCCTCCTGGACATTTCTCAGTTCCTGACTAGTATTATTAAGTGGTGTAATCACTCTATCATAGAATCCCAGTCTGTTTATATAACATAATGTAGTACTCCACAAGCTTTTATCATACTCAAACAGATTATAGTTCACTAACCAATGATAACAGTCAATTTCTTCGAGATCCATAGACAATAATAAAAAAGCACATTCGAATAGAACACCGCAAGATGATTTTTTCAAACTTATAAATTCGGTGTCAAACAGTCCTATCATCTTGGAGGCTATTAATTTAGTTGTTAAGCAGAGAAATACTTCATCAAACTTTTATATCTTCGCTCAAGGTTGAATGGAGTTATGACTAGTGAGATGAGTCTTAAAACCATCTGAATTCAGTGTGGGGAGGAGTCATAAAACCCCTGTAAGTTATTGCGAGGGGGGTTATTAAACTCTCGGTAACTGATAAAGTCTGTGTCATACTGTCCTATCATCTTGGAAGTTATTAATGTAGTTGTTAAGTAGAAAAATACTTCATCCTCCTGGAATTATTTAAACTGTACTCACTTAGGTTAAAAATTAATATATTTTTGTATAGTTTCAACTAGCTATGTTGTCTGAAAACCAAAACAGCTAATTAAATATTCTAATTCATGATTTCAGGCACGTAAGGCTCAATAGTAACCGAAACTCTAAAAAAAAACTATTAACCGTTTTGAACTTGTGAAACATTTAATAGCCTTACATTTCTAAATCACAATGAACATTAAAAAAAAAAAAAAAAAAAAAAAAAACTCTTTGGTCGCTGAATCATTTTTTTGTTTTGGAATGCTTAGCAAAACCATATAACGGGGTATAACGATATCACAGGGTATTTCATTGCGTGATTTAATAGACTAAAGCGTCTCACATCTCTACCATTATACAGAAGGGTGTGTTTGTCCTTTTTCTGTGTTTTTAGAAGTGCCCTTAACTGTTTTCTTGTTTCACTCGAATCGTTGTCAATGTTTAAAGGGATATTTTCACCATGTATTTTGGTAGCTTGCATCGATGTGGTATCGGTCCATCTCGGTCGTTTTTCAGGGGGAGATTAATTTCATGAATACACTTCCTCCTTAAAAAAAAAAAGAATAAAAATTTATTAAGGAAATAAAAACCCCACTTTTAAAGATAAATTTTACCTCTAAAGTTGATTATGATGTTTTTAGCGCTCTATGTTTTAGTGTATTAGAAATATTCACAAAAAATTTTCCACTGAAAGTAAGGAGAAACACTAAAAATTAAAATGAACCAAAATTATTACGTATATGAGGGGGGTTCCCTCCTCCTCAACGCCTCGCCTTTCACGCTAAGTTCAAATTTTGTTCCAATTCTTTAAAAATGACCCCTGAATCAAAAAGGTCGCCTAATTAGAATAAATAGCTCTTTTGAAAGCAATAAACAAACTTTAGCCTAAAGAGTGACGTATTGACGAAGGGGCGAAACCCCTCATATAGGTATTTTTTTCGAAATTTTGGTGCAATTGCTCCTTATATCTCAATTTTCCCCAATACTATCCTAAGCTCCTGCTGAAGCTAGCTTCGAATATTGAACTTTGTATTTTTAAAAATAATAAATGCCACACAAAAGAATTTTTTCAAAAATAGGGGGAAATTGCTCATTATATCTCAGTAGTCACCAATACTATCATAACCTGCTGCTGAAGCTAGATTCTAATATTGAATTTTGTATTTTTTAAAAGTATAAATGCCAAAAAAAGGTATTTTTAAAAAATATGGGTGAAATTGATCCTTATATCTAAATTGTCACCACTACTATCCTAAGATCCTGATGAAGCTAGCTTCGAATATTGAACTTTGTATTTTTTAAAAGTATAAATTCCACAAAAAGGTATTTTTAAAAAATAGGGAGCAATTGCTCCTTATATCTCAATTGTCACCACTACTATCCTAAGCTCCTGCTGGAGCTAGCTTGGAATATTGAATTTTGTATTTTTTAAAAGTTTAAATGCCACAAAAAGGTATTTTTCAAAAATAGGGGGCAATTGCTCCTTAAATCTCAATTGTCACCACTACTATCCTAAGCTCCTGCTGTAGATAGTTTCGAATATTGAATTTTTTAACAGTATAAATTAAACAAAAAGTTATTTTTTTTCAAAGATAGGGGGGCAATTGCTCCTTATATCTCATTTGTCACCACTACTATCCTAAGCTCCTGCTGAAGATAGCTTCGAATATTGAACTTTGTATTTTTTAAAAGTATAAATGACACAAAAAGTTATTTTTTCAAAAATAGGGGGCAATTGCTCCTTATATCTCACTTGTCACAACTACTATCCTAAGCTTCTGCTGAAGATAGGTTGAATATTGAACTTTGAATTTATTAAAAGTATAAATGCCACAAAACTGTATTTTTTAAAATATAGTGGGCAATTGCTCCTTATATCTCAATTGTCACCACTACTATCCTAAGCTCCTGTTGAAGCTAGTTTCTAATATTGAACTTTTTATTTCTTAAAATTATAAATGCAAAAAAAAGTTATTTTTCAAAAATAGGGGGACTATTGCTCCTTATATCTCATTTGTCAACACTACTATCCTAAGCTTCTTCTGAAGATAGATTCGAATAATGAACTTTGTATTTTTTAAAATTATAAATTCCCCAACAAAGTATTTTTTTTCAAAGATAGGGGGCACTTGCTCCTTATATCTCATGTGTCACCACTACTATCCTAAGCTTCTGCTGAAGATAGCTTCGAATATTGAACTGTGTATTTCTTAAAATTATAAATCGCACACAACGGTATTTTTCAAAAATAGTGGGCAATTGTTACTTATATCTCAAGTGTCACCACTACTATCCTAAGCTCCTGCTGTAGCTAGATTCGAATATTTAATTTTTTTAAATTATAAATTACAACGAAACTTATTTTTTAAAAAATAGGGGGCAATTGCTCCTTATAACTCACTTGTCACCACTACAATCCTAAGCTCCTGCTTTAAATAGCTTCGAATATTTAAGTTTTTATTTTTTAATATTATAAAAGACACAAAAGTGAATTTTTTCCTAAAGAGGGGGCAAGTGCTCCTTATATCTCAATTGTCACCACTACTATCATCAGCTCCTGTTGAAGATAGATTTGAATCTTGAACTTTGTATTTTTTAAAAGTATAAGTGAAAAAAAAAGGTATTTTTTAAAAAATAGGGGGCACTTGCTCCTTATATCTCAATTGTCACCACTACTAACCTAAGCTCCTGCTGAAGCTAGCTTCGAATATTGAACTTTTTAAAAGTAAAATACGACTTTGACCAATATCCATAAAACTCGATTGTGTATATGAACGGGGCTTCCCCCTCCACAACCCCTTGCTTTTTACGAAAAAGTTTGTATTTCTGCCGACTCTTTTTTTTTAAAAAAATAAAAAAATTTATCTTAAAGCGCGAGGCGTGGAGGTGGGGACATCCCCAGTCATAAACTTACTAATTTCTGTTCGGTTTAAGTTTTACCGTCATTCATTTCTTTAATTTAAAAAAAAAAAACTTGTTTTTTTTTATTTAATATACTTAATAAGTGACATCAAAAGTATTGTTTTAAGTGATGGTAGAAATGATAAACATAACGTAGATACGAGCATTAGCTTTCGAATGACCCATTAAACGTCAATCTAAAAATGCTGGTAGTCCACTAGCCCCAACTTTTCCACTTGAGACATTGCACCAAAAGTGCCGTTTTTAGTGCCGTTTTGAAGTTGTTGATGGTTGAATTTATAGGAAGAACGTAGATATGAGTAATATCTTTTATACGAGCTACTAAAAGTCTGTATAAATACCTGCGATAGCAATACGCCCAAAAATAATACATCCGATACCGATACACTGTGCAGCCCTTTCCCCAGGGGACTAGGAGGGTCATAATATCACCAACACCCAATATATTTGACTCTAGCAATGTCTCTTGTAATCGTCAAATCTATTAAGTATCTGATGTAAGCACCCCATTCTTTAATTACCCCGTGAGGCATTCTTAACCGTTGCAATACCTTTACGCTAATACCTCTTCGCAAAAAATTCTCAAATCTCTTAAACTAAAGAAGTAATTACATCTCTGTTGTTAGCTCCATAATTAATCTCCAATAATTTAAATGCACCCCTCATTTTTTTTTCCTCTACTAATATCCTTGCCAATAAAAACTATTCTCTTTGAATTCAATTCTCTTACTAATATCAAAACTGATGGAGAATCAAATATGAAATCTGAATATATACAAAAATAATTGGCATCCAAAAAAGATACACCGGTTTTTCCGAGACGGATTTAACCTAAAAAAAAAAAAAAAACTAGTATATAATGAAATATAAATTCAGTTAATTGTGTCAGAAAAAAATTGAACCAGAACATATTATAACCAAAATGTTTCGCAAAGTATATACATTAAATCAACCGAGACGAATTTAATCTAAAAAAAAACAAACTAGTTTATCATGAAATAGAAATTCAGTTAATTGTGTCAGAAAAAACTTGAACCAGAACAGATTATAACCAACATGTTTGGTATGGGCACCTACGCAAAGTATATACCATCAAGCAAATTCCATATGATTTTTCAAATTACTATAGAAATGATACCTCTTTGCTAATGATCCTGTTAACCCCAATTCGTTTAAAATATACACACATACCCATGCCTAAGGCGTAGGTTTCCTTGTCCCTTTTCAAGTAATTGTACGGTTACTACTTGTACTTACAATTTTGAGCTCATATTCTCTCAAATACCTCTTATTTCTTCTTATAAGCTTGCGAATTTCATTTTTTTTTCTTTGTATATGTCGATGGCTGTGCCACGAGAGCCTCTTGTCTTAGAGTATTGACACAACATACGAACAAAAATTACGAGTGAAACTAAACATATACGTATTTAATGTTCTTAAAAAATACATAAGCGAGTCCGTAATAGGGGATCAAATCTTTAATGAGTATAGCATTGATATAGAGCAGATGGATGTCAAATCCCCATCAAAAAGGGACCGAAACTGCTTCTGCTTCAATGGCTTGAAACTTTCCGAAAAGAAATTCAAATGAATTTACTGAAAAAATGTGTATTGTAATTTTAATACACATGTGCTGATATTTATTCCTTAAAATCTTAATTATTTTTTATTTCTTCCAATTATAAAAGTGAAAACATTAAAAAAAATATCAGTAATGTACAAATTATATTCTAGCTTTTAGAAAGCATAGAGTTTAGAACCCTAAATAGTTTGATTTCTTCTCGTGTTGATATTTTATTGCTTAAATTTTTGTTTGTTTTGGTGTTATTATTCGTTTATATTATTAAAGAGTGCATTGTGGGGACTTTTAGTGACGAAGTGTATATTCTTTTTTAAGGGTCTTTGTAGTATAGTTCTTTATTATTTTTTGGAAAAACTTATTTGGTTAACTAATAGAGTTTTATTTTTGTCTTGTATTTTTTCAATTACATAGTTTTTTTCATTGAGAAAGATTGAGCCTCTTCTGAAGTTAAACAGCCATCCCTTCCATAAGAAAATTAAATACCCCTGGGAATGACTAATGGCCCTTGACCATAATCTCTGGGGTCTTACTCGTCCATCACATTATCTTTGTTTATTATTGAGTAACTAGTTACTGGTATTGTCATAGCGTTATTCCATTTTTTAGACATGTAGGGCACCAAGACGTGTGTGGCTTATGTGATAGGTCGCTTACATCTTACAACTTGCTCGTGCTCTATTACTCTGATCTTAAAATAAAAAATACCGGGTGCACACATCTTTATTGACTTAGGCACTGCTTCGGCAGTTCCTGTGATTTTATTTTTTTTTGTCGTCGAGGTATTGAAAAAAAAACGACAAGTGTATTTTTAAATCAATCGAACATGAAATAAAATGATGTCGTCTTTTATTGGGTTGGAACGGAGAAAGGGGCAGTAGCAACACTACTATTAGTAATTTCTTTTGACAATATAAAAATAAACAAGACTATGCACATAATATTTTTTCAAGAACAATTGTTGCAGTAGAAGCAGTAAACATTAGCGGTGTCTGCTTTGACAATTAACTTGTCAAACACGCAAAGGTTTTTTTGTAGTTATATAAAAGCTTCTCATTCTAATATTAAGTAACCCTTGTGTTTCAGGAGACAACGTTAGAAAATTTGGGACAACAATTGAAAATAGTCAAACTTTAGCGTAAAGAGCAACGCATCAAGGAGGAGTGAAACCTCCTCATACAAAAATAGTTTCTGTTCGTTTTAAGTTGTAACGTTGATCCTTACTTTCAGTTGAAAAACAGTCTTTTTTTTAATTTGTTTTCTGATCGTTTTTCTAATAATGCTGGTAAATTTTCAATAATACATTAAAAGTACAGTAAAATAAAACAGTTTTTGTAATAAAAATTACAGGGAAATAAACACTTAAACCGCCGAACTTCCTGGAATTAATTTTCATTATTTTCAATAGTTCTTTACAGTTATACGAACTTTTATATTGATTTTTACACTTTTTGTCGTTGATGTATTAAAAACAGACGCACGCTATTCGAGATACATAGTTTTCAATAAAACGGAAAGGACATAACATACCTTAGACTTTTATGGTTTGTGAAGGGAGAAAGGGGCAGTAGCCAAACTCCTATTTGTAGTAATTTTTGTTGACCATATAAAATTTGGGGGACAAAAGTATTTTGTCCCCCCGCGATAAATTCCACCCGGGAAATTCCTCTGAGCCCCCCTGAAAACGGCCGTGGGGTGCCCCCCTTACCGTGTAGGTTTGAGGGATATCAGACCCAGAGAGTGCAGTTGAATGCCAAAATAGTCTAAATATCCATGAGCCTTCAGATAAATATAGGAAGGGGTATGAGAGGGGGAGGAGGAATTAATCTATCATCTCCTCTCATTTAGAATAAACATGAACAAATAAGAATATAATAATATATACTATAAACAGCTTATGCTACGGGGGCATGGCAGCCACTGCGGCTGTCAGGGAAATGCTTTTTAAGATGTCTATTAGTTTTAAAGCCGATATCGGAAAGGGCAAGAAGGGAGGGGTGTGCTGCCCTCTGTTTCTTTTTAAATATATCTGAACATAGCTTTAAAGTTTCAAAGGTATACAACGACAGGTTTCATACCAGCCGTTCCTTAGATATTGCTGCTGTATCCGTTTGACAACCATCCCTGCATATAATAGGACAAAACATGACCCTTTTCCCAGTTAACTTGCATCTTGCATGTAAACAACGAGTTAATTATATAACTTACAACGCTTGTCCCTGGAAATTCTGGGGGGTTTAATTATCCCAGGAGATATAGTTATTTGGCTTTTCGACTTTTTTGAAGAAGATGGCTATCCCAAACCTTTTATCAGCTTTCTTTGGCAAAGGACATCTAAAATTGGAATTAGAGAGAAACTGGTTACCCTCGGATCACTTTTTAACATCTATATCAACTTGTCTTCTGAGTTTATACCCTTAACCGTTCTTGAGATATTGCAGATAGATGCCTCCTTTTCATAATGATAAATCCTGCATATAAAATACGGCAAACAACATTATTTGCAGCCCTAGGGAGTGTGGGGGGCATTGCAACGTTATCCATAATTGAAATTGCGAATTTAAACTTAGAACGGTACTATTGAGAGGCCCGTACCTTAAATTATATCTTGGTTAGGCCTGAGTATGATTTGGAAAACAATCAGAAATTTTTATCAGCTATCTTTGGCAGAGGACGTCTAAAAAGGGAATGAGAGAGAAACTGGTTGCCCTCGGATCACTTTTTAACATCTATATCAACTTGTCTTCTGAGTTTATACCCTTAACCGTTCTTGAGATATTGCAGATAGATGCCTCCTTTTCCTAATGATAAATCCTGCATGTAAAAAAGGGCAAACTACATTATTTACAACCCTAGGGAGGTTGGGGGGCATTGTAATGTTATCCATAATTAAAATTGCAAATTTAAACGTACAACAGTACTGTGGAGAGGCCCGTACCTTAAATTATATCTTGATTGGGCCTGGATGTGATTGGAAAAAAAATAAAAAATTAGGTACAAGACAACGATTTTTAACTGAAAGCAACGAACGGATTTTAAACTTGCTCCTGATTTTCGTTGAAAACATTTTCTGTTTGTTTACTACAATTCATGAAACTGTAAAGTTTGACAAATACAGTATTTCTGGTCATACTGTTTGGATTTTTAATATTAATCGAACAGTTTGTTATAATGAACTGTAACCTACTTAGAGCGCCTTTGCTAAAAAGCAACCAAAATTCCAAGAAACGGAGTTTTGATACCAATAGATATATCAAAAGAACTGACTTATTATGCCGATTCCAAATATATTAGTTTTATTAAATTTAGTCTTACCCGTTAAAAGCTACGGGTCAGAGAACATTTGTCTGATTAACTGAAAAAAAGGCAAGAACCCTATGGAAGTCATATAATTTTAATGAAAAACACACCATCAGATTCAGCGTATCAAAGAACTCTACTATAAATGTTTCAAGCTCATGTCTACAAAAATGTGGACTTTTGTCATTTTTACCAGAAGAAAAATCACGGATGCGTCTTTATTTGGCTTTTTGTTTTTTTTTCCCAGGGGTGATCGTATCGACCGTGTAGGCCTAGAACGTAAGGATAGGGCTCATTCTAATGGAAATGAAAAGTTCTTGTGCCCTTTTTATGACTATAAAAATGGGAGGGCAACTAGGCTCCTTCCAACGAAACTTTTTTCCCAAAATAGTCAAAAACGTGTTGTGAGTTCGGGTATCTACAAAATAGATGGACGGCCGACTAATGGTCTTGTGTCATAAAATGACCCCCGCCAGCTTCTGGTATGTAAGCTTTTAAGTTATAAAAAATGTCTTGTGTGTTATTAGGTAGTGGGAATTGTTAATGCACTTTTCGGCTGGGACGATGAGGATGAATTGTACAACGTTATTTATGTACCGGGATAGTAAAGCTACGCGGGGGTGAAAAGTTTATCATACACTTTACTATGGTAATCTGTACTAGAATTCATAAACGAACTTTATTGCGATGTCGCTCTTTCCATTGGCCTAGTATAAGGTCGTGTTGAGAGTAGAATTGCACTTTTTAGGGGTTAAATACAAGGCAAGATATAATTGTACAAAGAATGTTCTTATGGAGAGGAGGATGTCTCCTTGGAGTTAAATACATATATCCTGTTCTATTTAGAAAACAATCAGAAAAAAACAAGTTTATTCAAATGTTTTAATTTTTATTATTGCTCCTTACTTGCAGTTAACCAATCTTATTTTATTTTCTTCATTTAATTAAACTTTGAGACAAACAATCTTCTGTGGAAAAGGAGAAAGATGTGCCGAATAAATTCAAAGTATTTAAAAATTAAAAAAGTAATTAGCAACAAAAAATTCACAAAACAATAGCATGGTTGTAAAAATAATTTTTACTCTAATAATCTCGGATAGAAAAAATGATTGTGGAAAGCTGATTAGGGTATACTCAGTCAACAATCGGAACTTATATTTTACAAATTATTTATCACTTTCTCTTGAAGGCGGTCAAAAAGATGGCACCAAATATAAGGTGTGGATGAGGAAGGGATAGTCTTTTCCTATACGAAATAAATTCTGCTCATTTTGGGGTTTAATGTTACTCTTTACTTTAATAGCCACAGCGTACACCAGAAGTATTCCCAGAAATCATAAGGGAGTACATATCAATTTGGCATTTTTGTTTAATTTTTCGTTTCCGTTTCACCCCCCCCCCCCAAAAAAAATATTCACCGTCATTTTTACTTAATTTGGATAACTTGGCTCCAGCTTTACCACCTTAAAAAAATAGAGTTGTGAGAAAGTCAAACTTTAGCGTAAAGAGCAAGGCATTGAGGAGGGCACAGCCCCTTTCATATACGGAATAATTTCTTTTCGTTTTAAGTTTTAACATCAGTAGAGATGCCTCAGGAGGTCCCACGAGTACCACGTGGTTTATGGTTTTCTCAGTGAGAATGAAAAAACAGAAATTTTCTCACTTGAAAAAATAGGAACTTTCTCACATTTATGGATGTTTTTATGGTTTTTGTCGGTGAGAATAAAAAAATAAGAAATTTCTCACATTTATTTCTCTTTTATGGTTTTTGTCAGTGAGAATGGAATAACAATTTTTTTCTCACTTTCAAGGATTATTGAGTCTATTATAACCTGTCAGAATTGTTTCCGGGGAAGTTAATTAATATCTGACAGATGACGTCAAGTTAATTAATGTCTTTGATGTATTTCCAAAGAGAATTGTTTCGGGGGCAAAGTTTAGATCACACGTGACAGATGATGTCATCATTGATTGATTTGACACGAAAGAGGAATTAATTTGTTGTTTCTAAGGGGAATTATTGATTCACGAAAGGGGAATTAATTTGTTGTTTCTAAAAAGAATTGTTTCCGAGCGGATGTCTATTAATGTCTTTGGAGTTCTACCAAGATAATTGTTTCCGGGTGAATGTTTTGATCTTAGCAATGAAGAGATTGATTCACGAAAGGGTTTCCAAATAATTTCAAATGTGACAGCGCAGAGTTGCCAAAAACAAAAGGAACACGCAGAAATTACGTTTAGGGATTATTTGGGCGAAAGCGTTTTAGACATTTTATGGAATTATTTCGGTGAAACAGTTAGAGACATTTTAAAAGATGATTTAAAAGATGATTTTCGAAGAGGACTTGAGGGTGAAACTCTGCGGTCGTTATAATACACAAGTTCCATTTGAACAGTGTTGTGAGGTCCTCTACCCCAACCCCAAAGGGTCTTCATACCCCACCCCAACCCCGAAGGAATCCCCGGTCCCCAAAGATCTCCCGGGCTCCCAAAGGGCCCCCGGATCCCCAAACGCCCTCCCAGGGCCCCCCAAAGAGTCCCCTCTCCATTTTTTAATACTTTTTTATGGCTTTATTATATCTTTTCAGAACAAGTTCCTTTCATAATGTCATTCCTAAACCCATTTTCCAACTTGAAGTACCAATCCTTTCACCCACAACTATACTTTACAGATTTTGGATACTTCAACACCAAGAAATATTTTTCAAAGACCATTTCAGAGCAACTTCTTTTCTTAATGTTCATTCTAAACCCATTTTCCGACTTGAAGCATCCATTCTTTTCACCACAGCTATACTTTACAGCTTTTTGGATACCTCAACACCAAGAAATATTTTTCAAAGACCATTTCAGAGCAAGTTCCTTTCTTAATGTCCCTCCTAAACCCATTTTACAAGTTGAAGTACCCATCCTTTTCACCCACAACTTAGTTATAGGTAAGAGTTTGAAGTTTTACCTTAGAGACTTAGCTTAGAGTTTTATTCAGAGTTCTAGTTTAGTTTAGTTACAGTTCAGAATTTAGAGTTTTAGCTTAGAGTCATAGATTAGAGTTTTAGTTAGGGTTGAAGTTTCATTTAGTTTAGTTATAGTTAAGAGTTTAGAATTAGAGCTTAGTTTAGCTTAACTAAAACTATACTAAACTAGAACTCTAACTAAAACTCTAAGCTAAGGTAAAACACCAAACTCTTAACTAATACTAAACTAAACTAGAACTCTAACTGAAACTCAAAGGTAAAACATCAAACTCTTAACTAAACTTAAACTAAACTAGAACTCTAACAAAAACCTCTAAGCTAAGACTCTAAGCTAAAACTCAAAACTCTTAACTAAAACTTAGCCAAACTATAACTTTAAGTAAACTCTAGGCTATGACTCTAAGCTAAAACTCTAAATTCTTAACTGTAACTAAACTATACTTCAACTTTAACTAAAACTCTAAGCTAAGACTCTAAGGTAAAACTCAAAACTCTTAACTAAAACTAAACTAAACTAGAACTCTGAATAAAACTCTAAGCTAAACTCTAAAAACCATAGGTTAGGCTAGGTCAGGTTAGGTTAGAAGTTAGGTTTCTCCATGTTTAAGTTAGGTTAGATTAGGTTAGCTTATCATCAGCGCTCATGATAAGCTAACCTAATCGAACCTAACTTAAACGTGGAGAAACCTAGCTTCTAACCTAACCTGACCTAACCTAACCTATGGTTTTGGTATTTCTATGCAATATTGTGTAATTTTGTGGTTATGCTAGTTTAGAATAAACTTCAACTCTAACTTAATCTCTAAGCTAAGATTCTAGGTTAAAGCTATAACTCTTAACTAAAACTAAACTAAACAATAACTCTAACTAAAACTCTAAGCTAAGACTCTAAGCTAAAACTATAAACTCTTAACTATAACTAAACTAAAC
The DNA here is from genome assembly GCF_049724085.1 of Artemia sp. Qi Xiang Cuo. Taxonomy (NCBI): domain Eukaryota; kingdom Metazoa; phylum Arthropoda; class Branchiopoda; order Anostraca; family Artemiidae; genus Artemia; species Artemia sp. Qi Xiang Cuo. The sequence continues at coordinate 34,636,723 of NC_142807.1, forward strand.
GAAACTTCAACCCTAACTAAAACTCTAATCTAAGACTTTAAGGTAAAACTCAAAACTCTTAACTAAAACTAAACTAAACTAAACTCGAACTCTAACTAAAACTCTAAGCTAAGGCTCCAATCTAAAACTCTAAACCCTTAACTATAAATAAACTAAACTTCAACTCTAAGTAAAACTCTAATCTAAGACTATAAGTTAGAACTATAAACTCTTAACTAAACTAAACTAGAACATAAAAAAACTTTAAGCTATGACTATATGCTACAAACTAAATTATTAACTATGACTAAACTAACCTTCAAATTCAACAAAAACTCTAACCTATGACTCTATGATAAAACTCTTAACTAAACTAAACTGGAACACTAACAAAAACTCTAAACTACGACTCTAAGCTAAAAACTCTAAATTCTTAACTATAACTAAACTAAACTTAAACTCTAACTATAACTCTAATCTAAGACTCTAAGCTAAAACTCTAAACTCATAACTAAAACTAAAATAAACTAAAACTCTAACAAAAACTCTAAGTTAATACTCTAAGCTAAAACTATAAAATCTTAACTAAAAATAAACTAAAATAAAACTCTAACAAAAACTCTAAGCTAAGACTCTAAGCTAAAACTATAAACTCTTAACTAAAACTAAACTAAACTATAGCTTCAACAAAAACTCTAAGCTAAGAGTTTAAGCTAAAATTCTAAACTCTTAACTAAAAGTAAACTAAACTAAAACTCTAACTAAAACTCTAAGCTATGACTCTAAGGTAAAACACCAAACTCTTAACTAAAACTAAACTAAACTAGAACTCTAACAAAAACTTTAAGATAAGAGTCCAAGCTAAAAAAAACCTCTAAACTCTTAACTAAAACTAAACTAAGCTAAAACTCTAAGCTAAGTTTCGTAGGTAAAACTCCAAACGCTTAACTATATCTAAACTAAACTAGAACTCTAAAAAACTCTAAGCTAAGATTTTAAGCTAAAACTCTAAACTCTTAACTATTACTAAACTAAACTTCAACTCTAACAAAAAATCTAAGATAAAACTATAAACTATTTACTAAAACTAAACTAAACTAAAACTTCAACAAAAACTCTAAGCTAAGACTCTAAGCTAAAAACTCTAAACTCTTAACTAAAACTAAAATAAACTAGAGCTCTAACAAAAACTCTAAGCTAAGACTCTAAGCTAAAATTCTAAACTCTTAACTGAAACTAAACTAAACTTAAACTTCAACAAAAACTCTAAGCTAAGACTCTAAGCTAAAAACTCTAAACTCTTAACTAAAACTAAAATAAACTAGAGCTCTAACAAAAACTCTAAGCTAAGACTATAAGCTAAAATTCTAAACTCTTAACTAAAACTAAACTAAACTAGAACTCTAACTACAACTCTAAGCTAAGACTCTAAGGTAAAACTCTAAACTCTTAACTAAAACTAAACTAAACGAGAACTCTAACAAAAACTCTAAGCTAAGACTCTAAGCTAAAATTCTAAACTCTTAACTAAAACTTAACCAAACTATAACTTTGAGTAAAACTCTAAGCTATGACTCTATGCTAAAACTCTAAATTCTTAAAATTAACTAAACTAAACTTCAACTCTAACTAAAAATCTGATATAAGAATATATTGTAAAAATCTGAACTATTAACCAGAACTAAAATAAGCTAGAACTCTAACAAAAACTCTAAGCTATAACTATATTCTGAAACTCTTAACTCACATATAACACAACTATAATAGAACTCTCACAAAAACTACAATAATATGAAAAAAATATTAATCAAAGCTAAAATAAACTAGAAATTCAACAAAAACTCTAAACTAAGACTCTAAGCTAAAAACACTAAACTCTTAACTAAAACTAAACTAAACTAGAATTCTAGCAAAAACTCTAAGCTGAGACTCTAAGCTAAAACTCTAAACTCTTCAGTAAAACTAAACTAAACTCTAAGCTTAGTCTCTAAGGTAAAACTCCAAACTCTTAACTATAACTAAACTAAACTAAACTAGAACTCTAACAAAAACTCTAAGCTAAGACTCTAAGCTAAAACTCTAAACACTTAACTAAAACTAAACTAAACTAGAACTCAAAAAACCACTCAAAGCTATGACTCTAAGCTAAAACTCTAAAGTATTAACTAAAATTAAACTTAACTTAGAACTCTAAATAAAACTCTAAGTATAAGCTAAAACTCTAAACTAAACTAGAACTTCAACAAAAAACTCTAAACTAAGACTCTAAGCTAAAAACTCTAAACTCTTAACTAAAACTAAACTAAACTAGAACTCTAACAAAAACTCTGAGCTAAGACTCTAAGCTAAAAATCTAAACTCTTAACTAAAAATAAACTAAACTAAACTAGAACTCTAACAAAAACTCTATGCTAAGACTCTAAGCTAAAACTCTAAAATCTTAACTAAAACTAAACTAAACAAAAACTCTAAGATAAGTCTCTATTGTAAAACACCAAACTCTTAAATATAACTAAACTAAATCAGAACTCTAACAAAAACTCTAAGCTAAGACTGTAAGCTAAAACTTTAAACTCTTAACTAGAAGTTAACTAAACTAGAAGTCTAACAGAAACTCTAAGCTAAGACTCTAAGCTAAAAACTCGAGACTCTTAACTATAACTAAACTAAACTACAGCTCTAACACAAACTGTAAGCAAAGACTCTAAGCTAAAACTCTAAACTCTTAACTAAAACTAAACTGAACTAGAACTCTAAGCTATAACTCTAAGGTAAAACTCTAAAATCTTAACTATAACTTTACTAAACTATAACTTTAACTAAAACTCTAATCTACGACTCTAAGCTAAAACACTAAATTCTTAACTATAACTAAACTAAACTAGAACTCTAACTAAAACTCTAAGCTAAGACTCTATGGTAAAATCCTAAACTCTTAACTAAAACTAAACTAAACTAGAACTCTAACAAAAACTCTAGGCTAAGACTCTAACCTAAAACTCGAAACTCTTAACTAAAACTAAACTAAACTAGAACTCTAACAAAAACTCTAAGCTAAGACTCTAAGCTAAAACTCTAAAATCTTAACTGTAACTAGACTAAACTTCAACTCTAACTAGAAATCTAAGCTATGACTCTATGGTAAAATTCTAAACTATAATCTAAAACTAAACTAGACTAAAACTCTAACTAAAACTCTATGCTAAGACTCTACGCTAAAAACTCTAAACTCTTAATTAAAACCTAACTAAACTAGAACTCTAACAAAAACTCTAAGATAAGACTCTAAGCTAAAAACTCTAGACTCTTAACTAAAACTAAACTAAACTAAAACTCTAAGCTAAGACTCTAAGCTAAAACTCAAAAATCTTAACTATTACTAAACTAAACTTCAACTTTAACAAAAACTCTAAGATAAGACTATAAGCTAAAACTCTAAACTCTTAACTAAAACTAAACTAAACTAGAGCTTAAACAAAAACTCTAAGCTAAGACTCTAAGCTAAAAACTTTAAACTATTTACTTAAACTAAACTAAAATATAACTCTAACAAAAACTCTAAGCTAATACTCTAAGCTAAAATTCTAAACTCTTAACTAAAACTAAACTAAACTAGAACTCTAACTAAACTCTAAGCTAAGACTCTAAGGTAAAACACCAAACTCTTAACTAAAACTAAACTAAACTAGAACTCTAACAAAAACTCTAAGCTAAGACTCTAAGCTAAAAAACTCTAAACTCTAAACTACAAAAAAACTAAACTAAAACTCTAAGCTAAGTCTCAAGGATAAAATTCCAAACTCTTAACTATATCTAAACTAAACTAGAACTCTAACAAAAACTCAAAGCTAAGACTCTAAGCTAAAACTCTAAACTCTTAACTATTACTAAACTAAACTTCAACTCTAACAAAAACTCTAAGCTAAGACTCTAGGCTAAAACTCTAAACTATTAACTAAAACTAAACCAAACTGGAACTTCAACAAAAACTCTAAGCTATGACTCTCAGCTAAAAACTCTAAAATCTTAACTAAAACTAGACTAAACTAAAACTCTAAGCTAAGTCTCTATGGTAAAACACCAAACTCTTAACTATAACTAAACTAAACTAGAACTCTAACAAAAACTCTAAGCTAAGACTGTAAGCTAAAACTTTAAACTCTTAACTAGAAGTTAACTAAACTAGAAGTATAACAGAAACTCTAAGCTAAGACTCTAAGCTAAGAACTCGAGACTCTTAACTATAACTAAACTAAACTAGAGCTCTAACACAAACTGTAAGCTAAGACTCTAAGCTAAAACTCTAAACTCTTAACTAAAACTAAACTGAACTAGAACTCTAAGCTATGACTCTGAGGTAAAACTCTAAAATCTTAACTATAACTTTACTAAACTATAACTTTAACTAAAACTCTAAGCTACGATTCTAAGATAAAACACTAAACTCTTAACGAAAACTAAACTAAACTATAACCCTAACTAAAACTCTAAGCTAGGACTCTAAGGTAAAACTCTCAACTCTTATCTAAAACTAAACTAAACTAGAACTCTAACTAAAACTCTAAGCTAAGACTCTAAGCTAAAACCCGAAACTCTTAACTAAAATTTAACTAAACTAGAACTCTAACAAAAACTCTAAGCTATGACTCTAAGCTAACACTCTAAATTCTTAACTTTAACTAGATTAAACTTCAACTCTAACTAGAGATCTAAGCTATGACTCTATGGTAAAACTCTAAACTATTATCTAAAACTAAACTAGACTAGAACTCTAACTAAAACTCTATGCTAAGACTCTAAGCTAAAAACTCTAAACTCTTAATTAAAACCTAACTAAACTAGAACTATAACAAAAACTCTATGATAATACTCTAATCTAAAAACTCGAAACGATGTGCAAAAACGAAACAACCCTAAAAATATAGTCTAACACTCAAATCTAAAACTCAAAAATCCTTACTTTAAATGACCAATAACTTTAATAAAAACTATGAGAGTTGACTCAATGCAACAACTCTAAACTCTTCAAAAAAACTAAACTAAACTATAACTTCAACAAAAACTCTAAGCTAAGAATCTAAGCTAAAAACTTTAAACTCTTTACTTAAACTAAACTAAACTAGAACTCTAACAAAAACTCTAAGCTAAGACTCTAATGTAAAACTCTAAACTCTTAATTAAAACTAAACTAAACTAAAACTCTAGCTAAAACTCTAAGCTAAGACTCTAAGCTAAAAAACTCTAAACTCTTAACTAAAACTAAACTAAACTAAAACTCTAAGCTAAGTCTCTAGGATAAAACTCAAAACTCTTAACTATATCTAAAATATACTATAATTCTGACAAAAACTCAAAACTAAGACTATAAGATAAAACTCTAAAATATTAACTATTACTAAACTAAACTTGAACTCTAACAAAAACTCTAAGCTAAGACTCTAAGCTAAAACACTAAACTCTTAACTAAAACTAAACAAAACTGGAACTTCAACAAAAACTCTAAGCTATGACTCTCAGCTAAAAACTCTAAACTCTTAACTAAAAATAAAATAAACTAGAACTCTAACAAAAAACTCTAAGCTAAGACTCTAAGCTAAAAATCTAAACTCTTAACTAAAACTAAACTATAACTCTAACTAAAACTCTAAGCTAAGACTCTAAGCTAAAACTCTAAACTCTTAACTATTACTAAACTAAACTTGAAGTCTAACAAAAACTCTAAGCTAAGACTCTAGGCTAAAACTCTAAGCTATTAACTAAAACTAAACAAAACTAGAACTTCAAAAAAAACTATAATATATGATTCTCAGCTAAAAACTCTAAACTATTAACTAAAACTAAAATAAACTAGAACTCTAACAAAAAACTCTAAGCTAAGACTCTAAACTAAAACTCTAAACTCTTAACTAAAACTAAACTAGAACTCTAACTAAAACTCTAAGATAAGACTATAAGGTAAAAAACAAAACTATTAACTAAAAATAAACTAAAAAAGAAATCTAACAAAAACTATAAAATAAGAATCAAATCTAAACAACTTTAAATTATTAAATAAAACTATACTAAACTAAAACTATAAGCTAGGTCTATAAGGTAAACTCAAAACTCTTAACTATATTTAAACTAAAATATAAATGTCACAAAACCTCAAGGCTAAGACTCTATGATAAGTCTCTAAACTCTTAACTATTACTAAACTAAACTTCAACTCTAACAAAATCTCTAAGCTAAGACTCTAAGATAAAACTCTAAAATCTTAACTAAAACTAAACTAAACTAGAACTTCAAAAAAAACTCAAAGAAAATAATCTAAGATAAAAAATCTAAACGATTAAATGAAATATAACTAAACTATAAATCTAACAAAAAGTCTAGGATACGACTCTAAGCTAAAACTATAAATTCTTAAATAAAACTAAAATAAACTGAAACTACAGCTAAAACTAAAGTCTATGAATCTAAGGTAAAACCAAACAATCAGAAGTAAAACTAAATTAGAACTCTAACTTAAACTCCTTGTTAAAACATAAAACTCTTAAATCATATTAAACTATAATATAACTCTAACAAAAAAACTCTAAGCTAAGACTCTAAGCTAAAATTCTAAACTCTTAACTAAAACTAAACTAAACTAGTACTCTAACTAAAACTCTCAGCTAAGACTCTAATGCAAAACACCAAACTCTTAACTAAAACTAAACTAAACTAGAACTTTAACTGAAACTCAAAGGTAAAACATCAAACTCTTAACTAAAATTAAACTAAACTAGAACTCTAACAAAAACTCTAAGCTAAGACTCTAAGCTAAAACTCTAAACTCTTAACTATTACTAAACTAAACTTTAACTCTAACAAAAACTCTAAGCTAAAACTCTAAACTATTAACTAAAACTAAACTAAACTAGAACTTCAACGTAAACTCTAATCTAAGACTCTAAGCTAAAAACTCTAAACTCTTAACTAAAATTAAAATAAAGTAGAACTCTAACAAAAACACTGAGCTAAAATTCTAAATTCTTAACTAAAACTATACTAGACTAGAACTCGAACTAAAACTCTAAGCTAATACTCTAAGGTAAGACACCAAACTCTTAACTAATACTAAACTAAACTAGAACTCTAACTTAAACTCAAAGTTAAAATAACAAACTATTCAATAGAATTAAACTAAAATATAACTCTAACAAAAAACTCTAAGCTAAAACGCTAAACTAAAACTCAAAAATCTGAACTAAAACTTAATCAGACAGAAACTTTAGGTAAAACTCTAAGCTCTTACTCTAAGCTAAAACTCTAAATTCTTAAATTTAACTAGACTGAACTTCAACTCTAACTAAAACTCTAAGCTGAGACTATAAGATAAAACTCTAAACTCTTAACTAAAACTAAACTAAACAATAACTATAATTAAAACTCTAAGCTAAGACTCTAAGATAAAATTCTAAACTCTTAACTAAAACTAAACTAAACTAGAACTCTAACTAAAACTCTAAAGCTAAGACTCTATGGTAAAAAACCAAACTCTTAACTAAAACTAAACTAAAGTAAAACTCTAACAAAAACTCTAAGCTAAGACTCTAAGCTAGAAAACTCTAAAATCTTAACTAAAACTAAACTAAACTAAAACTCTAAGCTAAGTCTCTATGGTAAAACACCAAACTCTTAACTATAACTAAACTAAACTAGAACTCTAACAGAAACTATAAGCTAAGACTTTAAGCTAAAACTCTAAACTGTTAACTAGAAGTTAACTAAACTAGAACTCTAACCGAAACTCTAAGCTAAGACTCTAAGCTAAAAACTCGAGACTCTTAACTATAACTAAACTAAACTAGAACTCTAACACAAACTGTAAGCTAAGACTCTAAGCTAAAACTCTAAACTCTTAACTAAAACTAAACTGAACTAGAACTCTAAGCTATGACTCTAAGGTAAAACTCTAAACTCTTAACTATAACTTAACTAAACTATAACTTTAACTAAAACTCTAAGCTACGATTCTAAGCTAAAACACTAAACTCTTAACGAAAACTAAAGTAAAGTAGAACCCTCACTAAAACTCTAAGCTAGGACTTTAAGGTAAAACTCTAAACTCTTAACTAAAACTAAACTAAACTAGAACTCTAACTAAAACTCTAAGCTAAGACTCTAAGCTAAAACCCGAAACTCTTAACTAAAACTTAACTAAACTAGAATTCTAAGCAAAGACTCTAAGCTATGAATCTAAGCTAAAGCTCTAAATTCTTAACTGTAACTAAACTAAACTTCAACTCTAACTAGAAATCTAAGCTCTGACTCTATGTTAAAACTCTAAACAATACTCTAAAACTAAACTAGACTAGAACTCTAACTAAAACTCTATGCTAAGACTCTAAGCTAAAAACTCTACTCTTAATTAAAACCTAACTAAACTAGAACTCTAACAAAAACTCTAAGCTAAGACTCAAGCTAAAAACTCTAAACTCTTAACTAAAACTAAACTAAACAAAAACTCTAAGCTAAGACTCTAATCTAAAACTCTAAACTCTTAAATATTACTAAACAAAAGTTAAAGTTTAGGTAATACTCTATGCTAAGACTCTAAGCTAAAACTATAAACTATTAACTGAAAGTAAAATAAACTAGAGCTTCAACAAAAACTCTAAGCTAAGACTCTAAGCTAAAAACTTTAAACTCTTTACTTAAACTAAACTAAACTAGAACTCTAACAAAAACTCTAAGCTAAGACTCTAAGCTAAAAATTCTAAACTATTAACTAAAACTAAACTAAAATAGAAATATAACTAAAACTATAATATATGAATATAATGTAAAACAAAAAAATCTTAAATAAAACTAAAATAAACTAGGACTATAACAAAAAATCTAAGCTAAGACTCTAAGCTAAAAAAAAACTCTAAACTCTTAACTAAAACTAAACTGAACTAGAACTCTAACTGAAACTCAAAGGTAAAACATCAAATTCTTAACTAAAATTAAACTAAACTAGAACTCCAACAAAAAAAGTCTAAGCTAAGCCTCTAAGCAAAAACTCTAAACTCTTAACTATTAATAAGCTAAAATTTAACTCTAACAAAAATTCTAAGCTAAGACTCTAAACTATTAACTAAAACTAAACTAAACTAGAACTTCAACGTAAACTCTAAGCTAAGACTCTAAGCTAAAAACTCTAAACTCTTAACTAAAACTAAAATAAAGTAGAACTCTAACAAAAACTCTGAGCTAAAATTCTAAACTCTTAACTAAAACTATACTAAACTAGAACTCTAACTAAATCTCTAAGCTAAGACTCTAAGTTAAAACACCAAACTCTTAACTAATACTAAACTAAACTAGAACTCTAACTGAAACTCAAAGGTAAAACATCAAACTCTTAACTAAAATTAAAATAAACTAGAACTCTAACAAAAACTCTAAGCTAAGACTCTAAGCTAAAACTCAAAACTCTTAACTAAAACTTAGCAAAACTATAACTTTAAGTAAAACTCTAGGCTATGACTCTAAGCTAAAACTCTAAATTCTTAACTGTAACTAAACTAAACTTCAACTTTAACTAAAACTCTAAGCTGAGACTCTAAGATAAAACTCTAAACTCTTAACTAAAACTAAACTAAACAATAACTCTAATTAAAACTCTAAGCTAAGACTCTAAGCTAAAATTCTAAACTCTTAACTAAAACTAAACTAAACTAGAACTCTAACTAAAACTCTAAGCTATGACTCTAATGTAAAACACAAAACTCTTAACTAAAACTAAACTAGAGCTCTAACAAAAACTCTAAGCTAAGAGTCTAAGCTAAAGTTCTAAACTCTTAACTAAAACTAAACAAAACTAGAACTCTAACTAAAACTCTAAGGTAAAACACCAAACTCTTAACTAAAACTAAACTAAACTAGAACTCTAACAAAAACTCTGAGATAAGACTCTAGGCTCAAAAACTCTAAACTCTTAACTAACACTAAAATAAAATAACACTCTAAGCTAAGTCTCTTTAGTAAAACAACAAACTCTTAACTATAACTAAACTAAACTAGAACTCTAACAAAAACTATAAGCTAAGACTTTAAGCTAAAACTTTAAACTCTTAACTAGAAGTTAACTAAACTAGAACTCTAGCAGAAACTCTAAGCTAAGACTCTAAGCTAAAACTCAAAACTATTAACTAAAACTTAGCCAAACTAGAACTTTAAGTAAAACTCTAGGCTATGACTCTAAGCTAAAACTTTAAATTCTTAACTTTAACTAAACTGAACTTCAACTCTCACTAAAACTCTAAGCTAAGACTATAAGGTAAAACTCTAAACTCTTAACTAAAACTAAACTAAACAATAACTCTAACTAAAACTCTAAGCTAAGACTCTAAGCTAAAATTCTAAACTCTTAACTAAAACTAAACTAAACTAGAACTCTAACTAAAACTCTAAGCTATGACTCTAAGGTAAAACAACAAACTCTTAACTAAAACTAAACTAAACTAGAACTCTAACAAAAACTCTAAGCTAAGACTCAGCTAAAACTCTAAACTCTTAACTAAAACTAAATTAAACTAGAACTCGAAATAAAACTCTATGCTAAGACTCTAAGGTAAAACACCAAACTCTTAACTAAAACTAAGCTAAACTATAACTGTAACAAAAACTCTAAGATAAGACTCTAAGCTAAAAAACTCTAAACTCTTAACTAAAACTAAACTAAACTAAATCTCTAAGCTAAGTCTCTAAGGTAAAACACCAAACTCTTAACTATAACTAAACTAAACTAGAACTCTAACAAAAACTCTAAGCTAAGACTGTAAGCTAAAACTTTAAACTCTTAACTAGAAGTTAACTAAACTAGAAGTCTAACAGAAACTCTAAGCTAAGACTCTAAGCTAAAAACTCGAGACTCTTAACTATAACTAAACTAAACTAGAGCTCTAACACAAACTGTAAGCTAAGACTCTAAGCTAAAACTCTAAACTCTTAACTAAAACTAAACTGAACTAGAACTCTAAGCTATGACTCTAAGGTAAAACTCTAAAATCTTAACTATAACTTTACTAAACTATAACTTTAACAAAAACTCTAAGCTAAGACTCTAAGCTAAAACTCTAAATTCTTAACTATAACTAAACTAAACTAGAACTCTAACTAAAACTCTAAGATAAGACTCTAAGGTAAAACTCTAAACTCTTAACTAAAACTAAACTAAACTAGAACTCTAACAAAAACTCTAAGCTAAGACTCTAAGTTAAAACTCGAAACTCTTAACTAAAACTTAACTAAACTAGAACTCTAACAAAAACTCTAAGCTATGACTCTAAGCTAAAACTCTAAATTCTTAACTGTAACTAGACTAAACTTCAACTCTAACTAGAAATCTAAGCTATGACTCTATGTTAAAATTCTAAACTATTATCTAAAACTAAACTAAACTATAACTCTAACTAAAACTCTATGCTAAGACTCTACGCTAAAAACTCTAAACTCTTAATTAAAACCTAACTAAACTAGAACTCTAACAAAAACTCTAAGCTAAGACTCTAAGCTAAAAACTCTAAACTCTTAACTAAAACTAAAGTAAACAAGAACTCTAATCTAAGATTCAAAGCTAAAACTCTAAACTCTTAAATCTAACTAAACTAAACTTTAACTTTAACTAAAACTCTAAGCTAAGACTCTAAGCTAAAAATCGAAACTATTAACTAATACTAAACTAAAATAGAGCTTAAAAATCAAATCTAATCTAATAATCTAATATAAAAACTCTAAACTCTTTACTTAAACTAAACTAAACTTTATCTCTAACAAAAACTATAAGCTTATAGTCTAATCCAAAACTAGAAACTCTGAGCAAAAACTAAACTAAACTAGATCCCTAAAAATAAGTCTAATCTGTTACTATAAAGTAAAACACCAAACTTTAAAATAAAACTAAAATAAACTAGAAATCTAGAAAAAACTATAAGCTAAGACTCTAAGCTAAAAAACACTAAACTCTTAACTAAAACTAAACTGAACTAAAACTTTAACTGAAACTCAAATGTAAAACATCAAACTCTTAACCAAAATTGGAATAAAATCGAACTCTAACAAAAAAACTCTAAGCTAAGCCTCTAAGCAAAAACTCTAAGTTCTCAATTATTACTCAGCTATAATTCAACTCTCACAAAAAGTCTAAGCTAAAACCCTAATTTCTTAGCTAAAACTAAACTAAACTAGAACTTCAACGTAAACTCTAAGCTAAAAACTCTAAACTCTTAACTAAAACTAAAATAAAGTAGAGCTCTAACAAAAACTCTGAGCTAAAATTCTAAATTCTTAACTAAAACTATACTAAACTAGAACTCTAACTAAATCTCTAAGCTAAGACTCTAAGGTAAGACTCTAAACTCTTAACTAAAACTAAACTAAACTAGAACTCTAACTGAAACTCTAAGGTAAAACATCAAACTCTTAACTAAAATTAAACTAAACTAGAACTCTAACAAAAACTCTAAGCTAAAACTCAAAAATCTTAACTAAAACTTAGCCAAACAATAACTTTAGGTAAAACTCTAGGCTATGACTCTAAGCTAAAACTCTAAATTCTTAACTTTAACTAAACTAAACTTCAACTCTAACTAAAACTCTAAGCTAAGACTCTAAGATAAAACTCTAAACTCTTAACTAAAACTAAACTAAACAATAACTCTAATTAAAACTCTAAGCTAAGACTCTAAGCTAAAATTCTAAACTCTTAACTAAAACTAAACTAAACTAGAACTCTAACTAAAACTCTAAGCTATGACTCTAAGGTAAAACACCAAACTCTTAACTATAACTAAACTAAACGATAACTCTAACAAAAACTCTAAGATATGACTCTAAGCTATAACTCTAAACTCTTAACTAAATATAAATTAAACAAGAACTATAACAAAAACTCTAAGCTAAGACTCTAAGCTAAAAAACTCTAAACTCTTAAATAAAACTAAAATAAACTAAAACTCTAAGCTAAGTCTCTATGGTAAAACTCAAAACTCTTAACTATAACTAAACTAAACTAGAACTCTAACAGAAACTATAAGCTAAGACTTTAAGCTAAAACTTTAAACTCTTAACTAGAAGTTAACTAAACTAGAACTCTAACCGAAACTCTAAGCTAAGACTCTAAGCTAAAAACTCGAGACTCTTAACTATAACTAAACTAAACTACAGCTCTAAACAAGCTCTAAACTGTAAGCTAAGACTCTAAGCTAAAACTCTAAACTCTTAACTAAAACTAAACTGAACTAGAACTCTAAGCTATGACTCTAAGTTAAAACTCTAAAATCTTAACTATAATTTAACTAAACTATAACTTTAACTAAAACTATAAGCTATGACTATAAGCTAAAACACTAAACTCTAAATTAAAACTAAAGTAAACTATAACTCTAACTAAAAAGCTAAGCTAAGATTTTAAGGTAAAACTCTAAACTCTTAACTAAAACTTAACTAAGCTACAACTCTATCTAAAATAAAAGGTATGAATCTGAGGTAAAACTCGAAACTCTTAGCTAAAATTTAACTAAACTAGAACTCTAACAAAAACTCTAAGCTATGACTCTAAGCTAAAACTCTAAATTCTTAACTATAACTAAACTAAACTTCAACTCTAACTAGAAATCTAAGCTATGACTCTAAGCTAAAAACTCTAAACTCTTAATTAAAACCTAACTAAACTAGAACTCTAACAAAAACTCTAAGCTAAGACTCTAAGCTAAAAACTCTAGACTCTTAACTAAAACTAAACTAAACTAAAACTCTAAGATAAGACTATAAGTTAAAACTCTAAACTCTTAACTATAACTAAACTAAACTTCAACTTTAACAAAAACTCTAAGCTAAGACTCTAAGCTAAAACTCTAAACTCTTAACTAAAACTAAACTAAACTAGAACTTCAACAAAAACTCTAAGCTAAGAATCTAATCTAAAAACTTTAAACTCTTAACTTAAACTAAACTAAAATATAAATCTAACAAAAACTATAAGATATTAATATAATATAAAATTATAAACTCTTAACTAAAACTAAACCAAACTAGAACTCTAACAAAAACTCTAAGCTATGACTATAATGTAAAAAACCAACCTCTTAACTAAAAATAAACTAAACTAGAACTCTAACAAGAACTCTAAGCTAAGACTCTAAGCTAAAAAACTCTAAACTCTTAACAAAAACTAAACTAAACTAAAGATCTAAGCTAAATCCCTAAGGTAAAAATCAATACTCTTAACTATAAAGATAATATGCTAGAACTATGACTAAAACTCTAAGCTATTACTCTAAGCTAAAACTCTAAATTCTTAACTATAACTAAACTAAACTACAACTGTAGCAAAAGCTCTAAAATCAGACTCTAAGCTAAAACTCTAAACTTTTAACTAAAACTAAACAAAACTTGAACTTCAACAAAAACTCTAAGCTATGACTCTCAGCTAAAAACACCAAACTCTTAACTAAAACTAAACTAGAACTCTAACAAAAAAACTCTAAGCTAAGACTCTAAGCTAAAATTCTAAACTCTTAACTAAAACTAAACTAGAACTCTAACTAAAACTCTAAGCTAAGACTCTAAGGTAAAACACCAAACTCTTAACTAAAACTAAACTAAAAAAGAAATCTAACAAAAACTATAAGCTAAGACTCTAAGCTAAAAAACTCTAAACTCTTAACTAAAACTAAACTAAAACTCTAAGCTAGGTCTCTAAGGTAAAACTCAAAACTCTTAACTATATTTAAACTAAACTAGAACTATAACAAAAACTCTAAGCTAAGACTCTATGCTAAAACTATAAACTCTTAACTATTACTAAAGTAAACTTCAACTCTAACAAAAACTCTAAGCTAAGACTCTAAGCTAAAAACTCTAAAATCTTAACTAAAACTAAAATAGACTAGAACTCTAACAAAAACTCTAAGCTAAGACTCTAAGCTAAAATTCTAAACTCTTAACTAAAACTAAACTAAACTAGAACTCTAACTAAGACTATAGGCTATGACTCTTATTTAAGACACAAAAATCTTAACTAAAGATAAAACATAACTCTAACTTATACTCAAAGTAAAAAAATAAAACTCTTAACTAAAACTTAAATAAAATATAAATCTAACAAAAAAACTCTAAGCTAAAACTCTAAGCTAAAAATCTAAACTCTTAACTAAAACTAAACTAAACTAGAACTCTAACTAAAACTCTCAGCTAAGACTCTTATGCAAAACAACAAACTCTTAACTAAAACTAAAACAGAACTCTAACTGAAACTCAAAGGAAAAACATCAAACTCATAACAATAACTAAACTAAACTAGATCTCTAACAACAAAAATCAAAGCTAAGACTCTAAGGTAAAACACTAAACTCTTAACTAAAACTAAACAAAACTAGAACTTTAACTGAAACTCAAAGGTAAAAGATCAAACTCTTAACTAAAATTAAACTAAACTAGAACTCTAAAAAAAAAACTCTAAGCTAAGCCTCTAAGCAAAAACTCTAAATTCTTAACTATTACTAAGCTATAATTCAACTCTAACAAAAACTCTAATCAAAAACTCTAAATTCTTAAATAAAACTAAACTAAAGTAGAACTTCAACGTAAACTCTAAGCTAAAAACTCTAAACTCTTAACTAAAACTAAAATAAAGTAGAACTCTAACAAAAACTCTGAGCTAAAATTCTAAACTCTTAACTAAAACTAAACTAAACTAGAACTCTAACTAAAACTCTAAGCTAAGACTCTAAGGTAAAACTCCAAACTCTTAACTAAGACTAAAATAAACTAGAAATCTAACTGAAACTCAAAGGTAAAATATCAAACTCTTAACTAGAATTAAACTAAACTAGAACTCTAACAAAAAACTCTAAGCTAAGACTCTAAGCTAAAACTCAAAACTCTTAACTAAAACTTAGCCAGACTAAAACTTTAAGTAAAGCTCTAGGCTATGACTCTAAGCTAAAACTCTAAATTCTTAACTGTAACTAAACTAAACTTCAACTTTAACTAAAACTCTAAGCTGAGACTCTAAAATAAAACTCTAAACTCTTAACTAAAACTAAACTAAAAAATAACTCCAATTAAAACTCTAAGCTAAGACTCTAAGCTAAAACTATAAACTCTTAACTATAACTAAACTAAACGAAACTTCAACCCTAACTAAAACTCTAATATAAGACTTAAGGGTAAAACTCAAAACTATTACCTAAACCAAACTAAATTAGAATTCTGAACAAACCTCTAAGTTAAGACTCTAAGCTAAAAAATTCAATACTTTTAACTAAAAGTAAACCAAGCTAAAACTCTTAGCTAAGTCTCTAAGGTAAAACTTCAAACTCTTACCTATAACTAAGTTGTGGGTGAAAGGGATGGGTACTTCAACTTGTAAAATGGGTTTAGGAGGGACATTAAGAATAGAAGTTGCTCTGAAATGGTCTTTGAAAAATATGTCTTGGTGTTGAGGTATCCAAAATCTGTAAAGTATAGTTGTGGGTGAAAGGATTGGTACTTCAAGTTGGAAAATGGGTTTAGGAATGACATTATGAAAGGAACTTGTTCTTAAAAGATATAATAAAGCCATAAAAAAGTATTAAAAATGGAGAGCTCTTTGGGGGGCCCGGGGAGGGCGTTTGGGGATCGGGGGGCCCTTTGGGAGCCCGGGGGATCTTTGGGGACTGGGGGCTTCCTTTGGGGTTGGGGTGGGGTATGAGGACCCTTTGGGGTTGGGGTAGAGGACCTCACAACACAGTTCAAATGGAACTTGTGTATTATAACGACCGCAGAGTTTCACCCTCAAGTCCTCTTCTAAAATCATCTTTTAAATCATCTTTTAAAATGTCTCTAACTGTTTCGCCGAAATAATCCCATAAAATGTCTAAAACGCTTTCGCCCAAATAATCCCTAAACGTAATTTCTGCGTGTTCCTTTTGTTTTTGGCATCTCTGCGCTGACATATTTCAAATTATTTGGAAACCCTTTCGTGAATCAATCTCTTCATTGCTAAGATCAAAACAGTCACCCGGAAACAATTCTCTTGGTAGAACTCCAAAGACATTAATAGACATTCGCTCGGAAACAATTCTCTTTAGAAACAACAAATTAATTCCCCTTTCGTGAATTAATAATTCCCCTTAGAAACATCAAATTAATTCCCCTTTCGTGTCAAATCAATCAATCATGACATCATCTGTCACGTGTGATCTAAACTTTGCCCCGGAAACAATTCTCTTTGGAAATACATCAAAGACATTAATTAACTTGACGTCATCTGTCAGACATTAATTAACTTCCCCGGAAACAATTCTGACAGGTGATATTAGACTCAATAATCCATGAAAGTGAGAAAAATATTGTTTTTCCATTCCCACTGACAAAAACCATAAAACAGATATAAATGTGAGAAAGTTCCTGTTTTTCATTCTCACTGACAAATACCATAAAAACATCCATCAAAGTGAGAAAATACCTGTTTTTTCAAGTGAGAAAAATTCTGTTTTTTCATTCTCAGTGAGAAAACCATAAACCACGTGGTCCTCGTGGGACCTCCTGAGGCATCTCTACTAACATCGTTCCTTACTTTCAGTTAAAAAAAATTGTTTTTTTATTTAATTTTTGAACGTTTTTGAATTAATGCAGGTTTTGATTTTGGCTCACCGTACATGAATAATTAAAAAAAAATTGCATATTAATTTTACTTTTTTTATTAAATGGCTTTTTCAAAACTTGTTTAATTTTATTTACGAACGTTTTGATTAGTAATAAATATACATAACTTACGAATTAACTTACGTACCAAACTTCTATATTCATTGATTTTTAATACGTATATTAGGGGGTTCGCCCCCTATTCAATACCTTGCTCTTTAAGCTAAAGTTCAAATTTTGTTCAAATTCTTTAAAATGGACTCCTTAATCTCAAAGGCCGTTAATTAGAATAAATAGCTCTTATGAAAGTACTAAAATTCTTTGCCTTGAAGAGCGAGGTATTGACTAGGGGTTGAACCCGATCATATACGTAATATTTTCTGTCTGTTTTAAGTATTGATGGTGCTCCTTACTTTCAGTTGAAAAACTTGTTTTTTTTAAATTTAATTTCTGATCTTTTTCTTTAATAATGCTTGGAAATGCGGCGCCCCCCACATAGCAATGTCCCTTCCCCAATTAAAAATTATTTCATGGCAAGATCCTCCCATATAAACCCCGACCCCCCCCCCCCAACTATCAGAAAAAATCCCCCTGAAAACGTCTGTATATTTCCCAATAACCAATACTATATGTTAACATTTGGTAAATTTCATAACTTTCAGCCCTCTCCCTGGGGACTCCGGGGGATTAAGTCATCCTAAAAGACACAGTTATCCTATTTTCGACCATGCTGAAAAAAATGGCTGTCTCAAAATTGTGATCATGTGACTTTGGGAAAAAATTAGCATGGGAGGGGGCCTAGGTGTCCTTAATTTTTGTGTGACTAAATAGATTACTATAACGTTTAATTTTTGTTCAAGTGAGCCCTCCCATGATATTATAGAATCAATGTGTCAATACAGTCACCCCTGGGAAAAAAAAAAAAAAATTAAAAAAAACACACATCCGTCATCTTTCTTCTGGGAAAAAATGCAAAATTCCACATTTTTGTAGATAGGTGCTTGAAACCTCTACAGTAGGATTTCTGATACACTGAATATGATGTTGTGATTTTTATTAAGCTTCTATAGATTTTAGGGGGTCTTTCTCCCTTTTTTTCAAATATCAGCCAAATTTTCTCAGGCACTTAACTTTTGATGGGTAAAAATAAACTTGATAAAACTTATATATTTGAAATCAGAATAAAAAATTGATTCTTTTGATGTATCTATTTGTATCAAAAATTCGTTTTTTAGAGTTTCGGTTACCATTGAACCGGGTCGCTCCTTACTTACAGTTCGTTACCACCAATTTTTTGATATATTTTTTGGGGTTTTCAACAATGCTGAACAAAATTGCTATCTGAAAATTTTTATAGGACAAAAATGGGAAAAAAGTGGCGTGGGAGGGGGCCAAGTTGTCGTCCAGCTTATTCGATCACTGAAAAGGGCACTTTAACTTTTAATTTGCGTTCGAATGAGCTCTCTCTTGATGTTCTAGGGCCAATGGGTCGGTACGATTACCCCTGAAAAAAAAAAAAACACGCCTCCGTGATCTTTCTTCTGGCAAAAAATACAAAGTTGTAGATTTTTGCAGATATGAGCTTGAAACATATGTAATAGGGCTTTCTGATACGCTGAATCTGACGGTGTGATTTTCATTAAAATTATTTCACTTGTAGGGGATGTTTCCCCCCTCTTTCTAAAATCAGGCAAGTTTTCTCAGGCTCGTAGCCTTTTTTGAGTAATACTAAACTTAATAAAATTTATATATTTAGAATTAGCATTATAACCCCACTCCCTTAAAAGTTTTTAAAAGTTTCGATTACTATTGAGCCGTATCGCTTGTTTTTTTTATTGTTTTTTTTTATTACGTATATGTTATTACGTATATAAGGGGGTTCTCCCCTTAGTCAATACCACGCTCTTTACGCTAAAGTTAAAAATTTGTTTAAATCACAAATCGCTGACTGACAAAGGCTGATTAATTACAATAGATAGCTCTTTTGAAAGCACTAAAAAAACTGTAGTGTAAAGAGCGAGGTATTGACTTGAGGATGATCCCACTCATATACGTAATAATTTCTGTTTGTTTTAAGCTCTTATGTTGCTTCTTACTTTCATTTGAAAAAACTTGTTTTTTTTAATTTAATAGCAGATCGTTTTTAAAAATTGCTGGACATCCGGCACCCCCTTACTCGACATGTCCCTACCCTCCATTCCTAAACTTCACCTTACTTTTTCTCCCGATTAACCCCCTCCTCCTGCACCCCCCCCCCCAAATAGAAAAAAATCCTTCAAGAAAATAGCTGTAAACTTAATAATAACCAAAACAATATCTAAACAATGGGCAAAGTTCATAAATTGCAGCCCTTCCCCTGGGAACTGTGGGGAATTAAGTCATCCTAAAAGACATATTTATTAGATTTTCGACTATGTTGAACAAAATGGCTATCTCAGAATTTTAATTGGGTGACTTCGGAAAAAAATGAGCGTGGGAGGGGGCCAAGTTGCCCTCCAATTTTTTGTTCACTCCAAAAGGGCACTAGAACTTTTAATTTCCATTCAAATGAGCCCACTTATGATATTCTAGGATTACTGGATCGATACGATCACCCCTGGGGAAATAAAAAAAAACAAAAAAAAAAAAACCCATCCGTGATCTTTATTCTGACAAAAAATACAAAATTTCACATTTTTTAAGATAGGAGCTTTAAACTTCTACAGGAGGATTCTCTAATACGGGGCGTCAAAATTCTGTTTTTTGGAGTTTTGGTTACTATTTAGCAAGGTCGCTTCTTACTTACAGTTCGTTACCGCGAACTGTTTGAAAGAAAATACAAGTGAATGTGTATTCTCATTTTAATATACATACGATAATAGTTTTTCCTAAAAATCTTAAAAGTATTTGGTTTGCTGTCTTTAATCTTATCATCTATGAATTTTTACTTCTGTCTATTTTTCCCTAAATAAAGCAATATGGCTACAACCCCTGGATCAAAGAGGAATGCTAACCAAAAGTTTTGCTTTAACATCTGAATTGAAAGGAAAACTTTTCAACGCAAGCAAATTGAAAGATTTTGCCGTTATAATTTGCGTAATTGCGTAATCCTATCTGTAAGTAGTGGACAAATTATAAACTTAAAAAGGCCCTTCAACTTCTACAAAAGAATCCTGTGAGTATTCTGCAGTTAGGGAGGGAGGGGGATATCTCAAATGGTGTATTTTAATGCCAAAACATCATAGTTCTAATTGAACCATCAAATAAATACAGAATTAGTTCTAAGTGAGAGACAAGGGGATTGCGGAAGTAAAAAACGATGTATAATCACCAGGGCCATAACCAGAGTTTTTATTTTGGGGGGGATATGTTTTGTTTGAAGAGGGGACAAAAGAAACTTTAAAAAATGTATCTGGATTGCTTTTTGGTCTGCATTCTGGGAATATTTCTGGTCTACGCTGTTATCATGAAATTAGAGTATCATTAAATCCCAAAATAAGCAGGATCTATGACATACGGAAGGGGGACTGCCCTTCGTTATCTGCAACTCCA